>NC_048596.1:184903887-185242503 GCF_003668045.3 Cricetulus griseus | reverse complement strand
GAACGTGTGCGGGGACACAGTGGCAGTGAGGCTCTGAATGGTGCTAGATATGTGACCATTAGGTACTTCCAGATAGGCTCTGAACGCCTGGCCTAAGCTCTCTCCAAGTGAAGCAGTCGCTTAACTCTGGCTGGAGACTAGATCAGACCCAGTGGCTGAGTCCTCACTGGCCTGGCAGTGTCTACACACGTGCCAGATGAAGACAGGAGTTCTTGGAGTCACTTATGTTCTGAAGAGTCGCAGGACATCCAGTGATACATTTTGTTGGCATAAGGAACTCCAGAAGTCAGACGGGAGAGGCAAAGGGGTAAAAAACGTACAGAAGAATCACCATGTCCTAATTACAAAGCAGAATGTTGTCTGCCCGAGTTGAGGAGAAGGAAAGACTGTGGTGGGAACTCTCTGTTCTCCTGGCCCTCTAAATCACCAACCAAAGCATGCATTTAATAAGATGGAGTTAAGAGGAAGAATAAGGGCTGGCAGGATGGCTTAGCACTCTGCAAACAGGTACTCCCCCGCCCCCGCCCGCCTGCCCTGGCCAAATCAAGGTGAAAAATCTCTTGAAGTGATGAGGAAACCAGAGCACACCTTTCTGGGTTTGGAAGTGTGAGAACACACACCCCTCCTACCCCATCACAAGAAGCCCAGACCAGACTCAGCCAGAGCCAAGACCAGGATACAACCTAGAACCTGGGACTGGAGGTCTAGCCAACAGCACCATTGGATTCTCCACCACAAGCCTGTTTTTTCGTTTGTTTTGTTTTGGAGACGAGGTCTCACACTGTGGCTCGGGCTGGTCTCAAACCTACTTTTAAATAATTCAGGTGTTACACCCCGGATCTCCCAAAAACTAGCCTCTAAATTATATCCCACAAAAGGAGTAAAACAGTCACAGTAAACTGATCTTTAGGGGCTTCCAAAACACTCAAGGCCAGAAGGATTATTCTAGAAAGATGATAAGAGTATTGATGGCTAGAAAAATGAACCCTAAGGATGAAGAATGGTCTTTCTTCCTTACAAAACAGCAGAGAGCCCCAGAGGCAACTCCATGGGGACTGCTTATTCGACGCAACCTCGGGGCTCTCTGTATTTGTCCTGTGGGTCTTTGTTGGCTTGTTGCACAGCAAAGTTAACAGAGTCTCCTAACCTTACCCTTAGCTCGAACAGACAAAAATCAGGCATTCATGGCTTGACATTCATTAGATATACAGCTCAACAACAACACCATACAGTCTTGTAGAGTAGGGAAATAAAGCTTGAACATGAGAAGGGTAAAACAAGTAAGTGGTACCACAAGATACTTGTGCCATCTCAAGTCCAGGCAAAATGTTCTCTGCACATTTTAGGCTTTTGACAAAATTCATCTTTAATGGTAATACCAGGAATTAAGTTAACCAATATTAAACTGGGCATATGCACACTAGCTAGGTATCTTAAATATGTTCCATGGCACAAATCATTTGCAGGCCTCATAAAGTAACCACATGGGATTGCAGAGTTGGCTCAAATGGGCACATCTCCCTGGCACACACACCCATGATCACCTCAGATGGACACAGTCCAGCTATTACAATAGACGGCTCCCCATTCAGTGATGACCCATGCACCAAGGCATCTCTCAGAGGAGGAGGTGCACACCTACTGGGCCACCAAAGCCAAGGCCAGTGCCTGCAGCTACTAATGCAGAGTTCATAACTGTCACCTGGGACTGGTGCCAGGACTTTGAGGCTTTCCAAGCAATTCCATTCAGGAGACAGAGACTGTGGAGTGTGAGCAGATCGTGGATGCAAGAATATGTGAGAAACATGCAGGAGGGAGCTGTGTGACTATTCCTAGATCCCTCACTCTGCGCCTACCTGGGCCCGTCCTTGCCGTGCCTGCCTGCCTGCCTGCCTGCCTGCCTGCCTTGCTCCATGCCAACAGAAAACAATGGCAGCTATGTTTCAAGAAGGTGGTGGTGGGGAGGAAACTAAAAGAGGTTACTGTTACTATTAATTTTGATTTTTTTCTTCAAGATGTAAATCCATTCTTAAATTTCTAGGTTTTGTTTTATCATCTGTGACTTATACACGAAGAGAATGCTATGTGTGTACTCTAGGAAGAATGACTAGGGAACCTATGAACAAGCCAGGTCCTTTTACAGGGGATCGGTGTCCTCACCCCAGTTTACAAAACAACAAAAACCAGTTCCCATTCAGCCCGACTCGAAGAGTCTCCGCAGTTCCATATGTGACCTACAGGTGTCGCCCTCTGCATGGCAAGGCCCAGGAGGGCAGCTGGTTAGGAGGCAGACAAGTCTGGGCTGCCTAACCTGAGCATGTGGAAATAATATATGTCTGTAAGCGAATGGTCTAGTCCTGGAGAAATGAAATAGAACATTCATAAGCAGTTACACCATCTGTCTTTATACCATCATCATCAACAGTGAGAGGGGGTAAGGGCCCTTTAAAATGGATGAAAGCGCAGGCTGACACTAACCGGAAAACCGTGAGAGCTGAATACCAATAAAGATAGAGAAATGATTAAAAAGCAGGGATACACACTGCAAATCTGTCTGGACAGTTCAGGCTTACCATGCTTGTCAGACAGGGTGTGTCTTTACTGATCCCAGAAGTGTCACGAAAGCTCTCTCACCACAGGTCAGGCTTGGGCACACACAGGGTAGGTTGGTCGGTCTCCTGGCCTCTGGACATGTGGTGGCCAGGGGTGCAGCAGCCTCTGGATCTGAACCAGAGCCCGCCCACCAAGCTGAGGCTGCTTGCTAGTTCCCGCTCCCTCTCGGGCTATATAGAGTGTAGAACTGAGGGGCAGTTTTCCCCACAGATCATTCTGGCCCTGTGCAGGGGTAACTGGCTGGGGTCACCACAGAAGCCTGGTTTTCTGTTTTTCTTTCTATGGTATCAACTACCAACTGATGGTGGGGACAACTGAAGATGTGGGCTGGCGATGGGTTTTATCTGGAAAATTCTGTCCTTTCCTCCTCTGAGGAATAGGCTGCTATCCTCCTACCAACACTAACAGCCACCACGCTATTCTCAAAGCTCAAGCAGACACAACACAACTGGTTTTCCCTGAGAGCACTAAGGAAATGGCACATCGAGTCCTAACTGGGAGCACAGCAGAAATGCTTTCTCAAGGGTGTGGCAGGACCTGGGCAAGGAGATCACCCCCACCACAACCCCAGTTCAGAAGGAGGCAGTCAGCCCAATACACCCCAAATGATTATGGCGTGGAAGGATGCCAGAGGAGGGGCCTCTAAAATCCTGCAGAAGTCCAGCTCCATGGTCATGCCCCACCCTGGCTCTCAAGTTAGGGTATCCCCTCCTATCTGTCTACATTTTTAGCATGAAACTGAGAAGGGGAAAAACTTTTTTTTTTTTTTTAACCTGAATCTCAGGCTGGCCTCAGACTTGCTGTGTAGTGAAGGTTAACCTTGATCATATAGAGGTCACCTGCTTCCAATTCCTAAGTACTGGGATTATGAGCAAGATAGAAGCAAGGGTTTCATGCCTGTGAGGCAAGCACTCGACCAGAAAGAGGTTCGCCATGGTTCAGAAATGGAAGGAAACTTGAAAACTAACATGATCTTCCAGTGGTATCCTTGCCTTTCACTGCCACATAAAACATGGCCTCTGAGCAATCTAGACACCTATTTTATGTGTGTGTTTTTTTCTGAGACAGGGTTTCTCTGTGTAGCCTTGGCTGTTCTGGAACTCTGTAGACCAGGCTGGCCTCAAACTCATGGAGATCCACCTGCCTCTGCCTCCTGAATGCTGGAATTAAGGGTGTGCCACCACTGTCTGGTGAGAATCCTATTTCTTTACCGCCTCTTTTTTGCAACTCCCAAGCCACACTTCTCTTAGGGAAAAGCCATCCCAGCCTGCTTCTATCACTCGCAACTCCTGGTGAGCCGCAGAGCCCTCCTGGGTGCAAAAATCCCAGCAAACAGATAGACCCCCGAAAGAAGAAATTTAGGGTTTTGAGAGGATGGGACCACAGACCCAGAAAAACTTCCCACAGATGAGAATTGCTATCTTCAGCCCTTGACAATCAGTCTCCTGTTCAAGGTGACCACAAGATGCTCCTCCTCTGACTTCTCCAGAGGGAGGCCGAGTGTGTCAGCTGCCAGACCATGGGGATTTCTAAGACTTTGATGAGCATCCTGGAAGTTGGTGTATGGAGTGAGTGCAAGGCAGAGGCCAAACCCAGAAAACAGTATCATTACAAGGTCAGCACTCCACCAGGGCGCATGCTCCCCAGATACGTCACCCACAAAAGCATTCCAGCTTAAAAAGGTACTGTTTCCCCCAAAATAATGGGTCGAGTGACGTGTCCACCGGGGGTATTTTACACATCGCTTACAGGCTTGAAGGAAAGGGGAGTCAATCAATGATTAAGACAAATCCCTCCGTTCCTACCTCTTAACAGGATAATGTAGATTAATTCAAACCTGACAAAGCCCCCACAGTGCCTCGATATGATAGAAATTTGGAAATTTTCCTAAGAATCAGGGTGTCTGTACCCAAGGCTCTCGCACAAACTTGTTACTTAAATAACACACCAATCTGTGATCCCCGAAGAATGAAACTGTTCATTCCCCTTTATTGTGGGGGGGGGTGGATGCTTGGGGGGTGGAGGGGGATAAAGTGCGTTTGCCTGTCGGCAGGCTCAAGAGCTGAGAAACATTAGCTGTCATGAACCACAATCAAATCAGGTTTGAAATATTTAGCAGTGGCTTGGAAAATGCGATGGTGCGGCTCTGACAGGCGAGGTGTGCAGACGCCCGCTTTCCATTATAATGGAAATATCAGGCCTGTTCTGAATATGTATAACCCAGAAAAATGTATTGATTTTTCATTCGGCATTAAAAAAAATGAAATAGCCTGCAGCTGTCAAAAGCCTTTTGTTAAAAGCCCATCCTTCCTGGAATGAGGTTTACCAGAAACAAGTTTTAATTGTATACGGGACCTCTCCTTTGAAAAACAAAATAACCAATCTGCTTACTTTGAAGATAGGGTTAAAGCTTCGCCTTTCTCCCATGTGCAACCCAATTAACCTAAGGGACGGCCACCTATGCAGGTGGGAAGCACCACACACTCTGACCAGCGGTTCCAAGGACAGTTGTTTGGTGTCTCTGTGATGGGTAGCAGGAGGGACCTGAGCTATGCTTTGTCCTCTTGTCCCTCTTCCTTGGGTTGAGGCCCTGGACTCATGTGCTATCTGCCCCCGCCAATGGCTTCTGCTCTTTCAGCCTTGGTTGGCACAATGGCAAGGCGAGGGGACAGCCTGGCGTGTCCAACCCTCTTGGCATTTTATTATCAGTGGGAAACCTCTGACATTATGTAAGGTACAGACATTATGTAAGGTATGCATGCTTTATTTTGCAAGAGAGGTCAAATCCCACAGCATAAAAGATGGCCACTAAGGCCTAGACCATTTGCTTCAAATAGAATCCCCTGGGTTAAAATTCTGATACAGTGGAAACTTGTAACAGGCAGTGATGTACGACGCCAACAGACAAACAGCTGTTCCATTCTCAGCTTGTTAACTCCAGTCCTTGTCTTCTCCCTCCAATTTAATGGTAATGACACAGCAAGCTATAGCCATAAGGGTGGAGCAGAAAACTATGTCATTCTCCCTCTGAAAGGTGACCAAAGGCATTACCAGTAGGTTACTCTCTGAGCCCCCTGGGCTGTGTCTGTACTGCACAGTCACACTCTGATCCCAATGGAAGCTACCTAGCAACGTTCCCAAACACACAGCCTGCCTCTTAACTGGTCATTCACAGACTTCCTTCCATTGCAGACCATCTGTCTGGAAGCTGCCTGAGGGGCAACCTGGAACAATTAAGTATTCTGGGTAACAGCACCTCAGCTCCAGGAATGTTTCCTGAAAACAAGGTGGCCTGTCCACCACAAATACAAACCATCATCTTCACATCTCCTGTTCTCAGCTTCTCAGTGAAGGAACGCACACACCTACCTGGTAGTGGTTATCTGAGTTTTTTTTATTTTTAAACTGCTGAAGAACTTTATCTGTTCCATTTTGTACTTCTTATGGATTCATCAAGGAAAATACCAACTCGGGAGGGGAGGGAGGGCATTTAGAGGGAGAACCAATGTACTCTAGGCAGGAAAGCTTAAAGGCAGAGCCAAAAAAAAAGGCAGAAGAGGGCTCCCTCTCCAAGGGCCCCACTGTCTTAACCATTTCGCCCATGTTTACCCAGTTAAGCTCTGCCAGGTTTGCCAAGGACTGCCCTCTACCAGCTGGGAGAACTGTTGGGACCCAACTTAGTATCCCTGCATGTCTGCCGTTTTCTCACCTTGGTGGCTGAAGAAAGTAAAGGAAAAAGAAACTAGTCAAACTCATGACATGTTGTTTATACAAAACCACCTTCCAGCCCACCAGAACACATTCCAGCCCACAAAAACACATTCCAGCCCACCAGAAGCCAGGAGACAGGAAAGGGCCTGGGAGGACACGGATGGGATCAGACGTGTGCCCACTCTCCAGTGAGGGGTTTCTCGTGTAGGTCTTGGAAGTGATTGTTTGACTTCGGAATTCTCTGTTTTGTATGGTGTTCATTCAGCCAAGACACTGAGGCCACACCTGGGGTTTCTGGATGCCACTTGAAAGGTCTGGGTATGGGGCTACCACCTTCCTAGAGGCCTCTCAGAAAAGCTCTGTGGAAGGTGGGCAATGAGGGAATCCAGCCTCCTCATCACGGCCCTGACCTCCTGTCCCATCCTCCCCACCCCACTGACCTGCCTTTTGGCATTGGGTTGGAAGAATCAACAACACTTGGAAGGCAACTCTGGGTGTTATTAAAAATGACTAATTGGGGGATAGAGACCATTTACGCTTTTGTATATCTGAAGATCCTGCCGCTGTTTACATAAGCAAGAAAAATGGGGACTGTGCAGCAAGAAGCAGCCTGGGAAGGCTCCTTTCCTCGCCTTGGCACTGACTTCAGACTGAAGCAACCATGGGATAGAGCCCTCGTGGGTCCAGAGCCCGTGGCCTTGCAGAGCAATTTCCCCTCTCTGAGCTGTCCCTCCTGTGGGAGCAACACTGAACAAGAGTTAAGAATGCTGCCATTGTGTGGCCAGGACGAGCCCTGCCATTTTTCCTCTCCCAGGCAAGGCCACTTGGTCATTTGAACAGTTTGTCAAAACCACACTAGAATTAAGGGGGTGGGTGGGGGTCAAGAGAGGAGAAAAAGGGAGGAAATGCGGAGAGCCTGCACTGCATCGGGTCCCATTTATCTGTGTGCTCAGTGAAAGCACCTGGGCTGCCCCCTGCAGAATCCCAGAAAGGATAAAAGCCAATGTGCAGCGACAAAGCACAAGGGAAGGAATGTGCTGCAGACTCGCCTGGTGGCTATTCACGGGAAGGTTTCAAAAAAATAAAACAAAATAACTGAGAGGTGTGAGTTCCAGTGTGTAAAATACAAACCCAGCTCTGAAATGGTCTCAGAATGCATGGGAATAAGAAGCCCAGCTCCAGCCCAGAACTCTGGAGGAAACTGAGGTCAGCAGAGCCTAGTTCCCTGGGCTTCCTACAGCTCATGGCTGTGGCTGTTACTTTCACACAGAGACAATATAAAAAAGGCAAATTCCCTGAGCATGTTCGTAGCGGAGCGTGATGTGATTGTGTTGTCACTTATGGGAAATAATCGCAGACCCATCTCTCCCGTTCCCCCCATTTTCCAGTCCAAATAACCATGAAAAATTACACTTCAATGTCAGTTCTGCGACAAAGGAGGCTCGCTCTTTGGGAGCTCAGTCCCCCCCTCCTTTCTTTGGACAAAAAAAAAAAAAAAAAAAAAAAAAAGAAGAAAAAAGAAAAAAAAGAAAGAAAAGCCAAACCAAAACAAACAACAACAAAAAGACACCCTACCTACCTTCAATCGTACTTGGTTTAACAAATGCATTTTGAAATGTTATTTTCCTCTTGCTCTCATTTTTTAAATGGCGTTTTGCACAGTTTAACCTCCCACCAAAGTGGAATTTTCAGGAAAGTAGAGGCATGCAGAACAGAAGGTCATTGATACCAAGAGAGGTGCCCCTTTCTAGGCCGTTAAAAACAAAGTTGCTGGGAGAAAATACTGATTCCAGCTCACCATGCTACTTGGGAAGAGAGGACAGAGGCAGGGGGTTGCAAGTCTGTAGGACATAACATTTGAGAAGTAAGTAAGGCTCCCTGGAGCTGAGGGAGAGATAAAGGTCTAGATGGAAGGAAGGAAAAAAGGACTTCACACATACATTCATCAGACCAAATCATTTCACAGACTTGCACACATCATCTAAAATGTTGGGGGGGGCAGAATTAGGCGCACATGACCACAAGAGGGATGTAAATGGGGAGCCTCCTGGATGGGTACCAGTTACTTCCTGCCTGCCCCCTCTGCAGAAAGGGACATTTTTCAACAGGAAAGCACTGCCTGAAAGCTTTTTAACATTCCAGGTGTGAGGCCCGAGCAGTCCCCACAGCATCTGTCTTTCAATAACACCCTGCTTCAAATAAACACTGCCAAGCCTCCATAGTTGAAGGGGAGAAGACAAGATAGATAAACACACATGAGTGATAGAGTAAATTAAAGCATGCCCATGCGCGCGTGCGCATGTGCACAGACACACACACACACACACAAACGCATGCATGCACACGAAAACCCCTAACATTTTCCATTATAGAAGACTGGTACTGCCTTCAGAGTCAAGACTGACTTACTGGAAAGAGATCTTATACTTAATACAGAAAGGCGCGGGAGTAGGGAGGGCTATAAGCACACTCAGGCATCTATGTCCAAATGAAGGTGTGTGGGAAATGAGCAGGATGTACCAGAAATGATATTAGAGGCAGGTGATTAGAACCTAATGGGCATACGCAAAAACCTTGAGGGATGGCTCTCATGACGGGAACAGCAGCAATGATGGATGCAACACATACAGGAACTAGAGCATGGGAAGGGAGGGCGGGGTAGCTGCCATGCAGACGGGGGTGGGGGGTGGGGGGTGTTTACAACACCAGAGAAGGCATGAACTGATAATGGCAAAGTGAATTGTGGAGTTTTTAAAAAGATATTTTTAAAAAAGCAAATCAAGGGAGAAAGTAACAGGTAAACATTTTGTTTCTGACCACTGAGACAAATAGTACAAGAGGGAGAAAAACAGAACCCTGATTGCAGAGGTCTGAGTCACTGGGCACACAGATGAAAGACCTGGATTCGATTCCCAGCTTGGTTGTCACCTTACTCTTAGGTCCCTCGTGCCTGAGGGATATAACTACTCAGAAGACAGTTTTCCCCCCACAAAGTGCAGAACTCAGACAGAAACATTCGTTTACTTCCACTGGAGGAAGGCAGAGCGGCGAGGGACTGACTGTCAATGAGTTGTTTCTGCCTGATCATAAGCCACTTACATGCACAGCTGGTGAAACAAGCTGATTCATAAAAACAAAGCACAAACAAAGGCTTACACTTGCCAAACCAAATCTGACAGAACAGAAATCGGGCCAACTTAAGTGGGATTTCGCCCAGAGAAACACTGGCTAAACTCACTGCCCGTCCTTGGGGATACCCAAGCGTGTGCAGAAGAGGTCAGTGCTTTTGCAAGGCAACACGTGTCAAAAGGCAATGCCAGATACACATACAGAGAGACCCTGGAGGTAACCTACAACAGACTCCTCCACCTCCAAGCACCTGGGGAACCTTAAAATAGCCATAGCACACTGCCTGGTTATACGCAAAGAGGCCAGCTCTGGAATGAGATCTTATGGTCACACCTGACATTTGAAGACACACTGCCATGTATAAAGTCAAACCTAGGTCATAAAGTGTCTAATCTGAAGCAGGCAGGTGGTGGGAGCAAAAGGTTTTGGTTGACGATGCTCAAGAAACTTGTAGTAAAGCAGGAAACTGAGGTGCAGGGGGAAAGACAAATGTTTTCTGGCTCAAGAGCTTCCCTGCACAAATGGCGGGGACAAGCATATAGGATGGCTAATACATGGCACCTTTTGGAGTTCTATGCCAATGGGAGAAAAAAAATTCTTGGCCCCTCCTGTGGAGGAACTTTGAAAGCCATGCCAATAGTTCTACCCAAAGCCTGTCTTTGTTTTGTTTTGGTAATTTGGATTCTATACAACAACACTATAATTTTCTAAGGTTTAACACAATGCTAACCCATTTTCCTTTCATAGAGATGTTACCCACAACAGCTCCTCCTCTAGTCTCCCTGTGGTACTATGTTTTAAACCGAGCCTTAAGATTCCAGTTCATCTATTTAGTTTTTCCTCTTACAAAGAGTTACTGAGATCTAACGGCAGGCTAGGGTACCTTGAAAAGCGACAGATTCCATTCTCTGTCCCAGGACAGAGTACATAGTACTACATCTCAAAGCACAGTTACACAAGTGACCATCAACCACAGCAAACACTACAATAAATGTTAGCCAAAATTGAGGCTATGATGGTGGGGACACTGGAAGACTGAACACTTGACACCAAAGACAAAACATAGCCATGAGATGGGAGATGATTTGGGTAGAAAAAGTACAGTTTGTGACAAAAAAAACAAAACAAAACAAAACAAAACAAAAAAACCCGGTACTTAACACAGGTATAAGATCTATGGAGGTTTGTAGCACAAAATTCCACTTCCTTTGGGGTGTAGAGCTCCTTCCCTGGAAGCAATGAAACGGGTGGATGTTCCAGAACTCTACCAAAGGGGAAATCCTTCACACCGTATCCTCCCCACTTTTCCTAAAGAAAAATGGATCCTTTGCACAAACAGAGTAAGGGAAAGAGACTGCAGATCAGTGAAAGGTTTTGTTTCACTGTCTGGCATGGGCCTATAGGAAGTGGGGCAAATAAAAACAGCCAAAGGTTCTATGCAATGTCAGTGATGACAGTGCCCGTGAAGTGGACAATGAAGTGAGCCCCAGCCCTCACCAAGCACCATCTCTCAGTAGAAAGAGGGGCAATTTGCATAATAATCAGTGAGGGGGAAAACAGAGCACAGTATATTAAAATTAAGATTATGGGGTTAGAGAGATAGCTTAGGGGTTGAGACCACTTGTTGATATTACAGAGGACTGGGGTTGGTCCCCAGCACCCCACATGGTAGCTCACAACAGCCTGTAACTCCAGTTCTAGGGACCCAATGCCCTCTTCTGGTCTCTGCACATATTCTGTCCACATGGTACACATATATACATGCAGACAAATACTCATACATGTAAAACCAAAACAAATCTTTTTCCCAATTATGTATGTGCTATGATAGAGAAAACACGATTTCTCTCTAAAATGTGCTAATCTATGAGGTGACTCAGCTACCAAGTTCACTAGAGAACTTTGATGGAAAGTCAGAAACAGGAAATACCCTGAGAGAAGAGGAGATGCTGGGCCTGGGAAAAGGGCAGCGGGAAGGATGCAGACAGCCGAGAAGGAGGGAAAAAACAAAAAACAAAAAACAAACAAACATAAAAACGTTGTCCAACTACAGAGCTCTCTATGTAAAATTTAGGTAGCCAAACTTAAGGTAGGGTAAAATGAGAGGTTTCTTTCACATTTAGAAAATTCAAAAAGGATAAATAAGCAGGGTAGTCCAAACAAGGAGACAACACCTGTTGTTCAAGCTTAAAACTCTATGAAGAAGAAAGGGCTGTTTGTAGAAACCTGGTCACCCAAGGGCTCTACATTTGTTCAAAGGAATTTGTTTGGAGGAAGCGATCACGAGAGCCTTGGCTTTATGGGCTAAGAGATGGATGGGCCAATGAGGGAACACACAGGAGGATGAGGGACACAAACAGGAGGAGAGGGAAAGTACTCAAGCAAAGGTTATGGGGTCAAGGAAGGGGGCTGGCCACCTTGTTCCCTCCTCAAAGGCTGCTGTATGGTGACAGGGAGTCTCAAGTTGGTGCTGCAGTTGTTCTAGGCAACATCCAACTCAATATGCTGACATAAAAGGCAAGCAAGAATAAGCACCAAGCTTACCAAAAAAGAGCCTAAAGCCTGCACTCAAAAACAGAAGTGGCCCCTAAAATCTCAGATGTCTGTGTTTCCAGGCAAATGGTACACTCATCACTCCCTGCCCAGAAAAATGACAGCCCAGGTATAACCACCAGGCTTAAAGCCAGGACAAAGGGCTAGGCTTGTATTTTCTCTCCCTGCTTGCCTCTCTTTTTCACGTCTCCTTCTTGCTCTTTTCTGGTAGGGTGGAGCCCAGGAACATTCTAGATCCGGGTTAAGTCCAAGGCGTTGGTGACAGGGCTGCTGTCACAAGCCCGAGTCCTGGCCACAGAGAGCTAGCAAAAGCCACGTAATTGCTTTTCCCCTTCCACTAATAAGCTTTCAGCAGGGGAAGAATTCAGCTTCCTGTAGTCAGCAGACCCTTTTTTCCCTGCCTCTCCTCACTCCAAATAATCTAAAGTGACTGCAATTTCAGCCCTGCCTCTCCAGCATTCAGCTCCACCAGCTGGGGTCAGCGCGTGTCAAGTGAGGGCTCTCCTTTTCTCTTCCCCTCTGTTTGCTCGACACCCATACTTCTTTGTGACTGAGGCAACCTTCCTCCCTGGCCCAGCCATTATGTGGGCAGTACACGGGCTCTGCATTCTAGGAGAGGTCTCTTATGGCCTAGACAGCACTGGAGGGAAATCTCATTGCAGTAAACTAAGCAACTGGTTGGTAATGACCAACCTCAAGGTACCGGCTGGTAACCTAGGCTGCCAGTTTTAGAAAATGCATGGTAGTGAGATGGTTGTGTGGTTCAAGTGGGTAGCTGCTTGTGGGATTTTGGGTTTAGTTTTATGAAAATGATTATCACTCCTACATTCTTTTGTGTGTGTCTGACTTTGTGGGACAGGGTGAGGGTGGTGGTGGTGGTGGTGGGTATCTGCCTGTGTCCATGTGGAGGCCAAAGTCATTGTCTGGTATCTTTCTCATTTGCTTTTCTACCACCGTATCTTTTAAGACGCAGTCCCTCCAAGAAGTTAGAGCTCACCCGCAGGCTAGACTGAATGGTTATCCGGCTCCAGAGCTCTTACTGCTTCTGCCTCCCTAGCACCAGGAACAAAGGCACTTGCTTTCACACAGGTTTTTTTTTTTTTTTTTTTTTTTTTAAACCTGGGTGCTGGGGACCAGAACTGGAGATCGAACGGCAAGCCCTTTACCCGCTGAGCCATCTCTCCAGTCCTGTTTCTAAACTCCTTTTCTTAAGATGGTGCTAAGTATTCCTGTGGTCAGTATTTCCAAGCTGAGCTCCTTGTGGAATCAGCTGCAAGTGGATGAATGACCTGGACAACTGCCCTGCTCATTCCTTGCCTCATTTCAAAACACAACGTTCACTAAGCAGGGCAGCGATGGTGCTTCCCTTCCATGGCTTCACAGCATAGGGCTGCAGGTGGGCACACAGAGAGCTGGAAAAAATGACAGAGAGCACGGATGGGGAACCATGAGGGAGGCCACGGTAGATGCCTGCCTTGAAAGTGCATGGAAAGAGGACAGCGTGCAAACACATAAGGCTTCCTTCAGGAAACAAAGCATGAAGTGTGAGACACAGGGCCGCAGACCTTCTTCTGGCACTGTACCTAGTGTCTGTGCAGGCTGGAGAGGGGAGGGGAAAAGAGGATCTGTATTTGTACCCACAAAGACACCTGCATCCCCACCCCAACACGTGCAAACTCATGCAGAGTGCCCTCTCTCCTGGCTGCAGACAGGCCTGTGATGGGAATTTATTTCCCTCAATTACGAGCTCTTGTCCCTAGTCTCAGTTCATCAGCATGGTGCAGCCAAGTCAATGAAAGGCTCCACAATGAAGTAATCACATGCGTGGGGATGTCTGCTAGGCCGCCAGGGCTGCGGCCACGCCCAGCCAAGCCAAGCCACATGGGCTCTCACCTTGCCCCTTGCAGGTCACCAGCCCCCTGTCCATGGGGCCTTGTGCTCCTGTGGTCTTTTTCTCTGACCCGATCACAAATGCTTTAATTGCAATGTGAGAACACAGACAGCTGGCCAAGTGGCGGTGCTCAGCATGATTGTGGATGCTCTCCTTTTCTCCTGCCTGTGCAGTCCTTTACCACTGCCATGAGAATCAGTCCTATGTCCAGCAAAGCGACATTCACTTTACTAAGTGGAAGTGGAAGTAACACAACACTCACTCGGCTAAAGTGACACAATCAGCAGTCCCATTCCATGGATGAGGAAACTGAGGCTGAGGGAGGCTAAATGACTGGTGAAGGTCATAGGCTGGGGGGCTGGTAGGGCTAACACTAAGGGTCAAGTTTCTAAAGGTTATTTTTACAGCTGTCATCGTGAGCTTCCCAGAATAATATGCTCTCCTCCTGTCTAGCCACTGGTCTGCCTGGTGGGTGTCCAGGTGCCCAAGGCACCTAACTCTAGGCATGGAAAACACAGCTGTGAACAGGACACAAGACAGGGGCAGGTGCTGTGCTGGGGAGGTGGGGGAATATGGGAGAGTAAGACAGCTAAGCAAAGGAGCCTAGAAAAGACTAGGGAAGATGGCAAAGCGGGGGGTTTGGGGGGGACAAAGGGAACCCAAAGAAGGTTCAGGGAGGGTGGTGGACATGCCCAGACCTGTGGAGTGATGGTGTGAGCTGCAGAGGCTGGCCTGTAATACAGAAAGCACAGAGGTCCTAGAATGGCTAGCCAGCTACAGGAGCTGTGATTGAAGACCTACAAGTCCTACAAGGTTTTGTTGGCCACTGCAGGGCCTGAGTCTTTGAACACACCATGGACTTCTGAAAAGGCTGGCACAGCATGCCTCTTCCTCCTCCTCGTGATCTCTTCCGGTGAGCCCATCTGACCTTGCACTTAACTACAACAGCATCTGGCCTTGGTTGCAGAGCACTGTTTGTGTGGTGGTGGTGGTGGTGGGTGGGGGGGCCTCCTGCATGTTTCACGTGGTGGTCCTGATAGGGGTTTCCTACAGAAAGGCTACATAGGACAAAGCTGGCTCTGAGGTGGGACGGCCACACACCCCTTGCCGTATGCTGTGCTGGAGCACTGGGACACCAGCTTGACACCCAGCCAGCCAGAGGTGGTCATGTGGACACCACACTCCAAAGCAAGCAACAGAGCAGCTGAGAGGGTAACACCAGGAATGGAAGGGCTCAGGGTGGCAGTGAGGGAGCCAGGATGGTGACGTCACAAAGACAAGTCATCTGTGGTGACAGATCCTTTTGTACATAATGCCTGGGACACAACATGAGCCTCCACTGATGTTCTACACTCAGCCCTTAGGGAACTCTGGGACATACAACATAACTTTGTTGTTGGGGTGGGGGGCTGTTTCAACTATATGTCTGCCCAGCTCACTGGAGAGGAGGTGCCTCCCCTAGTGACCCACAATCCTCTCTGTGGCCGGTTCCATGGGCCTTGGTCTTCAATGTCTTAGGACTGTGGCTGGACAGAGATACCTGGGAGAAAGGCACCTCTTGCCCCCACTATCCTCAAGCTGTGTGTGGCCCTGATCAGGGATGGCCAATTCACTGTTTCTCTAGCCAAGACAGGAGTGGAACTGGATCTGGGCCAAGGTTGAGGGAAGGAACTGGGAGGCAGGTAGAAGTGACCACCTTTGGCAGCCCCTTCCAGGCCATCAGGGATGCAGCAAGAACAGAAAGACAAGGCTGCAAGCCAGAGCAGGAGCAGAGGAGGCATGCCTCAGGGGAGAGTAAGTGATGGGGCAAGTGGGGAGCAGCCAGAGAGGGGAAGCTGACTGAACAGGAAGCAAAATGGGGCCAAATCCATCCCAGCTTAAAGGAAGAGCTAATGTGGGTTTCCTCATTGAGCAAAAGCCAGAGGAGGAGGCTGGCCAAAGCTAGGCTCCACCCCCTCCATTTCATTTCATCAAAAACTGTGTTTGGGGAAGGGGCCAGAACAATTATTGGAGCCTTAACTTGGCTGCTTCCTTTTACAGTACATTTCCCAGAATAAACCACCCCAAGACTTTATCCATCTCCAAAAAAGGCAATTGCTAAAAATCTCTTATGTCCAGCCCTTGTACCACACTGGCACAGTCACCCTCCCCTCTGGACTTTGGGGCTGGGGAGCAGAGGAGGCCGAGGGGTGACTGCTTAGGTCTGGCCCTAATTGCTCTTGCTGGTGTTATGCGGTGTGGGGGCTGATCCCCACACTGAGCAGTTAGGAACTTCCCAAATCATTAACCTTTCTCGGAGTGCATTGTACTGGGAGGTGCTCCCTCCGCAGCCTATTCAGGAGCCCTATTGATCCACTGCACACTCGGTGCCTTCAAACTTGTTTATGATCAATATGCAAATTGCTCATGGCATTGATCTAGTATTAATTTTCAATTAGGGAATCCACAAGGGGTCTCTGAGGGTCAATACCTAACAATGCAAAGGAAACTCCGCTACAGAGAATCGGGCCTGATGCTGCTAAAAGCTTCCCTGAGCCACCTTCTCCTAGTGCCAGGCCCTCTGGGCTGTCTCTGTTGCTTAGCTCACTTGGTTCCCTCCTAAGTCGGACCCCTTCATTCTGCAATCTGTTAGGATGAATCTGTGGCTGCTGCCCTGTGCCACCACCACCACCACCACCAACCCCGGCCAGGGCCAAAGGAACCTTTCCTGGCCTGCCAGTACGCTCCCCTGACATCCGCCCTCCTGAGTTGATGCCCCAGACATGCCTCCTCAGATCCCCGGCTCCCCATGCCACACCCTGCCCAGACCACTCTCTCCCCCAGCTCCCCAACCACACATACCTTCTTCCTCCCTCTCTCCCTCTCCCTTGTTTCTGCTTAGTCACGGAACGTCACCTTGGCATGCTGCCACGGCTGGAGCTGGCGAACTGCACAGTCCCCAGAAATCTCAGGCAGTCAGGCAGAGCCGCCAGGCTGCCAGGTTATGCTTGGCAGACACCCCACTGATGTCATCTCAGAAAACCAGAGGAAGGGAAAGGGCCCAGCTTCAAATTGACTGTTTCTCCTTTCTTTCTTCTAGCAAAATTTTTCTTCCTAATGAAACATGAGGGTTGGGGGAGGTTAATTCCTTTACCAACCTCACTCATGGTTCCCAGATGAGGCCATGGCCCACCCTCCAGGAGCGCAGGGTTATGTCTGTGAGCTGTGGATCGGGGTGTCCCCAGGGAGAGCATGCCCAGCTGGGACTGGAGTGACCCAGGGATTCAGCCCTTCCATTACACCCCTAACAGCCCCTTGGAGACTCCTGTGGGAAGGCTGTTCAGCCAAAGGGCTGGAAAAGAAACTCAGTCCAGTCTCCTGTCCACCGGTATGGATAGGGGTCTGCTGCATTCCAGTGTTGGGGCTCAGAAAGCTGCCAGGGGCTCAGAAAATCAAGTTTACTCTCTCTCCATCTGGGACGCTATCAAGAGTGCCAGGGTCTCTTCCATGAAGCTCCCTGAATACCCAAAACCATGCCACATGGGTAGTCATCTGCCCACTTCTGTGATGCCACTCGTCAGGCTAATCTGCGAATGTTAGCTAGCCAGGCTAATTGGTTTATGGATAACATTAATTACCATGTTGCTCATTAATGGATGGAATCTTTATTGGTGCCATTGATCAGAAGACTTGTTTAGCTGGCCTCCTAACCAATGGCGGATGTAACAAGCTCTATTATTGGCATATCAATTAATGCAATCAATTCCTGGCCAGCGGCTGCCATTCGGTTTCCTACTTGTCCAAGGATAAGAGACAGAACCAAGTCCAACATGCCTGTACTTGAGGTCCCCAGCTGTCTACCAAAGCCCAGCTGGTCTGGGTGCTATTCAGGGTTCACCTAACAAAAACAAGTGTTTTTTTGTTTTGTTTTGTTTTTGTTTTTGTTTTCTTTTACCACCTTCCTACATTCTAGGGATGACAGAAGTGTTTTGTCCTATCAGGGGATATAAGTTAGAAGGAAAGTGTGAAGGGTCTGCTACGGCAAACAGAAGGAAGGACCAGAAAAGTCAGATGTGTCCAGATAAGGGGCAAACAGAATGGTCTGATCCCCAGGCTGGAACCTAGTAACCATGGAACCAGCATGAAAATACCTACTCCTGCCATGGGCTCTTGGGCCACTCTGGGGTTCTATCGCAGGGTGCTGGCGTCTTCAAGCCAGTCATGCCTGCTGTCCACATACACTAATCTCCAGCAACAACAGGCCTGGATGAAAATATTATCACACACATCTTCCAACCCGAGCTCTAGTATAGAAAACGACTTACCACGTTAGGGGCAGCCACTGCCCACGGGGATCACGTGGCCAGTCAATCCATGTGCATAAGCGGAGCTCTGCTGTTCCAAAATACACACAATAAACCAGTTCAACCACACCTATGTTACTGCAGCCAGTCAGAGGAATGGCTTCAGGTGACAGTGTGGTGTTTAGGTGTACTGTTTTAGAAAAGGGTCGGGGAGCTACAGACATGGGGTGTGCGGGGTTAGATCTGAACCTGATTGACCTCCAGTAACTATGAATGTCAGGGAATTACCATGACGACAGAGGGTTAACCCAGGCCTTCAGCTTCAAGAGAAAACACACAGAGACTAGCTCTGAAGACAGATTCTTTGAAGAACTAACTGGAGTTCACCCCCCAAAACGAGCCCAGGCCTGTTTCTAAAATTTAAACATGTTTTAGAAAAAATTTAAATTAAAAAAGGAAGAAATGACTACTCCACCCCATGGTGTGCTAATGTTATTTGTAAACTTTGCAAATGTGAGCATTAAGCTGAGGGAAGAGTTTGTACAAGCGACAAAAGCCAGTGACAAGATGTCATGGAGGAAGGGAGCAGCCTTTTCCTGGGCAGTGACAGAACACAGGAGCTCACTGAGGCCGTGATGAGGGACATAATTTTTAGCGTTTGAAAGCATAGCTCAGGGCTTCTTGGATAAACAATGGAAATGTTTCCTCTCGTTTATAAATAGAAAGTGACATTTTTTTTTTTTCCAAGTGGAACATCAGCACTTGCTCAGTCTCAGGACAGAGGAGAGTCCAGTTCTGAGCCAAGGCAATGCCCCAGGCAGGTGTCAACCTCCCAGATGCCAGAAAGAAGCAAGTGAGAGACCTCACAGGGGAGGCAAAGGCCACGAAGTGCCTCTCTACACAAGAGAAGGATGCATTCCATGCAGAGGCCACCTGCTGGGGGTGACTGGGAGTCACTCAGACAGGGGCCCTTCATCAGCCACTTGACATAAGTCTTTTTTCCAGAAAAAGCAGTCATGGGTCCTTCCAAAGGCAAAAATCCCAATGTACTTCAAAGAACAAATGGTGTCTGAGATGCTCTCTGGGAACCCCAAAATACCACAGGAGTTCTGCCTTTTTTATTCTGATTTAATCTTACATTATGACATAAAGTCCCTGTGACTGTGCCAAACGTTATCCACTAAATGTCACTTAGCCAGCCCTAGGGCCAACGTAGCTAGTTTTCTTAGGAACTTTGCTTCAAAACACTTTGGCCCAACTGAAAATTCTCTGGAGATTGTGAATCGGGTTACTTAAAACCACTACTGTTTGGAATACCTCTGTGTGAATGGGATTTATGTAATGACAGAATGAAACAATGATGCATAAGTAAAACAGAAGTATTATTGATACTGTTTAACTTCTGTAACTCTTCATTGAGATCACTGTGGATTACCTCTACTTTGGCCTCACTTTCTGACACCATGAGCAAATGTGGCAAATACGAACTTCTGTAGTTATAGAAAGTTAAAACAAACAAATAAACAAAAAACTGTCTACATATTGTCTTGAAATTAGATTTTCATTTTCCTTAATTAAAATTATTTTATGCATATAGGCTTTTTGACTGTGAACAGTGTATACATGCCTGGTATCCCCAGAAGTCAAGAGAAGGCACTGGATCCCCTGGAACTGGAGTTTAAAGATGGCTGCTAGACATTCAACTGCAAGAGCAGCAAGTGTCCTGAATTTACTTGTCATCTCTGCAATTCCCACTTTTGTTTTTAGGATAACTCTCCCCTGCTGGGCTCAGAATTAAGAATGCTTTCTGCTCTTGCAGTTCCCAGCCCTCACACTGAGCATGTCATGACTACCTGTAACTCCAGTAGACCCGACCCCCTCTTCTGGGCTCTGCACCCATGTGGCATGTGCATAGACAAACACAAACACATCACATAAAAATGGAAATCAGAACTCTCTATCACCACCCTTTTAGACCACCATACCATATGGTGGTGTACATGCCAGGCTGGCAGTCTGCAGCAGCCATTCTGGAGGGCCCTCCCTGAAGAATCGTGCGTAACATGAAGTTTCCACCATGAATTTAAAATTCTCCCAGATTCAATGTGATAGTTTTTGTTTTGTCAGATTACATTTTATTTTGTTATATTTTAAAAAATGAATGAATGAGCTTTCTGTGCCGATATCGCTCGCGCCAACATGGTAAATGTTCCTAAGACCCGCTGGACGGTCTGCAAGAAATGTGGCAAGCACCAGCCCCATAAAGTGACACAGTACAAGAAGGGCAAGGACTCTTTGTATGCCCAGGGAAAGCGGCGTTATGTCAGGAAACAGAGTGGCTATGGTGGGAAGACTCAGCCTATTTTCCAAAAAAAAGGCTGAAACTGCATAGAAGATTGTGCTAAGGCTTGAGTGTGTTGAGCCCAACTGCAGATCTAAGAGGATGCTGGCTATTAAGAGATGCAAGCATTTTGAACTGGGAGGCGATAAGAAGAGAAAGGGCCAAGTGATCCACTTCTAAGGTGATCTTGTTATGAAGACAATAAGATCACAATAAAAGAAAAAATGAATGAATGAATGGATGGATGGATGGATGAAAACCTAGCTGCTACGGTAAAAGTTAACAACTGAATTGTTGTTCACACCTGCTGGGAGAGGAAAAAATCAGTTTTCCTCCAATGAAATGATGCTGGGTGCATCAACCACTCTGGGGCAGGTCTCATGTTCAGGAAAACCTGACCAACATATAATGGACTCCACTGTGTGTGTTTTAAACTATGCTTTATTTTGTTATATTTTGGTGTTTTTTTTTTAATCTGGGGGGTATTGTTTTATTTTGTTTTCTTGGCTTCAGAGTTTTTTGTTTTGTTTTTGAGAAAGAATTTCATGTTGTGTGGGTAGAGGGAGATGAACTGGAAGGACTTGGGGGAGGGGAAGAATATGAACAAAATATATTTAAATTTAAAAATTGTTTTAAATAATAAAAATGATTAAAAAGAAAAGATAATTTAAAAAGGACCATTAAAGATAATTTTAAAAGACCATTAAAGAAATCCACAACTTGGGGGGGGGGGGCTGGAGAGAAGGCTCAGTAGTTCAAAGCACTTGTTGCTCTTAAAGAGGACCTGGGTTCGGTTCCCAGCAGCACACGATTACAAACCACCCATAATTCCAGTTCCAGGGCATCTGACACCCTCTCCTGACCTGTGCAGACACCAGGCTTGCAGGTACACAAATGAAGGCAAATCACTCTACATACCAAGTAAAGTAAAATAATTCCGAGGAGGAGGAGGAAGAGGAGGAGGAGGAGGAGGAGGAAGAGGAGGGTGAGGAGGAGGAGGAGGAGGAGGAGGAAAGAAAGAAAGGAAGAAGGGGGGCTGGGGAGAGATCCACAACTGGTCAAAACGCAGAGAGCCAACTGTGAGGTGCACACCCTCAATTGAGACATTCACAACTCTTCCACCCAGAGAACACCGAAGAGGAGGAGGGAGAGGGGTTTGAAGACCCAGAAGAGCCGAATATCTGCTGCTAGAGAACGCCACCTAGAACAAGGAAGCTGCGCCAATGAAATTTCAATAATATCGTTGTCTGAACAAGACTTGCACGATGACAACACCAGCTGACATCACAACATGGGTGGGGACAATCTTCCTACCCCTGAAATGAAGAGCTCCAGGCAATCAGCAGCTGTTGAGAGAGGAGTTGTCACTCTTCTCCAGGGAGGAGCGCCAATCCCAAGTAGTCAACCTTCAACACATACACTACACACAACAGCAAAATGGACTCATCAAGTTGTGTTTGTAAATATGTATGTGTATCCATACATTTATGTGTGCATATATAAATAAAACAATAAATCAGCGGTGAGGACTTTGAGGGGGGAGCAAGGACAGGGGAGGAGTTAAAAGGGGTGAAAATGATGACATTCTCAAAATGAATTTAAATAAAATATTAACAGCAACCCTCCTAGCTCTAAGTCAACCAAGCACTCTTGAATGCGCGTAACTGGCTATGGCTCCTACATGGAGCAGGCAAAACCAAACCAAACCAAACACAATAAGCCAATATAAAGTTGCACAGAGGCAAGGGGTGATGGCTGGCTTCAAAGTACTGTTCTATGCTATCTATTGTGTTTCAATTGAGATTGAGGAGACAGAATGATCTTTATACAGCTTCCTGTGGAAGCAAAATGAAGCCCCTGCAATGGGGAAATGCTCTGAGTAGCTGCTTTCCTGGCTATGGTAATCTAACCAGAAAGTTTCCGTTGTGACTTTTCAAAAACAAAACAGGAATTGGCTGTCTGCACATCGGTTCATTCACTTCTCATAGTTGGATGTGTCTTGGCTCATGCCTTCTAGATTCTGGCTCTTGTGGATCCAACTGGGCAAGAATGATATGCTCTCATCCTCATGGAACCTACCCTCCTGTAGATCTACTGCAGGTGACATCACATGGCTCGGTGAAATACAATCACTCTGCCAGAAGGTGTGTGGACAAGAAAAAGAAACATACTTTCCATGGATCTCAGCTCACCATCGGCCTTGGGGCTGCTATACTAGGGCTCCAAGTTAGCGCTGTGCGACACTATCAATCAACAGGAGAAATCATCATAGAATCAAGATCCGCCAATTCTATAAGGCCACTTCATCCCTGAGACTGATCCATGCTTTCCTAGATCTTCACCTGAGTGGTTCTGTATCAAGGCTCTTCCATACCAAACACAATAATAAATCAAATCTTATCAGAATTGAGCTCTAAATCTGTGAAGACTCCAATAATTTCCAGCTGGGGGAATAACACCACAAAAGTACTTTTTAAACTAATTACTCAGATTCCGAAGTGCTGCCCTAATGAGCCTCCTTTCTGCCCAGAACTTACCAAGAAGGAAAACTACCTTCTGGTGCAGTAATTACTGCTTTTCCCCTTCAAACTTCTAACTGGAGATCGATGCTGCATTTTAAGACCCATTGATTTACAATTAGCCTGGCTTTCCTGCTAAAGTGTTTTTTAAGCAGAGTTTACTTTTATTTTATTTTGAAATCTCAGAGATCTGGTTCTTGGATCTTTCACAACCTCATGAGAGGGGACTGAAACTCCTCAAGAGGAAGGTCAACAGCTGAAGGGATGGGTGAGGGATGCAAACCACTCTGGGAAGACAGGGAGAGGGACTGGTCTGGGGGAAAACTTTGGGGGCCTAAAACACCACCACCACCACCACCACCACCCACCACCACCACCACCACCACCACCACCACCCACACACACACACACACACACACACACACACACACACACATACACACTCATACACCAGAGGGCAGGGAATAAAATCCAAAGGGAAGAGGTAGAAGGCAGTGCTGTGGACAGAACTGGGTGCCCAGGCTTCAGGAAGCTTAGCTGCTTGCTGGCTAAAGCTGCTTTTCACTGCTTCTACTACTACTTAGCATCCTCAGGCACGTGCACGCAGGGAGGGGATGGGGGATGGGGGGTGGGGTGGGGGGCATACGACACAAAGAAATAAAGAAAAAGCTTTGTGTATCTTTGCAAAACAAAGCACTAGTTAAAAATAGTGTGTGCAGCAGGGACAGTGTGCTAACATGAGGGGCCTGGCAGCTCCTGCATTTGCACAATCTGTCCCATGAGGAGAGCAGAAGTAAGCGAAGCAATTAAGAACTTCATGCTGATTGCTTCAAGCATGTCTTTCTATGCCATAAAGATAATAGCATAAAGGATATGGTCTTGCTGCGTCTCCCTTCCTCTGTTTGACAACTTCTGCCTTCTGTCTCTGGGATTCGTTCTTGGCTGCCATGTTTGAGGACTCAAGATGTTAGCTAGCTGGACTGGCACCACCTGATGGAAACTATCACTTCCATTCCCAATGAGGCAGCTTTTGTGCCCCGGGCTCACCCTGCCTCTGATTGACAACAAGCCCTGAAGAGGAGGCTGCTGCCAAGTTGTCATCGCCTACAGAGAAGGAAGGCTTAAGATCTTTGGAGAAGGCTTGTAGGCCTACGAACCCAACCAGGATCTCTACAGGTCTATGTGCCATTCCCTCTCTGAACTCTCACTGCAGCTCTTTCCCCAGAGGGACTCGCAAAAGAGGGCCTTGGAGTGATCAAGGTGAAGAATTAATGAAAGGAGGTGAGGGATAAAAACTATTAACTTTTGCCTTTTAAAAAAAGTATTTTATAGCTAGATTGTATAGGCCAATCTCAAAGACTAATACAGAAAAAAAAAAGTGCAATTAAATCCTTGAAAAACTGACAGATCAGCAAAACAAAACCACCCGGAGGAGAAGCCGATTGAGCCTCATTAAGAAAGAGTTCAGCCTGTTTTTAAAACCCTTTCTTAACACTTAGCTGGGTACCTCCCAGCAGTGAGATCTCCCAATGCGGCTGGCATAATTAGTGTCAGAATGGAAAGGAAAAAAAAAAAAAAAATCAGCCTAGGAAATAGAAATTAAAACACAAATTTAGGAGGGAGGGGGAAGTTCAAATGGAAAAACCATTCCAAATTCAAGCAACAAATACCCACTGGTCTCTGTGAGGGCAATGGGGAGACTGCAAAATTCTCTCCGGTCTGCCCAGATAAATGGGTTCCAATTATACAGAGAAAGGGCTGGGCCACAGGGAGAGATTTATGCTGCAATTCTCCATCTTCAACCTCTCCCCTTCCCCCAAAATATATTCTGTGCTGTGGTCAGCTCCACTCCAGGAGGCTGGGTTAATGGCAGATGGATGGCAAAATGCACCAACCTCTGCATCAATTATAACCATCACATCTGACAATGGAGAAAATGAGATCGGGTGACAGATTTCCACACCTTCAGCCATCAGGATCCCCCAACCCTGGAGTGCATGCATGCGTGCGGCGAAATGGTGTGTGTGCGTGAGAGCTCCGGTAAACACATTACATGTGCGGCCGCCGGCCTGTAATAAGGAGGCATGGAGCTGAGATCCATTAGAGAAAAGCAGGCCACTGAGGAAGAAATACTCTGGAGATGGGCAAGACAGCAGGGAGATGAAGCCATTTTATTAAATCAGGCAAATTCTAATTTATTCTGCAGAGAGATGGGAAAGAAAATGGATTCATTCTTGGTCTATCCTCTGAGCTGGCTCTTATCACCCCAGCGGAGGGAGGAGGGAATAACAGGTTCCAAGGCTCATCTGGAAACCAAGGGAAGGTATCCCTTGGAAAAAGCAAGTGTGAAAATCTATTTCACTTTTTGCAAGAGGAATATGGAAACTAGTGCTCAAGCCAGAGAAATTGGTGGTGGTGGTGGTGGTGGTGGTGGTGGTGGTGGTGGTGGTGGTGGTGGTGGTGGTGGGTGTCTCCTAGCTTTCTGATTACTCTGGCAAGTAAAGAAAGAGGGCTTGCAGATTTTGTTCATTGCAATAGGAAACCGGGAGGGCAACCACAGCCCAGATAATGCTAAATTAGAGAAATGATGGAACATCTCCCCCAGTGGTCAGAAATGTCACTTGCCACTTTCCCTACAGTAGGAACTTAACCATTCATTTGTTGTTGCTGAGGCAGTCTGATGTAGCTCAGGCTAGCCTAGAACCCAGTATGTAAATGAGGTACATACAGAATCCAGATTCTCTTGTTTCCACCTCCCAACTGCTGGGATTACAGGTGCCACTCTGTGTGGTTTAAGACATTGCCTTTTCATGTTCAAAGTAGAAAACCCTAAGAAGGAGGAGGAGGAGGAGGAGGAGAAGAAGAAGAAGAAGGAAAAGCCCAAGGAAAAGAAACTCGAGTCAGAACTAAGCACAGAGGTCGCCAGTCATTAACAAAAGGCGCTGTGTTTAGACTGCAATTAGAAAGGCAGGGTTTTAATTAAACCATTACATAAAGTTGCTTTGGCTCCCTATATGGGCCAGCACTTTACCAGCATAAGAGCATTTGCAAAGAAACTGACGACACTGCGTGCGGGTAACTCACTCCAGACACTCTGCACATCTGTGGTGCCTCTGCTGTGTTGGTGAATAAAAGAACAAGCTGGCGAGCCAGGAAAGGTGCCTATACTACAGTCAGACCATAGGAAATCAGCAACACCGTGCAGCTCATAGCTGAACGGAAGAAGATTCAAAGGCTCACACAGAACCTGGGAGGCTCCTGGGGGTTCGAGGGTGGTAGTGGTGAGCATCTCCTGGGTACCCAAGTGAAAGCAGTGCATCTCTATTAACACCCAGGCCTGTGCTTGCTTCAGCAGCACATATACTAAAATTTGGAACGATACAGAGAAGATTAGCATGGCCCCTGCGCAAGGATGACACGCAAATTCGTGAAGCATTCCATAGTTTTTTAATTGGTTTAATTTAGCCATGCCATTATGAACATACTGTATTGTGTATCATAATTGTGCATGACTTTATTTATGAGCTAAATAAATGAATGGAAAAAAAACAAAAAAAAAATCCCTACCAGGCCAAATGTTGCTGGCTTATACCAGGGCATCTTTTAACAGGGAGGGACTACCAGAGGGTACAGCCCTACAGATTTCTAAATCACCTGCCAGAGGTGGGGTGGCAAAGCCCCACCCTGATGCTTTTATGCCACTTGGAATGGGGGCTGCCCAGGCATCAAGGAGGAGCTCAGGTTCAAATTCCTAGGAAGAACCAAACATCTGTGCTTTCCAAGGCTACACTGTGGTTCCTGTTCCCAATGGAGCCCATGTGAAACTGGTTCCTGCTCTGGTCACACAGCCGGGGTCATCTCCATCCCTTGTGATGTGCACCTTGCTGGGTGGGTGAGGCTTGGCTCACAGAAACAGACTGACTAGCTTTCATTCCCTATAGCCTATCAAAATAATCCAGTCACCCGTTTCTTCCCACGGGGCCTGCCAGAAGGGAGAACTCCACACTGACACCTGCAGGCAAAGATGCAGACTGCACCTCCTCAGGCGCAGATGGCACTCCTCTCTACCCAGCCTGCCTGAAACACTTGCTTCACACGCCAAAGAAAGAAGGTGGCAAGCCAATACTGACAAAATGATGACCTTATATGATGTTCAGCATTGGGCTATCTTCTTAGCACTTCTGACAAAGCCACAGAAAGAAAACCTTAGCTACTGCTCATTAGCTGCCAAGATGCTCTTACCCCATCTGAAACACAAGGTAAACCAAAGACATTTTAGGCCTTTAAAGATTAACCCTGTTTTGACTTCTTGACAACAGGAAATTCCTCAGGTTACCTGGATAGTAGGATTGAAGGAAGGAAGGAAGGAAGGAAGGAAGGAAGGAGGGAGGGAGGGAGGGGGGAGGGAGGGAGGGAGGGAGGGAAGGAAAGAGTAACTTTTGAAGTTACCAAAAGCAGAGGTAAATTCTGCCCCCAACCTCTCGGCTACGGCCTGCTTTGAGCTCTGCAGTGTGAGGATGGCCCTGCACTCAGCACTTCTGATTCTGTCAGTGATGAAAAGCAGAGTGGCCGGCCACACCAAAATGCTCCTACAGGGGGGTTACACCACCTGATCCTGTGAACGGCCACAAAGGGCACAGGGACACTGCACCTCAGCCTAAAAGGCAGGTAGCCAATCAGCACTCATCTTGGCATGGGGAGGACATCCAGAGTTCTTCTCTGGGGTGTGGTGCCCAAGAAGGGTGTGTGTATTGGGGAGGGGGGGTGGGCAGTTCACGGAATGCTCCCCCTCCCTAAGCTGTAGTGATACAGAGTTTCTGCTCAGTGCCTTCCCTTCACCAGAATGGAACCTGGAGGAAATTATTTTAGATCAAGTCCAGAACCCAGATTCAAATCAACGAGGCTGACTTTATGACTTATTTATTCTTTCTTCCTTCACGGACAGAAGGGTAATATAAGAGCAACTCCTTGGCAAACCTTTAAGGGTAGCTGAAGCGACACTGATGCGAATCAATGCTCCCTTTGTGAACACATTACTTGGCAGAAACTGGCTTTCTGAAACCCCTTAAACACAGCCGGCCAAACAAAAAGAAGGGGGAAGTGTCCTTCAAACAAAGGGATGGGGTGAAAATAAAGAGAGTCGACTGCACTTTATTCTTTTTCATAGAAGCAAATGGATCCGGGGCTTTTATACATTAATCAATCAATATCACTGACTGTACATCAGCAGGGTAGCCAAGTTATGAATGACCTTTCTGGCGAGGAGGACACTTTTAATGCTCATAAGACTGCTCATGGCTTAGCAACTTCCCGAATTTGTGCCTGCATGATTACCCCTTCAAGGCGAGCAGCCGTTAGCACTGTACTAAATATGGCAAGGTTAGTCGTGGCCAATTTGCGCAGTGGGAGGGGTGGGGAGAGACCTGGACCTGGGGCCACCCAGTGTATGCATGAGTTGCTGCAGCCTGGGTGACTTGGAGAGACCAGAGACCGAGCCTGGCCTCCCCCTGGAAAGAAGAGCCTGCCAGGCGGCTGTTGGGTGGCTCGGCTGGAAACCTATGCCTAGCTCACCTCCCATCAGCTCTCAACAGCCCTCTATGCTGTTATATAATATTCCATGTTTGCTTCTTATTTCTTAACCTATTTGTCATTGAAATTTTCCATATTAATTATTCTCAATCAATTTACAGTTATTTTACAAATATCTTTCCCAACATTGGAAAATGTCTACTTTTATTTTTTGTATTTTTTTGAGATTATAAAATAATTACATGTCCCTCTCTTCCCTCTAAGCCCTCCCCTATGACTCTTCCCACGTTTCTTCAAATTCATGGCCTCTTATTTCACTCATTTGTATTGCATGGATATATGTATTTGTGTATATATCTACTTGTAGATTGTAAAGCTTGCCTCTATGGTCGTCTAAATAGTTTTATAAATAGTTGCACTGGCTACTGTGGGCATTCCCAGGTCTCTCCTTAGGTCACCTCCAAGAGCCCTCCCCATGTTCCCAGGGTTCCTCCCAAAAGGGACTTAACTTTCACCTTGCTGAGCTGTTTTTCTTCCTTGCAGGGACCCACAGAAGGGCATCTTTAAGGGACAAGATTCTTGCTTGCTTACACACTCCAGAAATACCTGACCCGGAGAAACAAACGTGGGCCAATCCTCTTTCTTTTCCCTCAGTAACTCAGCCATCCTGCTCATGCCCTGAAGGCAGAAAGACTCCCTACATTCCACTCTTAGTGGGTAGAAATGGGGCGAGGGGCGGTCCGTGGTTTGGATTTCTATGACAACCATTATGGTCTCAGGGAGGCCACATGGGATAGGATAAAACCCCAGCCACTCCCCATCTCCACCTCCACTTTCTTCTCCCAGTGTCTATCTCCTTAACTGTGGCAACAGTGTCTGCAGAAGCCTGGTGGTCTACTTACGCGGCCCCTCTTTTTCCTGTCACCCAGAGTGAGAAACAAAAACTCGGGGAGAATTTTGAATAGTGCTTTAACTTCTTACAAATCACAGAAGAAGCCACCAGAAATGCCTCCACCAAATACAGGGAACATTCATAGTGAGAATGGCTGAGACCACTTCTTAGGCTACTGACTCTCCCAGCCAGGTAGAACAGGACACAGCTTCAAGGAGATGGAACTGTTTGCTCTAGCTATTTTTCTGGGCCTAGACACAGGATAGGACCTGGGTGCTTACTCACATTTCTCAGGGCAGGAGATAACATAAGGAGCCACTTCCAATGGTGCCACTGCCAGGCAAAAGGTCCCTGGGCCCCAAGAGAGACCCAGAACTGCAGTATAGGCATGGATGATAAATACTGAACCAAGAAACAAGATCTTGTAGGTGTCTCTAAAGAGCTGGAACTTCTTCATAGGCCTTCAATGTGAGGGATGTTACTCCTCACATGACTGCTAAGAACACTGCAGAACATCCCCCGTACCCTCATCCTGACAAAAGTTCTTGGCTTTCTTTTCTAGCCTGGGTCTTCCCATCCAGTGTCCCACACATATGTAATACAGAGCATGTCTGGGGTTTTTGTTTTTTGTTTTTTTTAATGTAGTCAGAGTCCCATCTAGAAAACATATTTTCTATTTTGAACTGAAGGACACTTCCACACTAGCTGCTTGCTCTAGAATGTTGTCACACAACCCCTTCCTGGTTTGTCAGATACTGAACTGAACATCTTTCTTTTCTCTGGAGAGTTGACAATCTGCAGACTAGTAAGTGGGCCTACTCCCACCCCCACCACTCACCTTTCATTATTCAAAAAATAACAATTTCTCCTGCCTCTTTAAAAACTGTGTGTGTGTGTGTGTGTGTGTGTGTGTGTGTGTGTGTGTGTTCTGAAACACAGTCTTAGTATAACCCAGGCTTGAACTTGTGGCAATCCTCCCTCAGCCTCCAAGTCACAAACATTTGGGTCATCTTTGCAGCTGTTATGTGGGACCCCTCACTTGAGTGTGGCCACTCAGGGCAGGCTTGAGCTTAACTTGGTCTTGCCTTCTGGACCTCTCAAACATCTACTCTACAACTACTCAAACATGTAGTTTCCTCGACATCTTCAAAAATTCACTCCCGCCTACAAACTACAAACTCAAGTGATCAGGGACAGAGGGGACCACAATGTGGTACCTGCCTTCAATCCCAGCACAAAGGAGGCAGAGGTGAGAGAACCAGGAGACTCAGAAATTCAAGGGAAGTTCCAGCTACAGACCAAGTTCAAGGCCAGCCTGGTTACAGGGTACTCTGTCTCAAGTAAACAGAAGTCTGGAAAAAGAATGGTGCTCACATTTACATTACAGTTTACAGAGTCAGCCCATCCTCACAACCTTGGTAACTCCAGCCTCATGAGACCACCCTACCGCCTGTAAGTAAGGCACAAATGCTCCCCCAGAAGCCAGAGTCTATAAGGAAAAAATAGGGGGAAATTCAAGTGGCAATGACAGACTCATCACGATGCAAGAGGTGCAAGTTAAGAGGAAAGTTAAAGAGGTGCAAGTTAAAGGAACAAGCCACAGAGCCTGAAGGCTTCCCACAAGAAAAGCCATAGGCCCTCTTTTCTGCCGAATGCTCTGTGTCTTCTGTTTCCTATGGCTATGAGCTCCATGAGAAGAGGTGGTTATGAAATGAGTGACTATGACCTAAGGGCAAGCAGGACCATGCCAGGCCACTTCTGAAGCCCTCCAGGGATCTCCCATAGCATTCACACCGCAAACTCAGGGCAGGGTTCCAAAAGTAGAAGTCATGCCTTGTGTTAGCTGCTGCGCCCTCCCAGGTACCTACCATCTGCATAGCCCACCCTTCCACCCTAGGACTTCAGCAACAGCTGCAACCTCAGCCTGAAGTGTTCCTTTCCTTCTTCACATGGCCAATCAGGTCTCAGCCTAAATGTCACTACCACCTTAGAGGCAAAGGAAATGATTAACTGAGACTGTACCCAGCCAGGGTAACCAGTGAGCAACATGATCCTTGAGAGGAGGAGCTGTCTACTAAATGAAGAATGGCAGAATTCAAACATTGCCCATTGGTCAAGTGATGGGGGATGTCCTTCTGTATGTTGTGAATACATGTTTCTCTCATTGGTTAATGAATAAAGCTGTTTCAGTCAATGGACAGGCAGGATGTAGCCAGGCAGGAAGTACAGGCAGGGCTACCAGACTAGGAGAAGACTGGGAAGAGGAACAAACACAGAGAGTGAGTCACCAGCGAGATGCCACATAGCCACCAGACAGGTAGGGTGCCTGGGCAATCTCCAGTAAGCCAAGACTGTGTGGAGACACATAGATTAATAGAAATGGGTTAATAATTAAGAGAGCTAGCCAATAAGAGCCTGAGTCACTGGCCAAACAATTTATATGAGTCTCTGTTAATTTGGAGCTAAAATGCTGCAGGATTAGGTGGGACAGAAACTTCAGTCTACAATCAAGTCCAAATGAAATGGGAGGCATGGGCAATGATCATCAATGGCTGTGAACATCAAGAAGTTGGCTGCATATCCCTGGGGAGAGAGAGTACGTGTGCAGCAGCCTAGGAGGGAAAGTCCAACTGGCCATACCTTAGGTCAAGTTGAGGTATAATCAGTAGACCACAGGTCATAGAGGGGACAGAACAACGTGTTAGGCAACACCAAAAGAATGTTCTCATCAAAAGTCAACCTGCAAGAAATTCTGAAAGAGTAGATCTGGCTTCTTCAATAGAAATCTCAGGGACGTGTGGGAGGTGAGAAGGGGAGCCTACAGATAAAAGGAGGTTTTGGAGACATTTCAGTTAATGAAGATATGAAGATTACACTTGCATTTGGATTTATTAATCTGTGGGGGGGGTGTGAGAGGGGGGGTCCTCTCTTTCTACCTTGTTTGAGACAGGGTCTCTTGCTGTTCCTGGCTGCCCGTGTCAGGCTAGCTGGCCAACAAGCTTTGGGCATTCTACTGTCTCCACTCCCTCACCCATCCCCCACCTCACCATAGGAACACTGGATTACAAATGCATGCTAGACATCTGGCTTTATGTGGGTTCTGGGGGTTCAAACTCAGTGTCTCCTACTTACACAACAATCATTTTACTCACTGAGCCATTTTCCAAGCTCGGCACCTGGATTTAAACAAATCAGATCTTGAGGGTTGAAGGGGGATGTTCCTGCACTAAGGAATTTTTTGGTAATTTTTATAATGTTCCTATTTCTAAGAGTTTGATAATGATATTGTAGTCATGTTAAAAACATACACCAACTAAAATACTTGCAAAGTAAGCTTTTTTTTTTTTTCCTTTCAAAATAATGAGGGGAATGTGTGGAACACATGGCTAAAACATGAGTTGATGTCTGCTAAGGAGGGAGGGTTAATGATGCCCGTGTATGACTTTGTGCTGGAGGTGGTGGTGGTGGTGGTGGTGGTGGTGGTGGTGGTGGTGTTTGGCTGTTTCTGAGACAGAGCCTCACTACATAGGCCCAGACTGGCTGACCTCAAACTCACAGTCACTCTTGTCTCTGCCTCTTGAATGCTGGGAGTTCACATGTGCACCACCACACCCAGCTGCCACACCTCTAACACAAAAAACCTTTTGACAAAAACCAAAGATACTACCTATCATGAGCACTGTTCACTAACAGGCGACTAGTCAGCCAGTAGGCAACCCATCTTAGGCAAGTTAATTCTTTGCCTAACGCATTATGTTTTCTTTTTGTCACTGGATTTTAATTCTTCGTCCCATAGTTATACTTTACTTTTTGTTTACTACCCACAAGCTCATGTGGAAGGAAAAGCCTGTGAGGCATGGGGCCAGGCCACCCACATTTCCCACTGTGGCCCTCGGGCTCTGACTAGCACATGAGGAAGCTTCCTTAAATACACACTAGGAAACAGATAGGAGCATGCACAAACAAGACCACATTAATCATTCAGCAGCAGCTCAAAGCACTGCCCTGGCTTGCATTTGCATGCTCTGCTCATCCCACATCCTGGGAAGACGCAAGGGCTCCCATGCCACGAGCCAGGTTCAAGCGCTACATCCTAACAACAGATCATCACATTATCAGAAGACGCACAGATGTGCCGGAGGGGGCGCTGTCGGTAAAGGTACTTGACATCAAGCCTGATGACCTGAATTCGATCCCCAGAGTCTGCATGGTGGAGTTGAGAGTCAACGTCTGCAAGTTAACTTCCTCTGGCCCTCACTTGTCCACTGTGGCACGCCCCTCAGCACTCACAGGGGTCATAGCAAATACTTTAAAAAAAAATTAAGATGTATGTAAAGCTTGGGACCTTCTCTAGAAATTTCTGAATGGAGTTTAGAAGCAGCCTATCACAGGCAGCTCACGCTCCTTGGTCCTCATTCTGTTCGTGGCTGCAAGTATCACTCAATCACGTGGGTGACACCAGAGCCAATAACTCAGTCCCAACAGCTATCAAATCTGATCCAAGAATAAGAGCCATGCGGACATGGTGGTAGATGACTGCCACCATGCCATAGTACGAAGGAGACTGAGGCAGGAGGATTGAGGGTTTAAGGCTCACCTAAGTTAAACAGAAAGGCCCTCTCTCAAAAATTAAAAATACAATTAAAAAGATAAAACCCATCAATCATCTACATGACAAGCTGTCTGGAAACAACCAGACATTGCAGTTTTGAAGATGAGGACTAAGGCAGTGAAATGGAATGGTGTGCAATTTACAAGTCATTAGAATGCCAACTGAGCAATGACATGCATTCCCAGAATCCTGCAGGATGCAGAGAGACAACATGGGCTGGTACACTTCTCATCACGGAGCCTGGACAGACACTAGGCAATGTGAGCACGTGTCGATCCATGAGATTCTGTCTGTCTGTTTCTGGGGATTGAACCCAGGGTATTGAACACAAGCTAAATAAGCTCTTGATCTCCAAACTTTCCAGCCCTTCTGAGAGACTCTTAAAATGTAACTTTGGCATTTTGACCCTCTCGTCTGTCCCTTAGGCTAGAGAAGCAGGTGGAACTGCTTTAAATAATTATTTTAAATAGAAGTTGACACATTCACCTGACAGAAAACAGTCATGTTCATGAACTTGTGACTTAAGGGATTCTACCAACAAGTGTCTGTGGGTGAAAGGTGGGTGACTGCTGTACGCCCAGGCAGAGCTGGAATCATGATGCTGAGAACCAGGTAAACCACAAAGAAAGGAGGCTGATGGGGGCTTCTCAGAGCTGAGATACCCAAGGTCTCATCACAGTAACTAGGTCCTGTGGATTGCACATGAAATGTCCCTCAAAATCCACATGTTGATACTTGGTCCCTGGGCAGTGGTCAGTGGGTCTGAGGACCATGAGGATGAGAGAGTGTAAACTCTCTCATTAATGAGGTAGGCCACTAAAAGTACACATAGGCCCACTTTTATGGGTAAAATGACTGAGGCTTTGGAAGCAAGCCACTAGGAGCATGGAAGGGGTGTGTGCACATGCATTGTTCTAAGGTAAGGGGTCATTGCTTTCATGAGATTGCCCGAAAGGCTTAAGAAGCCTCGGGTTACGCCATGAGACTGAGGCTACAGGGCTCAGGGAGGCACGAATCACACACAGCTCTTGTGTCACTTCATGACTGGGTCTGATCTAAAAGCCCATGGTGTTCATTGTTTGACAAAGAGGTAAAGGACCACAAAAGGGTCTCCTCGGAGATGAGGAGATACGGATAAACATGAGATGGGTGCCGGGTCATAGGAAATGTCAGAGAACATTCAGAGGACCCTTTCACTCCCTCCTAGAGGGTCTTCAAAGCAATCCCAAGTCTTTGAACATACTCGGTACACAGCAGTACAACTGACCCTGCCATTCCAGGTCTCTCGTCCACACAGGCATAAAGTTAGTCTGCAGCTCCAGCTATACCACAAGTCACAAAATGACCAGCCAGCTACAGGATAAATAGTAAAAACTCAACGCCCAGACTCGCTGAATCCAAAAAGGGAAAAAGTTCTAAAAAGTATGAATAGTTAATTGGGGGGGGGTCATTCTTATGATCAATCCCTCCCCAGTGTGTGTGCATAACAATTTTGGAAGTAAAATAGTAAGTGTGCAAAAAAATAGTAAGTGTGCAATAATCTCATTTTGGAATGTTCACTGCTACTATAACAATTCAGGACCACATCTCATTGACATCAACATCTCCAAAACTAGGAGGCCTCAGCGTCAAGCCTCACTAACACTGTGGTTGGAATCCTTAGCCTTGGGCCCAGTGCATTACAACCTTGCTGCCCGTCTAGAGATGCTCATCTTTGATTCTGCTCCACAAATGGCTGATCATGGCAGCATCGCAGGATTACCACAAGCAGTCACGCTAACTTCAGAAAAACTAGCACCTTTCAGTCCAGAAGAGTCCGGAACGGCATCACCCAGCTAAGAGAACACTGGGAGTGTGTGAGCTCTAGGGCATGAGCCAGCAGCAGAAAGCAAGAACTAGTGGGTCAGACAGACACAGCATACTTCAGGAGAAACACGCCCTCAAAGGTTGCAATGAAAGACACTAATGCAATGAGCTGGTGCCCTCTGGAGACAGCCGGGAGGTGAACTCCTCTCCCATCTACTGTTGACCATGCCTTAAAGAAGTGATGCACTCCTGTTTTGCCTGGATCATTCGGTTTTGCTCATTTCTTGTCAAATCTCACCTAGTGGACCCAGGGACACTCCAGTCTTAACATAAGCAAAAGAAAGCCCGTGTGTGTGTGTGTGTGTGTGTGTGTGTGTGTGTGTGTGAGAGAGAGAGAGAGAGAGAGAGAGAGAGAGAGAGAGAGAGAGAGAGAGAGAGAGAGAGAGAGAGAGAGAGATATTAAGCCCTTTCTGAGGTGGTGGCCTCAGACTGTACATTTGGTATACTATGACAAAACTGTTTTGTTGGTTTGTTCAGCTAATTAGCACTGATCAGTGAAAAGGGATATTTGTGGAGGAAGGAAATACACCAAGAGCACTGGAGAGACACCCTGCATGTGCAGGATGGGGATGCTCAGAGCCCACACCAAGATGGTGCCCACAGAAGCAGGGGTGCTGGCTGAGGAACTGCTGAGTGGCAGGGCATGCATCCCCCTGCCCAGCAGAGGGTTGCACTTTTAGGGATGAACAGTAATCAGATATTAAATAATCAGCCAAACAAGGCTGTCAACCCCTTTTGGAATGAGATAAACAAACAGTACATAATTACAATCATGCGTGCCACTCTGCACTACAGATTAAGTGCTATATTCATTTAGAAAAGTGGGGAGTGTGGGAAGTGAGTGTGGTTTCGGTAACAGCCTCTCTCCCCCCGTTACTGTACAGGCTCCCTGTCTGTACTGCCCCCACTTTCAGCATCAGCACCTCGCTGAGCCCCAGAGCCAGACACCTCACAGCCATTCTCATCTGCTTTGTCCCCAGTGGCTCCCTGAGAACCCGCCTAAACACCAGAGTCCATTCTGCTGTTCCAAATGGTGTATGCTTACTTTTGGGCAGCATAGACAAGCTTTACTTCCCAGTCTTCCCATTCTATTGGGGAGTTGGGGGCATCTCTCTAAAGGGCAGGTCAGGAGATTCTGCTATGACTACCATATAACTCATGACTCCCTCAAAACGTGAACCCAAGGTCTCCTTCTCAAAGAGAATATGGTCCTTTATGGGTGTCCCTTAGCACTTCTGTCCCCTCTGTCTGCTGACCAATAGAGTATGGGTGTTTTTTAGAGTCCACTCCAATGAATCCTTTGGGAATCCATTCCTCCAAGACAATGAGTGTCCTCAGGCACAGAGCATGTTGCCTTGCCTTCACTTCTGGCTCTTCTACCCTGACCACTTCACCAGGCTCAGGGGCAGCAGAGCACTGGCCATGTAAGGAGATGGAGACACTGCCCTGTGTATAGCAGACTAAATAACCACCTTCAGATAGCAAGAGGGGAGCCAGTTGACAGCAGAGAGAGGTGACAATGACTTATCCAGGAGGAAAGTCAGAAGGCTGTGCATAAAAACTACAATAAACAAACAAACAAAAAAAATGGTTAAAAGAAATAAGAGGTGAGTCCACACTATCAGAGCCATCCCAGGACAGCTCTGGCTCCCATCCGTTCATTGGAGAAAATGCTAAAACTGGAGGTTCTTTTGTTTGTTTGTGTTTGTTTTTGTTTTGGCTTAATGGAGAGTTTATCTAATTGAAAAACCCTAGGAGATTGGGGGGAACTAGAAATGTTCAACAGCAAGCCTGGCTCCAGAACCCCACTTTCCTTCTATGCTCCTTAATACAGCTGCCAACCTGTCCTGCTCCCCCTGGGGGCCAGCCCTGCCCTCTGCAGCATCCTGCCAAAGCCACTGGCTTACTGAAAAGAGGGCTCACCAATAGCAACCAGTGTGTTTCACTTCCTTAAAGGAACCAGCGGGGACTGGAGAGATGGCTCAGAGGTTAAGAGCACCGGCTGCTCTTCCAGAGGCCCTGAGTTCAATTCCCAGCAATCACATGGTGGCTCACAACCATCCATTATGAGATTTGGTGCAGATATACATGGAAGCAGAATGTATAAATAAATAAAATCTTTAAAAAAAAAAAAAGGAATCAGCGGTTAAATTTACCACAGTGTCAACTTTCATATTTCTAAGATCCTGCTACTCTACTGTGAGAGGTAGTGTGTGTGTGTGTGTGTGTGTGTGTGTGTGTGTGTGTGTGTGTGTGTGTGTGTGTGTGTACATTAGAGGCATCAGATCCCCCAGATTTCGAATTGTGAGGCACCGGATGTAAGTGCTGGGAATCAAATGCAGGTCCCCTGGAGGAGTGATGCACATTATTAACTGCTGAGTCTTCTCTCCAGCCCAATTTGGCCTTTAAAAAATGTTTTGTTTTTTGGGTTTTTTTTTTGTTTTTGGTTTTTTTAGTTTTGCTATTTATATGTATGTGTCTGTCTGCCACAAACATTCACGGGCCTGCGAATGTCAGAAGAGGGTGTTGGATCCTTGGAGCTAGAGTTACAAGTGGGTGTAAGCCGACCAATGGTGCTGGCAACTGAACTTCGGTTCTCCGGAAGAGCCGCAAGGTTCCCCCACACACATCCTACACACACACTTCAAGACAGAGACAGGGTTTCTCTGTGTAGCCTGGCTGTCTTGGAACTAGCTCTGAGACCAGGCTGGTCTCGGACTCACACGGCGCTGGGACTGAAGGCCTGGGCTGCAGCTACCACTGCTACTGCTGCTACCGTGGACTGCAGCAACTGTTTTTAACTGCTGAGCCATCACTCCAGCGCCTCACCTTTTTTTTTTTTTTTTCCCTTGTTGAGACAGGGTCTCTCAGTGACCGTGAAGCCTACCATCCCCACTAGACTAGCTGACCAGGGCACTTGTGTGACTCTTCCTCAAGGCCTGGAGTTACAGACTCATGATACTATACCCAGAGTATATGTGGGTGCAGGGGGTCCACACTCAGTATTTTTGCTTTTACTACTGTTTGAGCCACGCACATACCCCCCCCCATCTTCCTTCTTACTCTGTAATGGTTTCTTCAGTCATTCCCAAGTTCACCACTTCTCACCTGCACTATCAGCAATCCATGCCATTTTAAGAACACAATTCCTTTGCCTAGACTTCTAGGAAAAGTGACAAGTAGAGACCAGCTGAAAACAAACTCAGTGACCCAAACCATCCCATTTAAAACCTTGATTCCTTACTAACAGTCTCAAAGTGTCTCTATGCTAGGTTCTCAGAAAAGGAAAGTAGGGACATCAGTGGAGTGTCCTGGAAGGAACCAGGAAAGCCAAGTGACACAGGCTGAGGCCGTCAATACAGTGCCTCCTGGTAACACGCCCTGGGAAGGAAGGCATCATCATTTCTACAGTTTCTACCAAATGCATAACCTGTTTCTAACCAGAAGAAAACGCCACACAAAACAAATGGAAAAGAAGTCATCCAAACAGCTGGCTGCATGCTACAAATATGTCGAGACCATACAGGATGGGGGAAGGACTGAGGAAGCTCTCCGGGTAAAAGTTCTTAAAAGGAGGCACAATGGGTAAATAGAACTTGTGGTTTGGGATCTGCCGATTACTAACAGTTCTGTATTAATGCTTTCTGACTTGTATAATTAGTCTCCAGGTGGATGAAACAACACTCTTGCTTTTAGGCAGTATACACCAGTTAGGTAGGTGCACCAGGCCTCAAATTTACTCTGAAAGAATTAAAAAAAAAATATAAGGCACATATCTGAGTACATACATGCATGTATTGTACACACCAATATCCTTTATGTATATGCAGGGCATCAGACTCTACAAGAGGGAGGAAGTGTAAGGCAATGGCAGTGGGGAAAGGCTCACTTGTGAAAGCTTCATATAAGAGTTCTGGATGCTGCATCACTAACTAGTCTGTAAGTGAAATTCTATCAATGTTACCATTTCTCAAAGAAGTCACGAGTAGAAAACAAGACTCCTGGCATCTCTAGATCAATTATAGATTTGTTACTAGTGGTAAGAATTTGCATTATACACATTACACATTTTAGATTTGTACAAATTTCAATTACTGTTGTTTCCACGTTACTAATGAAAATAGAGTTCTGGTCAGCACCTATAGCAGCTGCCAGAGCAGCCTGGAAATCTGAACTCTGTATCTACAGCTCAGTCCTTCCTTCAGTCAAGATTTACACACATGAAAAACTCCTTCTGGGTTCTGAACATGTTCAGGAGATCAAGGAGAGTTTTAAGAACTTATTTTGAATAAATTTGTGATATCATTTTGGGTCTTGGTCTGAGATCCTTTCTTTAGCTAAAATGCCCTGCTCATTGGCATTTGAGCAAGCTCCCAGGGCCTCACACTACCCCAGGTCTTCTTTTTTTCCTGCCTTTACTCATCAATCCAGAGACAGGCTGACCTTCTCCTTGGGAGATTCCTACCACCCAAATCAAAAATTCTTCACACCCATGAAGGACAAGCAGAGGCATCTGTCCTGTTCTACATGGGTGTACAAGTGTGCGTGGGTGTCCACATCCCAGAAAGGGAGCACAGGCAGGTCCATTTCTTCTATTCCTTTATACTGACTCATAACTACTAGTATTCAACCAACATGGGCTTAATACACAGCTGTGAAACTCAACATGTCCAGTTCCCAATACCAAAACATGGGGGAGCTGCCAGTGAATTACCTCAGGATGACACCTGGAGAAGGAGTTCTGCTGGCGTATCTCGGTGTGCATGTGTACGACGCTCTCTTCAATGGGAATCTATGTACATTAACTCATTTTGTCTTATTAGTGTGATGGGATTTGTTCTTGATGAATCCGCAGCTCTCTATCTGCTGCTTACCGCCATTCCATTATCTCTACATGTTTATGGATTTTCCCCTTTATTACTCATTTTACTTTTTTTCCATCAAGTATATTTCATATATGAGGTAGTAATTACCAGTTTCTCCACTTCTTACATTTGAAAAGTTTGCCTTTTGTTTTTTTCTGATCATAAAATGAGTAAGTGCCTATTGTTGAATGATCTTGAAAATGTGTGTGTTGGGGAGGGGACTTTGAAGGAAATAAAAATCCAACTACAATCAGTTGTAACATTGCAGTATATTTATATACATTTTAAAGGAACTGAAGATGATGACATATGGTTTCATGTCTCCCTCTGTCTATGGAGCCATCTTCCGTGTCCTTAAATATTCAACTACAACACTACTTAATGGCTACCTAGATTTCCCATCATATAATCAGAACACAGTTTACTTAATCCTCTCCTTATCATCCAAAAGGCGCATGGCTGAGACTATAATTGCCTCCCTAATAACTGCTGTTTGCCATCTGAACACTTGCCTTAATCAGGGAGTACTTCCAGCAGTTAAGAACTGGATCTAGATGGATGTCCCAAAGATGTCATATCACCAAGTTTTAGCCACTAAGATAAAAGGGGAGAGAGGGCAGGGCTCTGGTAGTGTTTCAAGGGGCAGGCTAGGGTGGAGCATAGTGGTCCTCTCCTACTCCTCTTTTCTGGAGCTCAATGAGCAGTGATCTTGAGATCATAGCAGGAGCAACAGGCTTGGTGGGAAGAGCTCCATGGAGACGCAGAGCCTGGTGATTCAGTGGAGTCTTCCCTTGTGTCTGATGGTCTTCTTCACAAAGCTGCGTGAGGAGAAATTAAACTCCTCCCTTACACAAACCACTAAAGGAAGGGTCTCTGTGGTCCACAGCTAAATGCTGGAAACAGCACAAATGCAGGTCCTGCTCACTCTACACGGCTTCAGAACTAAGGCACCGAGCCCTCAAGCTACAGCCTAAAATTTCTATGGATATTCAGTCTGATTCTGCAGAGCAGTAGTCTTGAACAAGAGAGTTGTGGGGCCTCTCCTCTTCAGTGAGGACTAACTGATCCCAGGTTCATGGGCTCCCACCAAGAATCCCACAGAGAATAAGCTGGGCTCGTTTGCGTATTTTTGGTGTTCTTCCAACTCCAGGGCAAAGAAAACTGTCCATGGCTGGCCCAGTTCAATCTCATAAATGCCCACGCTGGGTGGGGCTACTGGGTTCACTCACACCCCTCAGAACATGCCAGCCCGGTGCAGCGTGGCTGACTAGGAGCAGTCTAGATGCTCCAGTCTCTTTCTCAGCAGGGAGAACCGGTTGAGTTTTGAGCCCTGCAAGGAGGAGGCACTAGATTAAATGCTAGTGGCACAGCTCAAATGCCCAGGGGTCCTCAGGCCCCAGGAAAATCTTAACAAAGTATGTGATGTTCACATGGCCTGCCAGAGTCCAGGTCACTCATTGTCCCAGACACTAGGTGAAAGCCTTGATGTGGTGTGCAACACTTGAATGGGGGCTGCCATTAGAAAAGCTGCTTCCCTTCTGATGAGCAGGTGGCTTCCCATAACAGCAACATACAAAGTATTATGTGGTCCTGATGCAGACACAGATGAGAGTAGCCTGCACTGCCAGTTCAGGTCAGTCTAAACCAGATGACAGTGTGTCAATCCACTGCTTACAACAATATATAAAGTGTCCAAGTTTCCTGATGTGGCAAGAACAGAATGTTCAAGATAGTTCTATTGTTCTCAGGTGAGGGAAATACCCTGTGTGTGCGTGGGGGGGGGGAGTGGGAGGGTGTCACAGCCATGGTGCAGAAGGGACACTATTCAGAACCAGTGTGGCCAGTTTATCTGCATTTAGTGATTGCTGCCAGTTGAATTAACTTTGAAAATCAGCCTAGTTTTCTGTTGCAGGGGAAAACAAGTCAGTTTTTCTATCAGAAAACTGAAGATTCTCTGTCTCAGCTCTGCTGTCTAAACCTATCCTCAAAGGATTAGGGTTTAAATATTTTACAAGAACAACAGAGGTGGGAGAAGCTGACAGCAACAAGTGTTGGAGGGGCTGGGCTGGCTTAAAAATCAAGATCGAATGAGATAACCCTCCAGTTTCTTGCTTCCATTTGGCAGAAGTTATGATCCTCCCAGGACCACTGCTTGCTACAAGGGGACCAAAACCCCATGGAGATGCCGGACAAGAAGCTGGGGTTGTCACAGCCTGCCTTGCTCAGCCTACCATCCCCAGGCATGAATGAAGCCACTTCCTCTTCTCAGGGTGCCACCCAAAGGAGTTTTTTATTAGCCAAATACTTGGGGGTTTCTGTATATTTATATTAACCTCCTTTTGTTCTACCAGGGCATGTTGGAGGAGGGGAAGAAGTTATGATGAACTTTAATAAAAACAAAATTAAAATGATTAAACCTTTCATATCCTTTAGAGATAATCTCTCTTCTGCTAGCTGGTCAAACCACAGCTTGCTGCTGTTTTTCAATTTTTCCCCTCCCCCTAAAGAAACAAACAGAAAAGGCTGCCTGGGGCTAGATTTTTGAAATAAATTAAATTTGGTCTCACACACGGCAGACAGGTGTGGTTGAAGCATTCTCTCCAGATACCCAGGGTGGATGCCAGCACCCTTCTCTCCCAGGGTCTTCTCAAAAGAACCTTAGAGAAGTAACTAGAAGACACAGATTCCGCCCCCCAAGAAAACCCCAAAATCTGGACCCTCAAACCCCAGTCTACATTCTTGATTAAGGAAGAGACCAGAGAAAACAACAGGGTATGGCACAAACCTCCCTGGTCTTATGTGTTCTGAGGAAGTCTTCAGATCTGCCTGGGGCCTGGGCACATGGCCACCAGGAACAGAAGGGCTGAAGAATATGATCAGTCCTGCCTGCTCCAGGCCGGCTTGTCATGGGAGTCAGAGGTAGGTTTATCAGGCATTCAGATGTGATAATGACCTCTGGTCACACAGCCCTGGGGATGCTAAAAGGGTAAGGCATTAAAGCACTGGGGCTTCCTTAGGGCTGCATTTTTCAGTGACACAAAATCCTGCCCTGGAAATACACACAAAGCTTCAGATCCCAAGACATTCTGTATGACATGGCTGCCTATTAGAAGGCAGCTGGCAGAGGAGATCTCAGCATATGGTAGCCAAGTGCTGTCCTGATTTGTTAGGACCTGTGTTTTCACAGTGGCAGATGACTCAACTTCAAGGCCAAAGACAGAAGTCTTCCCTACTACTTCATGCTTAAGCAGTGGGGGTAATCCAGTAAGAATTCCTATCTCTCTTTTCTCTCTCCTCTCCTTTTCTCTCCTCCCTCCCTCCCTCCTCCATCTCCTCCCTCTCCCTCCCCCCCCCCTCTCTCTCTGGGAGTCATGAGCTCTGGACTGAAGCAGAGAGCCCCACAGAGCTCTTCTGACATGTGTATGAGCTCCTTGCTGTTCAGAGTCCCCATCCCCTTGTTGCTGTGCCATTCTCCAAGTTCCAGGAGACATGGCACTTGGTGGCATCCATATCTACCGACGCTCCTTTTCCTGGAGAACTTTGGGGTAGGAGAGTGAAGAAGGGAGAGGACTCACACCTCAACTGCCTTAGACATGCAGGCCACATTTCCACTCTAACTTCCACAGAGGTAATTGCTTGGCTCTCTGGTGAGTTCACACCTCAACTGGAGCAAATCCAATCAACCCATCCTCACCTCCATGCCCTGCCTGGGACCCAGTGCTCTGCCACATCCCCTAACTCATGCTCTCCTTTCCAGGCCCTGCCCACTTTCCCACTCCTCCAGTCAACCTTGCCTCAGTGTTTACCGAGTCCTCGGGAAGTACCCTCCCTTCCATGCAGCCCATGGTCACTTCCCAATAGGGGTCCTTCCTGGGCCATTTATCTACAACAGATCCACCCAGTCTCCAGCCCACTAGCCACCTAACAATCTCATACTTGCTCAGGTTTGCCTCTTTCCCAATGAGGAACGAAAGACTCAAGCTGTCTCCTGCTTCCTGGCTGATTCTCCAGACTCCAAAGCAGTATGGCCATCTAAAAGACAGTGCCAGAGTCTGTGGGCCAAAAGAGCTGGAGCTCTGGGCTTGGGTCCCATCTTCCCCAGCCATGGGTTTTTATGTGAGGAGTAAGAAAATGCAGAGATGGCCCCCTGCCTCCGCTTCACAGAGGCCTGGAACAGTGATGAGTAGGAAAAAGGCTAGATGCCAGGCAGTCAAACACAGCAAGAACAGAGGAGCCAGCTCTGGATTGCTATGGCACAGGAGGGTGACAATTGTCTACAAAAATTTGTGATATTATTTCAAAATAAGTAGAAGAGTTTAAAAGTTGCCAATACAGAAAAATGATTCATGTTTGAAGTACACAGAAATGCTTCAAGCCCACGTCCTATCCTTACGTGTTGCATACAGGGATCAGATTTATGGATCATGCCATGCTCCATAAATGTATAGAATTACATCTTAGTAAAAAATACATATATTCTTCTCCCCTGCTATGTTTCTTTTCCTCTTTTTAAATCTTCCTTCTTGTATCTAATTCATACTTTTTTATCTGATTCTCTAACTCTTCAGTTCCTCTCTGGAATCCTGAGACACACCCTCTCTTATTTAATAATAATAATAATAATAATAATAATAATAATAATAATAAAAAATCTCAGCACCAGATTTTAATTTTCTTCCTTCTGGAGTATATGACACAATAAGATAAAAATCCAGAGAAATGGCTTTCTGGGTGAAGGCACTTGCTGCCAAGCCTGACAACCTGAATTGGATCCCAAAAAACCTACATGATGGAAAGAAAAAATAACTCTCACAAGTTGACCTCTGCTCTCCACATACCTGACCAATCAGTCATTCGATAATTTATTTATTTAATACTAAAAACACAAACAGGAAAACTTATGTTCTCTGCACCCTTTCAGCCACTGAATCCTTTGGATGGGAACCCAGCCAATTTATAATATATAGAATTCTATGCTATTAATAGGTACACAATGTGGCCAACTAGAGAGGGCTGGTGGAGACATCGACCATAACTGGAGCAAGAAAACCGGGACTGCCAACCTCTAGCATGAATCCAGGGTGTGCTGTTCAGTCTTCCAAAGCAGCAGAGTTAACACTCGTTTTACAACCTCCACAGACAGCTGAGCCTCCAGGACTGGTGGAGTGCCCTCAGCAAGTGCTAACTGCACTGACGCTGAAAATGAACACTCCCAAGGTGGGGCTGACTGTTGTCCCCCTGGGGGACCAGGAAAAGGGCCTGAGTGGGTACCATCAGGATATGTGGAAGAAGATTCATGGTAAGACAGGCTCTGAGAACTGAGACCTGACCCACTGCTTAGAGCTTTCAGTTTTGTTTTGTCCCCTCCAGGTAAGTCTCTCTGCTGCTCTGATGCCGGAGTATGTATTAAGGGCAGTGTACGGACAGTGGAAAGCTGGGACGCCAGGGCCCATACTGTGGTCAGTGTGCTGACAGCAGAAAGCTGGGGAAGGGCTAGTAGGGCTCCCAATGCTGTGGGAGACCCTTCACCTTTGCACTCTACTCTAGTGCCACACCCAGAGTGGCAACACAAAAGCATGAGAAAGTGTAGGCAGATATCAAAGAGTTCCAACGTTGCAGACTAAACTGTTCTTCCCATATGCCTAAGCTCAAGTCCTAACCACCAGTGCCTCATAAGGAGGAGTCTTTCCATGAATAATGGAGCTACATGAGGTCTTCAGGGTGGGCCCTAACCTGATCTGGCTGGTTTCCTTATGAGAAGAGAGTTAGAGGGCTCAGGAGATGGCTCAGAGGTTGAAAGCGTGCAATGTTCTTGCAGAGGACCTCAGTTCAGTTCCCTTCAACCACACCAGGCAGCATGCAACCACTTATCTCTGGTTCTGGGAGACTGATGTCCTTTTCAGGCATCTATAGGCAGCAGGCATGCGTGTGGCATACATACAAATGTGCAGGTACTCACACAATAGACATAAAATAAAAACAAATAAATCTTAAAAAATAAAGAAAGAAACAGAGGGAACAGAATCTTGTACACATGAGAGATACCCACATGAGGAAAAAAACAAAAAACGGGAGAGTAAGATAAGGGAGAATGAGAGCTGACTGGTACCACGTGCAAGCCAAGGAAACCACCCTGGGAGGGACCAACTGTGGGACAATTTTGGATAAAATTTGGAGTACAACATCAGACAGACCTGTTCTGAGAAAGCTGTATGAGGTCCAGTTTTTAATATTCTAATTAGAACTGAGATCAAGAATCTTTAAAAAAAAAAAAAAGCAATAAATAGCTCCTTTTATCAGAATATACACAAAAGGTCTCAGGATAGCCATGAGATAGAAAACTATTTAAAGCTCTCAAACATCCCTTCAAAAAAAAAAAAAAAATACTAGTCCTTTCAGAATCCCTCAAAACTGCTAATGGGAAAAGATACAAGGGGGAGACCAACATTAAATACCTTTCCAGACATGTAGTCCAACCATTCTGAGAAAGAGATCAGACACAGTTCAGAAGGCAAGACAGACAGAATTCATTCAGCCTGGCGGACAGCAGGCAGTCAGTGGCTACCATCTACTCAAGACACAAGGCGAACAAAATTATGGCGACTGCAACCCACATTTTCAGCTGGCTCTGCTGGAAGCCTGAGAATTCCCAACAAAGGAACCAGTGCTGCCCAGCGTAGCGCTCCAGTTTCTTTTCTATCTGTGGTGAAATGCCAGTGCTCCACATAACACTGTGAAAGAAAGATAAATTTAAATTTTGCTGTTTAAAATTGAGTGCTACTTGAGGATTCAAAGAGACATTCTTGTGGCTCTCTGGGGACCTGAGACAACAGTAGACAGGGAAGTAGAGGCAGTGCTTACACTCATTTCAAGGCCACAAAATTTTCCCATGCCTGACTATGTGTAACGGGGCGAGGGGGGGATCATTTGGACTCTAATTCTTATAATTGGGTCACAGTTTGAAGGGGTTCCTTAACATCTTCACATGGAGGAAAAGCCTTTGAGCTATTTCTGTGAGCAGAGACCTGTGCTCCATTTCTCCACTGGCCCCCTACCAAGGCTGGGAACAAGTTTCATATGGGATGTAAGTAGCCCCAGAAATGGACACTCTAGACCTCTCCAAAGATGCAAGCACAAATTTTTATTTCCCCTAAAAAACACACTGGGGTAACAAAGGTGTTAACCGCAGGGGTTGGAGTAGGGTCCACCTGGGCACAAGCTGAGGCAGCTGAGGCAGCTGAGGAAGGCCATGGCTTTCCATGGTAGGTGCCAACATCATAAGGTCCCTCCCTCCCTTCCACTGAAATCCAAGGACAGGAACCCCAACTCTCAACCTAGTAAAAATACTTCTCCATGCTCACTTTGGGGACAAGCTTCAAATTTTCAAGTTCCCTAAATAGCCCCTTTCCAAGGCCATGGGTGATATTCAAGGTAAAGTTTCACTAAGGTAATGCTTAGTACAAAACAACATCCTATGGTTCTGTTGGGACTACCTGTGCCTGAACTATGATCCTTCACCTGAAACTCCAAAATGTTTGGGTACTTAAACAACAGTCTTCAATGCTCACTCTTCAACATCAACACACACCCCACCAAGCCTCACTTAATGCTAGTAACCACCATGAGGTAGTTAATCTCCCAACTTCTTCTCTTCTTGCTGTCACTTGGTATCAACATTCTAGTAGAGAAAAGCCATAGTGTTGTGCCTCTCAGAGTGGGCCTACTGGTGGCCACAAGGACACGCAAAAGTATATCCTTCAAGAGAATGGTATGGAAGGTATGATGGAGACCCAGCCAATGACAGGCTAAGCTATAATCCAGTGTGAAATTATGAACTAACACAGAAGTCCAATGTACTCATGAGATATAAAGTAAGGAGTGAATATCTTACAGAGTAGGAAAGGATGAACGGGTGAGAACTTTTGCAGCCAAGACTACTGAAGCCAAGACAAGTTCTGCAGAGGGCAAGGGCCAGAGGCAGGAGCACAAATAGAGCACAGGATAGGTGAGGCAGGAAGCTGTGGACCCTGGACCCACCACCCAGGTGACCTTCCTGGTGATGTCCCACACTCTCCAGAGGGACCCTTCCAGGTCAGGAATACGCTGACAGCACTGGAACAGCCTTCTGCTCATGTCCACCTTCCAGCAGATCAGATTATTAGCATATTTTGCAGAGAGCCAGCAGAAAAGTTTAATTGCCCCTAATTACCTAGTTCAAGAAGGTTCCTGGATAATGGCTCTCAGTTCTGGCCTGGTATTGACGTAATTTCCCTGACTCCAGGTTCATTATATCCCCAACTTACAGACAAGAGCCTCTCCAAGGTGCCTTTCCACCAGACAACGACACCCAGGGCCACCACTACACAAGGCCCTTGTGTAAAGAGTCAGAGATTCAGTTTTCATGGAGCTGGGACGTGTATGAGTGTGCATGTACCTGCATGTGTGTGGGGGCGATGGTGGGGGTTGGGGACTCCAACAAATACTCAGAGGAAGGACTGACACAAGGAATATGTAATCAGAAGCCATCACAATTACAAATGTAAATTAGCAGGCAATTGGCACTGACCTTTGTAGATTGTTAGAGGACTAATTAAGGCAAATCAAGAACTCTGTTCCAACAGAAAAACAAGGCCATGTACACCCCGAGAAACTACTCTTGGCCTCAAGAGGTGGGTGCAGAACACACCAGAATAAGATGGGAGCCAAACTATGGATGCTTTGTACCCAAAACAGAAAAACCATCTCCGTGAACAAAAGCCACTGGAGCTTCACTTCTTGCCATGCTGTGAAGTGATCTGGCTGAGATTCTCAGTTCATGGACATCATAAGTTTGACATGGGCTTGTTGCTGCTTGATGCCACATAAAGAGATCCCTCCCAGGGAACTGTCACTGACACCAAGTAATAAACTCTACTGAAACATGGGCCATTTGGAAAGGCATAAAAAAAAACCGTTCCTTGGAAAACACTGAGAGCTATTTGAGTCTGTAAACCCGGCTCTGCACTGCAGCCTTTGTTTCTGCTGATGCACAGTGCAATCTGCCCCTTTGCAAAGTGTCTTTCTCAAGCACACCTCAATATTTACAATCTTTGTCCAGAAACTGCATTCAAAAAGAAGTCCTGTTGGTGCCATTCCTCCACATACTTGGACCCACAGCCACCCCAATCTGTCTGCCCCTTTCCATTTGACATCTTGACTTAGGCATGCTTCAGCTCTAGGCATTCCCAAGCCCTGCCAACAAAGAACCCAGTAAAAAGAAAAAGAGAAAGCGGAGGCTTTACAAAAACAGAGCTACAGAGATGAAGAGCTGGCTGCAGCATGTTTTAGTGCTGTGAGAAAAATTATACTGAAATTGCATATAATTTAGTTATTTTTACAGAAGCAAAAAGATGCACTTCGTGTTTAGAGGGCGGCCTCCCACCAATTTTGAAAACAGAGCCAAATGAGAATGTTGGAATCAGTGTCTTGTTCTCAGAAGCTGGAAGAGTCCAAGCACACTACTTGGGACGTGCCTTAAAGGGAAAAGTCACTAAGAAGCCAATGAGAGCGTCAGTAAAGATCAACGCCAAAAACACCTCATAACATCACCTGGCAAGCTGCATTCAACTCCCTGACCCCCAGAAAAGTAACTACCCTTCAGCTGTGTCCCCCCCAACTCAAGTACATACATCATGCTTCAATAGAAAACAATTTGATTAAATTATAAGTGCATAAAGCTTGGAGATATCTGTCTATAAGAAAGAAAAAGTTGCTAAGGCAAGAGTGATAAGAGAGAAGATAGGAAGAGGAGATGGACGGGGAGGAGGAGGAGGAAGAGGAAGAAGAAGAAAGGAAAAGCCAATAGCAGAAACACAAAGCGCCTCTTACATCCTCAAAGCTTAGGTCACTGATAAAATAAAATTAACCACAGCTTTGCCCAGGAGCCAGAGATGTCTTTTTAATAAGTAAAGCAGGATTGAACCCTTCAAATGGCATACCTACATGAGCTTTCCAATCTTTCTAGAGCTTTAGGTCAATCAAGGCAAAATAGACAGTTGACGTCAGCTACTGATTGAGAAAAACTCATGGTAACAGCTCTCTGTTCTGCCTGCAGACAGGGGGTAAATGAAAAGACCAAAGCCCTACCAAGTCAAGAGACCAACCACTTGGTTTTTGAGAAAAAAAAAAAAGAGAGAAAAAAAAAAAAAAACACTCAGGCTGATAATGCTACTTGAGGTAGAAAGTATAAGCAAAAATTTGGAATGGGACATGGCTGTACCTAGTGATTTACAATGTTGGAGATCAAATGCAAGACCTTGTGCCTATAACAGTGAGTTATATCCCCAAATGTATACATGGGCAAGTACATGCTCTGAAGAGTGAGTGTGTGTGTGTGTGTGTGTGTGTGTGTGTGTGTGTGTGTTTTCATTCTGGAGTGATGTTAGAAAGAACAATATAGCACAGGACTTGGAACAAGGTATGACACACATGTAATCCCAGAACCCAGAAGCGAATGGAGGAAGATTAGGTATTCAAGGCTAGCCTTGGCAACCAAGCAAGGCTGAGGCCAGCCTGGGCTCTCCTAGACTCTGTCTCAAACAAACAGTTTGTCACGTGTGATGGATGGTACAATGCCGATAATCCCAGTACTCAAGAGGCAGAGGTAGTAGGACTGCTGTAAGCTCAAGGCCAGTCTAGTCTATATAGTGAGTTCTAGGCAAGTCAGGGTTTCGTGGGGAGAGATTGTCTCAGAAAATAAAAAGGCCTAAAAAGCCCCACAGGACTGAGCCTGCCTGTTGACCTAAGGTTAAGGCACCAAAATGAAACACAACCACCTGAGAGGCACTGGCCCACTGACCTGTACGCTGTGGCAGGGCCTGCATGATTTACCTCTCCCTCTGAGACCTCTTGTGGGCTGTGGGGCCATCACAGCAAGTGTCAATCTCAACTATTACCAGAAAGTTCTAAAGGGTGAAGAAAAACCTTCATACTTTCCTGCACATCTACTGCTTTCTGGAGCCAACAAGTTCTGAGCAGCAGATGTGGAAGCTGTATCATCTCTGGAGAGGAGGTCAGTCATGAGTTTATTCCAGCAGCCCTTCTTAGTGAGGGAGATTCCTGACCACTGCAGAAGGTACCTGGGATGAGAGCATGAGGGCCTGACAAAGGAAAGGAGGCAACTGCTGAAGCCTTCTGCATGCAGCTCTGTGGAACATGGACCACAGGAGAGAAGAGAGGAGAAAGAACAACAGAGTTGAACCAGATCATGGGATGCCGGCATCACAACCTCCAGGCAGCTGGACCAACTAATGACCATCTGGCTTGCGGTTGGGGTGGGCAGGGACCCGAAAAGGGCTCACAGGCTTCCTAATGCTTCATGTGGCATGTGAAGGACACTTCTTGCTGGAGGGTCATGTCCTGATCTTTCTCTTAATGAGGACAGAACGGGAAGTGCTGACAAAGTCTGTGTTTACAAATTTGAAGCCGACAATCTTAAATATCTCAGTTCTATCAGGCCCCAAATGTCCCTTTTCTTGAAGACATTCTTTCAAGTTTTTAAGAGCGAATCCCTGGGGGAGAGGGAGGCTATGTTTCAAGATGTGGTCTCCTACAAGGACTTCTAAAACAGAACCGTGTTCCTGTTAATGTCGGGGTATTACCTAATAACTTGTCCCTTGGTCATCAGTGGAGAATGAACTTCAGTGGAACATGTGTGTGGGAGGAAGCAGACTGGGGAGGGAGATGCTGGAGCAGCAACATGAATGGAGGCCAAAGACAATACCAAAGGATTTTGAAATTTGGAGAGGAAGTCTATCATCCTGACTCAAGCTGCTCATATATGTGGGGTGGGGGAGGCCAAAACACAATAAATGAAAGGAAATGCAGAAGGTAGCACAGAAGAAAGCCATTCCAGAGTGGACAACACAGAGCAGAGTATTACATTAGAAAGCAGGGGACTGTCTGTTCCAGTCCACAGACCTGAGTAAGACGGCAGCTGGGTGCCATTTAGTTTAAGGCACCTCACTAATAAAAAGCCAATTCTGAGTGGAAAGAAAGAACTAAAGAATGAAAGAGACCTTGAAACAAAGATTGGTACAATGAAGTAAATCCTATGAAATTACTGCATAGTGCAATCCTGGGAAGGGGGGAAGAGAAGGACCATACAGAGGCTAAAATACTCTGGTGGGACCAAGGATCCCACAGCTAGGGGACACAATTGATCTCGGGCCTTCAGGACAAGAGAGTGTCCCCAAATGTCCATTCTCACTGTTGCTCCTCAGACACACCCACAGTGGGATGGGGTCAGACCTGATCAGGAGCCTTGCAGATGAAACAGTTAAACCTCAACCAGGAGAGCAGCTACCTGGAAACACATGGGAAGAGACAGTGCTTCCCAGGCCTACGAGGGACAGACGTTATCCTGGCCCTCGCTAATAGCATACTCCTGAACTGCCCATGGTGGGAGAAGATGCTTTTCGTAGAGATGGGAAACTAATCCAGAGAGAGAGAGAGAGAGAGAGAGAGAGAGAGAGAGAGAGAGAGAGAGAGAGAGAGAGAGAGAGAAGTCCCTACACTATGGTCTGTGAGCATGTTCTGTCATTCGAGAAGGACAGTTTTGTTTTGAAAGAGAAAGCAGCCAAGAAGCCATAGGATGACCCCGATGGAGCTGGCAAGCCGGGGGCATTGGGGGAGCTTAGTGGGAAGCCTCTTAGAGGAAATGAAGCTGATGGAGAAAACTGAGCACGGAGCACTTGCCGATTAGGAAATGTCTGCTCTGGTAGTGCTAGGTAAGCCATGAATTAATCATGAGTACCTAGAAAAGCAGGGAAAACAAAAAGTTGTACAAGAAGGTAAATGAAATTATAAAACTCTACAAGGCTCAGCTGCAATTAATATTTATAGAGTTATAATAATGAAAATACTGAATATTAATATCACCCCCAATTATTATTTCATCCTAACAGGAGAGAGAGGGAGGGGAGGGGGGAGTCTGTAGGGGATGAGAATACAGGAACTGGGGTGAGGCGTGGTGTCCGTGAGCATATGTGTACACAAAGTGTCATACACCCGTGGCAGTCTAAGTATACATGGGGAGATGTGAGGTGCACTGCGTATCTGTGGTATATCGGGAGGGAACATGTATGGGGAGAGTGTTGAGTGTTTCCGGGCATGTGTACAGGGAAATGTGTGAATATAGTATGTGTCCTCTGGCTCCATGTGTTGTGCTCTATGTTGGTAGCATGTGTGTGAGTACCCCACTGGGGCAAAAGTGGGCCCACTGTCTACCTGTTGGGGGCTTAAGGGTGCTTAAGCCTTGTTTGTATGAGGTCTGGGTAAGCCTGCGTGTGGATGCATGTACGAGCAGGTAGGAATGGGGGTGGTTTACAGAGCAGCATAGTAGGGAGTCTTGAAGCTCAGAACACCAGTGCTCAAAATTTAAAACTCATCAAGAAACAGTAGAAGCATGCTGAGAAATATAGAATTTAAAAAGATAAACATCTAAAAGTTGAACCACCATTCTGACCTGGAGAATGGGTTGGGGGAGGGTTGTGGCATTTTCCCCTAAGGTTTATGTGATTTTTCACCTCTGAAAACTATTCAAATGCAGTCTTGATTTGACAGCATCAAAGTTAACACTCCACAAAGCTGACTGGCTGAGAAACTGCTACAGGAGATGAGGGATGAGGGATGGCTGAAAAGCTCACGTGGTCACTTCTTCATAGAAAGCGGAGGACAAAAAAACCCAAGTGAGTTCTGAGAAACCCTGTGTCCAAGAGGTAGGACCACTGAGACATCCTGGAAACTGCTGGAGTGTGTGTGTCCATACCAGCAGGCTAAGGTTTCAAGGGACCAAGAGCTGAGTGAAGACCATGGATCAAGACCCGTGGACATGCAAAAGCATCCTCCTCCTCTCTCCTAGAGAGAAACAACCTGGAAGTCAAAGAAAGGGAGCTTCCTGAGGGAGCGGGCAATGCTTCAAACTCAATAGGAGAACACTGATGAGCAAGAAGTCCCCAGAAGGCCTCGGACTCTCCTCATAGGATGGCTTAGTAACAAGAGGAATAGGTGATAACATGTTGGGCACACACTAGAGATATGCTACAAAGATTTTTTTTCCTTTCAAAAATCATTAAGATTTCATTAGAGAGTAAGAATAAGGAAGGCTTTATTTGACCAGTTTCTTTCTTTGCTTTTGAGGCAGGGTCTAGCTGTGTAGCCCAGGAATTGCCCAGAACTTGTAAAGTCGCTGCCTTGGGCTCCCAGATACCAGGATTACAAGCCTGTACCACCAGGCCTGTCTTGCTTAACTGTCTGTAAAGAGACAAGTGACTGTCTTGTGCTGCCAAATTAAGAGGTAGGACTGAATGATTGAAAAATATTTTTTAAAAAGGAGTACTTCTACCAAATGAGGTCCCATTAGGAATGAGAGTTACATAAAGGAGGGAGGGAGGGAGGGAAGGAGGGAGGGAGGCAGGGAGGCAGGGAGGCAGGGAGGGAGGGAGGGAGAGAAAGGGTCTCTACAGATGAGATGGCGGGAAGGCAAAAAACAGCAAACCATACAGGGTCACAATCCACAAGTAGCAGGAAGCCCAGGGGCCTGGACCTGCAGGGCAGTGTGAGTCACTTTCAAGTACAACTGGGTCCTGTAACAGGTGCTAGTTTTAACGTGTTCTGAAGCCTGGACTTAGGGGTCACAGACTACTCCTCGTACTTGGCAAGGCACACAAGTGGCATCTACAAGGCCAGTGTGCAGCAATAACAGAATCCAGAGTGCATGCAAGAGAAACTCAGGGATTGGTGGGGAAGACTTGGCGTGGGCCTGCTTCTGGGCGAGATGTCTATGACTTCCCTGTGCTTGAACATATGCCGAACTAACGAAAGGTGGTTCTTAACAAAAAGGCACCAAGCCATGCTCCTTCCCTCCGCCCAGAACACGACGGTCAGCTGAGGCACTAGCGAGGCACAAGGAGCAGCCACACTGAGAAGCTAAGCCTTCCCGAGGCTCCCGAGGAAGCCCACCAAGGCCTCCCCTGCACATGACGACATGTCTCACCTGGGTCAGTGGAGGGGCACCTGCGGATGGTGAAGATCTGGCCCAGGTCCTCATCCTCCTCTGGAAGGCCCTTCTGCAGCCGCTGCAGCTTACGTAGGCTCTCGCTGCGCTGATGCTTCATGGAGCGCACATGCTGGATGAGGTTGAGCTTGGCCTTGGTGGAGTAGTTGCACAGGACACAGTGGTAATAGCAGCTCTCCCCCTCCACGCCACTCTCGTGCTGCTGCAGGTGCTGCGGGGACAAAGGAGAGGAACACTCCCTTGGTCAGGCACTCAAGGCACACCGAGGCGCAAGCCACTCCTGTGCTCCTGTACTGTATTGGCCGCAGCGAGAGAGGTGTGTTAACTAAGGAACATGCTGGGACACGATGGCTGTTGATAAGGCTCCTTAAACTGGGTGTTTTCATTTTCCCCAATGTCCTCGTCTCTGGAAGCTCCTTGAGGGTTAAACAACGGGCTTATATTGATATACCTGTCTCTCCCCTAGGGCCCCTCCCGGGTAGCTTTCCACCAGGCCTGCTAATAGTGTTCATTAACAGGGCCTTCTCAGCATCACAGGATTATAAAAGGGTCACCTTTTCACATTCCAGGTGTACTGCTTTATTTAGAGCAGAGGTGGGCAAACGGTGGCCTAAGACCAAATCTGACCCACTGTCTATTTTCATCAATAAAGTTTTATTAGAGCACAGCCAGGTCCACTGACAGATTACAATCTATAGGCCCCTTTGAAGCATCAGAGTTGAACAACAGTGACACAGATGAATGACCTGCAAAGACTAAAATGTTATGAGCTAGAGCTTTACAGACAAACCCCCCCCTCCCCCCGCGCCCCGCAATTCACTGCCCCCGTTAGTGACAGCTCATGGTCAATCTGCCTGTAAAGTACTCTACGTCAGTCACACAGAAACAAAGTACCTGCCTGGGCATATCCATAATAAAAATGCTCATGTTTTTTGTATTTATAATGACAGAGCTGAGGAGGTGGGCTCAGTTGGTAGGTGCTTGCCTAGTATGTATGAAGCTGGGAGTTTAGGGATTAAGGAAGCACAGTTATAATCCCAGTACTCAGGAGGTAGGGGTAGGAGGGTCAGAAGTTTAAGGTCAACCTTGGCTTGTTTGGCTAGTGAGTTTGGGGTGTAAGTAGGCTACATAAGAATATCTGGAAAAAATATTTTTGATTAAAGGTAGTCTAGCTGGGCATGGTCGTACATACCTATAATCCTAGCACGTGGTGGCTGAGAAACAGGAAGATCAGAAGTTCAAGGCCAGTCTGGTCTAAATAGTAAGCTCGTGTCTCAAAACTAAAACAAAACCAGAAGTGCAGTATTGCAAGGTCATCTAGTTCATCACTGGTCCCAATTATGTTCTCTATTTTGATTGGCAGACACAACATCAATTCTGGAGCACAGAAGCCCAAGAGCCCACAGGAAGTACAACACAGACAGCTTAAAGCATGGGCACAAGAATAGCAGGTGTCACAGAAACAGTCCACAGAAGCCAGACTTGTGCATCTGTGAAACTTAAAGGTCATCCAAGAGCAAAAGTCACCATGTTCTTGGACCTCTTGTGAGGAAAGGGAGGAGCCTAGATGGCTAGTAACAGGGATTAGATTTGCTACAAGTATAGAAAAGACATCTCCTATAGTCCAAAGGACTACTTTGACAGGAAAAGGGAGTTTTCCCATTCAGTGTAGATGAAGCAGGGCAAACAGTCCAAAAAGCTCAAGTGGCTGCCCCAAGTAACTCAGTTCCTGGCAAAGAGAGAAATGGGGCCCATCTTGCTCCCTCTACACCTTACAGCCAACATTACTGGGAATGAGGAAGCAGAGACGATGTGAAGGCCTCCCATGCTGGTGTGACTGGTGGGCCTTCCTCTCGTCCCTCCTTCCCACTTTCAACTCTGGTCAAGCATACAGCAGATGCCTTGGGATAGCTTTATGACAGAAGTCTCCCTCCTGACCCCTGTGGGCCTGTGCAATGTCCATGCCTTGACGGTGGTTTCTGATCCTGTGGGATGGGGAGGGTTACCTTCCTGTCCAGCTAGTAAGGCAAGGCACAGCCAGGCCCGAGTACTCAGAACACAATGTACTTCCTGAGACTGAAAAATAACAGAGTGGCCCTACAAGTACATCCTATCTGATGGCACTGTCCTGATGCTCGCATGCTCACACATTCACATCATATGTCTACCAAGAGGGTGAGGAAAGGGGCTGGAGAGATGGCTCAGAGGTTAAGAGCATTGACTGCTCTTCCAGAGGTCCTGAGTTCAATTCCTAGCAACCACATGGTGGCTCACAACTATCTGTTATGAGATCTGGTGCCCTCTTCTGGTGTGCAGATATATACATGGAAGCAGAATGTTGTATACATAATAAATAAATAAAATCTAAAAAAAAAAAAAAAAAAAAGAGGGTGAGGAAAACCCAAAGAGTTTGCGCAGAATCAGATGGAGAAATACGGAGGTTCTACGGCAAATTCACTAGAGAGGCTGGTGGCCCTCCATCACAAGGACTAACTGAGGCTTTGCAAAAAATTGTGTGTCAACTTGCAGGTGCAAATGCAGAGGCCTTTGCAGGCACCGAGTTGAGAATAGGTTCACCATCCAACCTGAGCCCCATTCTCAAAAAATGGGAAATTCAACTCTATCACATGCAGCCCTTGGAACAAAATGAAGCCCCTGCAAGTAACAGCTGACCCAGAGCAACTCCATAGCCAGGAGCCAGAAGAACCTCAGGAGCTCCATGTGAAATGCAGAAGAGAGAACAACTGACAATAAAACCTTCTTCTGGAGATAAATTGCTGTGTGGGTTTCTTCCCTCATTGTTTATCTTCAGTGTCTCTCTTCTCAGACAAGACTCTGCAGAAGGCTAAGTGGGTACACAACATGACAATGTTTTGTGAGACCCACACCCCAAGGAAGAAGAGGGTCTGGAGAGGTCATGCTCCCCAGCTTCTTCTCTGGGCCTTGAAAAAGCTCAATCTCCCAGTGGAATCTTCCCGGGAATGAGGGTGTGGCCTGGGACTGAGAGCTGGGAACATATAAACTGCTGTCCTGGGTCACAAAGACTCACAAAATAACACTTGTTAAAGAGTCTGTTAAAGCTGAGTGACTGAGAGCTAAGAGAGAAAACAGTCAGGGTCCAGGGTGTCCCACTTTATAAGAGATCTTGCTGGCATCACTAACTAGCAAGATTTGCAAAGCCTTAACTCCTAAACCTGCATGGCTTCCCCATGAAAGAGGACTTCCTTACAGTAATGCAGTGAGTTTGAAACACAGCACCTTGATACAGAAGTGAGAGTGCTATCCGGGGTTGGCTGGGGTTTCTAGTCTCTGAGCCAGAAGAGAACGCCTAAAAAGAGTTGGGCAGGAGGACTGAGATGTTAAACTGTCATTTGTCCTCAAATCTGGGGCTACATAAATCCCGAATTGAGATAAACACACTGGGAGTTCTTGCTTTTAAAAAAGTGTGAGTTGGGGTGGGGGGAATATTTCAAAACCATTCTGTTCACAAGATCGACTGGTAAGTTGCAACGCGCGGAACCGCCACCAATTCTTTTGTCTGCCATGGAGGGACCATTCTGGAAAGGAAATGGCCACCCATCACAAATCACAGAGGAAAGAATAAAAGGAAACAAGAAGACCTGAGACACAGTCCCCTCTACTAATAATAGTAAAGGGGCGTGCTCCCTCCCTCCCTCCCCTGCCCCTCTCTCTCTCTTCAAATTTCCAAATGTCCACTCCACTTTCCCATTTACAACATGGGGTTTCTGGTGCTTACCTGCATGTAACAAACCCTGTCCTTGTTACTGGACTCAACAAGGATCCAAGGCCTGCAGCAGAGTCTGATTTCTGTCTGAGCCCTGCACACCATCCAGTAATTCCCCAGCTGTGAGTGTGTCAACCCCTTGGCCCAGCTGTCCAGTTTCTGTCTTCCTCACAGGGGGCACTGCCTCCTGCCAGAGTCCCACCCTGGGAACCTGCCTCATGCAAGGCAGCAGGAGCCGGTGGGGCTCGAGACAGAAGACGACACCATGGGGCAAGTCAGGCCGCCAAGGACATGCCTTCCCAGCAGAAAGAGCAGGGATGTTTTCATTTGGAGAAGGAGGGAGAATAATTTGTTCCTGACCCAGCTAATTAGAATACCCTCAATTGGGATCACCATGTATTTAATTAAATTCACTGTAATATATGAAGAATCCACCAAGGCACAAATCCCACTGGTGCACTCAATAACAGAGCTATCTTCTTTCAGGCTCCTTGCTCTCTGCGCCAGGCAGGAAAGTTTCCTCCCACGCAAATCCTGAATTCCCAGACGGACGCATGTTCCGTCTCTATCGTGGAGTTCTCCCATTGGGGAGGAGGGACCCAAGTTTTGTTTTACTTCTTTCCATTTTCCTGCCTCTGTGTTCATCGTTCCTCCTTACTCTCCTTTGTCAGGTCACAAGTGTGGTTTGAACAAAACAAAGCAACAGCTTTCGCTGTGGTGAGTGTGCAGTGCACGATCCCCTGAGACTCACACAAAGATGGCTGTAGAGCCCGGTTGTTGGGATTTGTTTGGGTTTGAGTCTAAGTATCTACACACACAGAAACACAGTGTGCAAGAATTCAGGTGGTGACAGCAATGATGCAGAGGACATGCCAGGTGCCAGGGGCCCTTCAACTCTAATATCACTATATGACTATGCCCCCCAGACTCTGAAAACCAGATGCCTCTCTGCACATTCCAGAAATACAGCAGACAGCAAAGGACTACTAAGAAAGGGTGGCCAATGAAAAAATAAAAAATAATGACAATAATAATAATAATTTTAAAAAGGTTACCCAGCTACATGGCAAACAGTAAAACCCAAGTCCATCCAAACTTTCTGGGCCCAGTCAACCTCTATCTGCAGCCTTGAATGCAAGGAAGGCTCTCCTTAATTGTCCTCCAAGTCCTGTTTGTTAGAAAGTTGTCTACAAGAGCTGAGGAGGTAGCTCAGCAGGAGACTACTTTCCTAACACGAGACCGAGCCCCTGTTCCATCTCAGGCTAGCAAAGGAATGAGCAGGTGAATAGGTGAATGGCAAACCGCATGAATGAATGGGTGAATGGGTGGGTGGGAGGATGGATGGTAAATTACATGAATGAATGGGTGAATGGGTGGGTGGGAGGATGGATGGATGGTAAATTACATGAATGAATGGGTGAATAGGTGGGTGGGAGGATGGATGGATGGTAAATTGAATGAATGAAAGAATGAATGAATGAGTGACTGCGTGGGTAGATGGATGGATGGTAAACTGCATGAATGAATGGTACAAAAGACTAGCTTAGACACACTGCAAAGGGAGAGTGTCTTACAGCAAAGACTCTTTTAGAAGGGAACCAAGTACCCAGTTTGATTCATACTTAAAAGCCGAAAAGGTCTACCTCTATCCTTGATGTCTCCAAATGGCCACCATGAAGCAATGGAAGACCAGGTTGCCACCATGGTGTAGGGTTAGGGTTAGTATGTATCAGGTACCTGGCATCCTATGCTGATCATAAAGGGCTCACTGGTCAGAGTGACATTCATGTGTCTCCACCTGATAATGATTCCTGGCTCTTTGTGCTCTAAAATGCTCGTCCCATACCTGTCTCCATGACTTCCGTTTTTCTGACTTGGGTCAAGGAGGAGAGCCCTCCCAATGAGTCTGGCAGGTAATGTGAGTACAAAACTCGTTAGTATTTAAAAAGGAAGGGTGAACTAGATAGAAACCAGGCTGCGTGCTGTGGGAGTCCACCCATTAATATGTTGTGCGAGTTCACCCCAGCCAAATATGGAAAGCCAAAGAGGGCTCGTTAGAAAATAATTCATCATGGAAAAAAAATGTGCTCCTGTTACTTCTTTCCCAGGAAAACTAACCAACTTCTGTCAGAGAACATTGATTTCTATAAATCTGGAGAGGCCCAACTACCACCTCCTCCTCAGCAAAAGGAAACTTCCAACATCTGGTTCTTCATGCATGGGCTGTGAAATATTGATCAGGTTTGGTCACAGCTGCCCCTTTAAAGTAAAAATGAGCAGAACACATTCTCTCTCCTCTCTCTCTCTCTCTCTCTCTCTCTCTCTCTCTTCTCTCTCTCTCTCTCTCTCTCTCTCTCTCTCTCTCTCTCTCTCTCGTCCTTGGGGAGTAGCACCTGTTATTTCCACACACCTACACATACCTCTCACCATGCTTCAGAGTACATACCATATCACTCTGTTTTGAGAGTAAGAAAAAAAAAATGGCAAAGTTCTCTGATGGGGGAAGACAGCTTCTAGGCATTTATCCCAGCAAACCAACGAACCCAGGGAACACCACGCACCTCTTGCTCAGTGAAGAACAAATCCCATAGTGGGGCACCCTGACTGGTGCCAGTCACTTGCTGGATCCTGAAAGGCACCTTTAGTAAAGGGGGTGTGTGTGTGTGAAATTCTGTGTATCCGAAAAACTAGAGGCTCCCCAATGGGCTCTGATGGAACAGCCTCCTGGGGTTGCACACCAAAGGCTTCAGGTTCTTAGAGGCCGGGGTACAGTAGTAAAATCTCACCAGATGGGAAGAGATTGGGAAGACGTGGAGGGTCCCAAGTTAGCCTACAAATTCCCCAACATCGAAAGAGGAAGTGTAGATGGGAGCCCTGGCATCCTGTGAGGTTCAGAGCACCTGACTTCTGTCCTGGAAGGAAGCCAGCTCTGAGAGAGGTCACACGGCCATCCTCTGGTCAGCAGACACAGGACTGGAACCTGGGACAGGATTCCAAGTGCCTGCTGTGGGCGACTCAGCGCTGATCTGAAAGACCTTTCTAGGAGAGGCTTCCCAAAGCCCAGGTATTCTTCACCTTGAGTGCCTATAAAAAGAATCCTTTCAGATGAAATGCATCCAGGGGTGAGGGCAGTTAATTTTTTTTAATCAGTGAGGTTGAGTTAGCTTCAGACTGAATGTCACATTTTCGGCATGATGCGTGAAAGGTCAACCTAAATATATACATATTTTCTGTTTAATCTTGGCTTTTCATCCACTAGTGCCCTCATCCTTGGCACATGCTAATTTAGTCCTATTTCACTGTAGGAGCCCGCAGACACTGTAAGATTTATAAGAAGGGGGAAAAAAGAAACAAAAGGAAGTAAAAACGGTCCCCAGATCAATCGTTTGGGTGGTTCTGCCCTATTTTCTGGTTTCTAGGCCAGGCTCCTCATGCCCCAGAACAAGCCACCAGAGTACTTTCTCTCTGCCTCCAAACTCCGGGATCTGGGCTGAGGTTCCTAACTCTTTCTTCTACCTGAACACTACTTGGTCCCTAAATCTCAGTATTAGTAACCATGTGACAGACGCTAAAGCCCGAGAGAAAAATAACTACAGAAATCTGAAACTCTGTAGATTGTCGGCGTGCGCTTAGAATCTTTCTGGAAAAAGAGCACAAATATGGATGCTTGGGGAATGTTGTCATTCATTCAGAGTCATTGCATTTTTCCCTGTGAGGAAACTTCTAGAAAGATGGGTCCTACAAGGCTAACACTGGACGGATCATCCTTCAGAAAATGCCGATGGCCCCAGGCCCTGGAACTCAAAACCTTCAGCAGGCAGCGTTCTGATAACTGTGGCCTTCTTGGTTCATTGAGATGGTCGCCTGCCTTGGTATTTCTCTCCAGCCCTCACAGGCATAAGTTGTCACACAAAAATAAGAATTATGATACTGTCTCACTCCTCATCAATCTACAGTCAATAATGCTGGCCCGGGATGTACCATGGCTGACCACTGGTCCCGTAGGAGATCCTCACTGTGAGTCTGCTGGCTACACTAAAGGTCAAGTCACACATACTATCAGGCCTCCACTTCCTCAGTAATCAAACCTCCTTATTCCACAGCTAGGAGGACTCAATAGTGTGATGTACATAAAATGTTTACTAACTATACCAGACACACAGCTTTCATAATGATTGAGGCTACTATTACTTGAGATATTCCTCAAATAGTTAACACTTGGGGTTAAGAATGGAAAAATGCCTATTTAACACTTCTCTCAGTACAACCAAACCCCCCACACCTTCCCAGATCTTAAAGGGGAGACCAAAGTCAACAGTAAAGAAATTGCAATGAACAGAATGTATGCTGGCAGATCCTGAACACTTGGGAGGAGATATTCCATGTTCACAGGAAGTAATTTATCCAGACACCCTGCCACAAAACAGTATGTTTACCCATCCTTTTGTCTATGGGAATACTGCTAGGGCCATGTTCTTAATCAAGTCTTTCAACACCCCAGGTGAGGACAGAGAGAAAGTGACTTAGACAATGTGGCTGGGAGGCACTGAGGAGTTTGCTTATTTGTATCTCCAACTCCATGAAAAGCTACATGGCAGATGGTGGTGGTAGTGGGGGGGATGGCTGCCTGGTGGTCCAAACACATCATCTGTAAAAGGGAGATGTTCACACTCCCTGTGCCTCTGCAGAGGGCATTTACCATCCCAGGTGAGAAACAGTAAGTGAAAATCCTTTGGAAAATGTGAAGGACTGTCTAAATACTTGGCACTACCATGATCGTCATACTGTGAACCCAGATCCTGCCTCATCGCATCTGACAGGTGGGTACCACACCACAGGCCTGGACGTTTGTGATGCAATTGGTGATCTAGCTCTGTGGCTCTCCAACCTGGCCTCCATTTGGATCCCCTGTGGGGGCAGATGCAGTTGTCATACCTTGAATTACCAGGTCCTTTACAGGGTCTTCTAATTCAGCAGGAATTTATAGTCTCTCTCAGGGGGCTGGGGGTGGGGGGGTGGGGGGGAGGGGGGGGTGGGATGCTGGTGCCGGGGCTATCTATGGCCTGGGCAGCAATCACAGAGAAAAGAGACCCAGGTTGGAGAACACGGGGACGCTTCACAGTAGGTAGGCAAACTTCCAAGGCTTCAAATCAACGCACCTGACATTTTCCTAGGGAGTGTTTCAGATCTTCACAAAGTATATCCGATAAATCACTCAAGGCCTGCACACAAGAATTCACCTCCTTAACGCAAGTCACTGGGAAGCAGTTGCCTGCTACTGGCTGGCTTAGGATACTTCATAAAAGTCACAATCGACTCTATTCATCTTCCTCTTGCCTTTCGCACCTGGGGCTAAAATGTCCTGGGGCTATGGAAGGAGTGTGACTGGTGATGGCTAAGTGGAAAGGGTTGCCTTTTGACCTCCTCTGTTCTGCATCCTGCTAGGTGCACCTGCCCAGCTGGCCCACAGTACTCTTAACCACACAGGGAGAAGAGGAAACTGGTCTTTAAGATTCCTCCCTTGCCCTTGAGCTTTCTGAGAGCATGGATTTGGTACTCAGAACTTGGGGCCACTTCCCGAACTCCCAGGACTTACCGCCAGGTACACGGGACTCCGAACCTCTATGGGGCTGACTTCTTCATGAGAGGCATGTGATTTTTTTTTAATTTTTATTTAATTCCTCCCTTGTAAGGGAAAAATGGGAATGGGACACAGAGGGACTGGCTAACAGAATTGGTAGGGATCCTCCTTTCCATCACTGATAGCCCACCTTTTCTCCTCCAAGTCTACAACTTTGGCTGAAGGGAACAGGAAAGGGGACAAGGAAGAGCAACAGGGGAAAGGAAACGTGTGTGGAGGAAATAGAGCCAGATGTCCACCAAGAGACCAAGACAAGGCCATCTGCAGGCTAGATGTCCACGTGGCAAGAGGGACCATTTCATGAACCATGACATGGCTGGTTTCTCTGTCCTGCTTTCAGCTCCCCACCCCCATAAATAACCCAGACAAACACCCTGTGCACCAAGCCCCCCACCCCTTAAGTCTCATTAAAAGCCGATATTGCTGGCCTCAAGATGGAGAGCTCAGCATGGATTTTACTGAACGTTAAATCAACCAGCGAGCGCAGCCAGCAAACTCTGTGGCACTTTAACTTTAAATAATGCAATAATTATTGAATTTCCTTTTTATAACTGAAGTGCTGGAATGTAAACAATGGGGCTGTAATTGCAGGAAGGGGGGATCAATAGAGGCAATCGTTTTCAGCCATGTTAATTGTAAATACAATTGCTCCAAGATGTCAGCCTTGTTCTTCTTGCTCCCAGAATCATCCTAACGGATGACAGAGTCCAACTTTCCCATTACAGCTGTTCGTTCCTTTAAGAGGTTCTCAATCAGGTCTGATCAATCTGTCAAGATAATGCATGGAGTAAGTAAGACTCTTCCAAACACAGGCTCCCAATCAATAGCTGGGACCAGCTTAATGAGGTGGGGCTAAGGCCCAGAGGGAGGTAACAGCCCCCAGCTTGTGCCTAGGTTTGGCAGTCCAGCTTCCTAGCATGGTCCTGATAAACAGATCAGCCCTTAATGAGGACATTAGTTATGCATGCTTCAGCAAGCAGCAAGGCACCCGTCCCTTGGGACAGACGGACAGAAAGCAAAATAGATTAACAGAAAACAATATGGTGCCAAATTAGGTCTAACTGAAGACTTTTCCCTCCTTCTCCTGCTTCCCTTAATTGTCCAGCAGAGTGGAGGACATCGATTAATCACTCCACTGGGCATGAGCTCAAAGATGGAAGTATCTCCTGGGCTAGGGGAATCTCTGGGAATCTTCCCTTGACTGTACTGTCCCTGAAGATTAGCGCCCTGGCTTCCTCGTCAGCATTTACAGGTGGCAAGGGGCCTCTTGTGGAAGGACCTCAGCACCACCCAGTAGAAGCCCAAGGTAAGACTGAACCCTGAAAAGTGACAGCTGCACAGAGAACCAACTGCCACTCACTCCTTGAGGCTGAGACCCAGCTTTGGTCTTCAGAGTGGTTGTTTCTCATGGACGAAGAGGCGAGAAGTTGGGAGTAGTGAGAGCTATTGCTCAGGGCCCAGCATCACACCAAATGCCTGGACACTGGAGGAGTCTGAATTCTTACAAAGATAATGAGAAGGATAATTCAGGGTCTGGAAAGGCTGATCAGGGCTCAGCATCACAGAGTAGATGGCCACTGGTGGAGTCTGAATTCCTACAAAGATAATGAGGAGGGTAACTCAGGGTCTGGAGAGGCACCTGCCCTTCCTTTAGTCCTGCTCCAGTCCTTGAGAAGGAAGCATGAATGGAAGGTCAAACCAGGAACCCAGCAATTTCTTTGCCAAAGGATGCTTAGCTTATGGCAGACTTATCCAAGAGCGGCCATGGACTGCCAGCATCAACACTCCTAGGAAACCTTGGATTTGCCCCCATCTTCCCCCACCCACCCATCCAAGGTCTTATCTCTCTGTTCCCTTTCATCAGCACAGCTCCAGATGCATGGCGGGCCCTTATATGCCAGTGACTGATGGATGATCTGAATGAATGAGGGAAATCCTCTCCCACTTGGTCTGACTCTTGGTCTTTGGCGTGCTTGTCAAGGCCTTTCTAATGGATTCTGAATCCACTCCCTTCATCTCCGATTTCAGCTCTCCACATCACATAAAAGCAGACCTATGGCAGGTCCCACTACACTGACCAATCTGATCTTTCTGGTTTTGGTGCCTTTTCCTGGTTGGATGCCCTCCCAGGGACTTTCCTTTTTTTTTGTGGGCTAAAATGCCACAGGAATCAAAGGGCAGGGTGAAGACTTTCTTGCGGAGGCCCTTCCCCATCACAGCTGAGTAACTTTTGTCTCTTTCCCTCTGGGTCCCATGGCTGAAGGCAATCCCTGTCAGTACCCACCACACATTACTCTTTGAGCCCACTGCACCCTCCTTCTCCTCACCCTTCTTACTGAGCTAGAAGGTTGGGGATTGAAGAAAATCAATGTTTGCTAATATTTACTACTGTTTAAATACCGTTTTAGGAGAGAAGATAATAACTTTAAATGGCTGTACTTAGTGACCCAATTTTCTTAGTATACTGTTCACAAGAGAGTGCCTCCCTCCTTTCCCTCCAAATAGACAGAATGTCCCCGCTGGAGCACATCTGAGTGGTCACAGATGTCCCATCCTTCCGTTTCTTCTGTATACGCCTCACTGTGTTCTTTGGATTGCCTTGTTTTTTGAGGCAGAAGCTGGTCACCATGCTCTATTGTTAATGGGAAGGCAGGCACAAGACTTGTATACACAACACAGGAAAGAGCACAGAAGAGGGCAAAAGAGAGAGAAGCCTCTACTGACGTCTCTCGGGAAGTAATTCAAGCTGTGCAGGTGTGGACAGAGCCCACTGCACCTTTACAGAGAAAGACACTTCCATCCATGTATCAGTAGCAAACATGAAAGGGCTAGCAAGGCCAGCGCAGCACTGTGATGCTGCCCAGAGACACAAGGGACAGTGAACACCTCAACCGGGGTGAGTAAAAACAGCCAGAACCTTTCTTCTCCATGGAGGTTATCCCTAGACAACAGAGCTCCTCCATCTTTGCCATACTCATATCTGACTGTGGCTGAGGACTGGTCTGATCACCTCCTCGCCCTTCAAGTTGCTCAACTCCCCTGTAGAGTGGCTGGATGGCTTGCCTTCCTCAATTTCCAAATTCCAGGACGTGACGTGACGTGTGTGTGTGTGTGTGTGTGTGTGTGTGTGTGTGTGTGTGTGTGTGTGGTGAGGAGAGAGAGAGAGAGAGGAGAGAGAGAGAGAGAGAGAGAGAGAAACGGGGGTGGGGGTGGGGGGTGGGGGGGAGATACTCCCCACAGGGACTCAGAAGTCTGCCACTGCTATGTACATATTTCCTGCCTCAGCTATATCGTCAGCCTTCTGCTTGGCTGGCCAGCCTAAACCATTCCGTTCTGGGAGATGCCCACACAACTTGGACCTAAGCCCCTGACATAGGATCCTGCTTTCAAGTCCTCAGTGGAATGAGACCAAAGACAAAGTTGCCAGCAAAACATCTTTAAAACTTATTTTTAATGTATTTATTTATTTTATGTGTATGTGAGTGTATACCACACATATGCCATGGAGGCCAAAAGAGGGTATAGTGGAATTGGGAGTTACAGGTGCTTGCGAGCCACCTGACTCACAAGGTGCTGGGGACTGAACTTGTGTCCTCGGGAAGAGCAGTGAGTGCTGCTTAACCACTGGGCCATTTCTCCAGCCCCAGGAAACTTATTTTTAAGTGGTGACACACAGAAAGGCTTTGCAGCAACCAGTCCAACACTAATCCAAACATCCTCCCCTCGGAGTCATGCTCTCAGTGTTCTAACAGGCCAAGAAATACGCGCAGGCCAGGGAAAGGCCATGGGAACCTGCTGGGGCAGAGGAGGCTCATCTGTTCCACTTTGAGCAGAGTCCACAAACCCTGCTCGACTGTACCACAGGCAGTTTCCTTTGCTAAAATGCAAATTCACTGGAGCGAAGTAGTAAAGTCTGGAGGAGAAAATGAAAGAAGACAGGGCTAGGAAGGAGATAGCAAAGATCCCTCCATCGGCAGAGCACCAGGAAGCTACAGCATCTCAACCATGTCAGACATGCCTACGTGAAAGGGACATGGGGACATATGGACTCAAGCCTGGCTGTGCCCCCTTCCTGGACCATGTCAGTAAGATGCTGCCAACCAAGAACTGCCATCTTTCTGAAATCTCTCGGGTTAGTGACATTTTAAAGGTTTAAGTCCTTAACACTTTCAAATCTTAGAAGCAAGGGCCTTTGTGGTTCTAAAACCTGAAGGTCAGGGGACTCAACATCCTGTCTCAGCTTTTGGTCACAGTGATATTTTGTTTGTTTTGTGATAGGGTCTTACTCAGTAGGCCAGGCTGGCTTCAGAACTTACGACAATCCTCCTGCCTCAGCCTCCCATGTACTGGGAGGCTTTGTTTATTGAGCGGCCATTCTTCCAGCTTTAACTCATTCATTCCCCTCTTGTCTCTTGACATTCCTGTTTCTTATTACCTCATACTTTTGACCCAGAAAACAAGCCATTTTCATTATTCTTTCTGTATATGGTGTGTGCTGGCTTGTGCATTCCCTCCTGTGCATGTGTCTATTTCCAGCTCATCCTAACACTGTGGTCCCTTGCATGCATCTTCTTTCTATCTACAGAGAGTCCCTCCCTTCTAGATTCTAAGTCTTGAAGGCTCCACCTACCTTCTTTCAATGCCATTCAAGATCTTTCATGTTTGCTTTGTATCTGCAGGATAGTTACTATGGAGGCTGGAAGGCGTCTGAGGGCAGAAACTATACACCCTCTGAACTCCACACACACAACCAGGATCATCTAACGGTGAGCAGGGGAGGGAGAACACAGGAGCCTCTGGCACCAAGTGGGGTCTTCCATTGTAAACAAGAAATAGCAACACCACCTGCCATGAGGCTGGAGGGAGGTAGTCAGTATGAAGGTGCTTCCTAAGTGCTAAAGCAAACTGAAATCAGTGATCAGGTGGTGGTGACCAGTTTGAACAGGAACCGGGAGGCTCAAGAAGGCTTACCCCCCCCCCACCATCTGATTTTACAGGGATCCCAAGTCTACACGGTGATGACTTAATTACCTGATCACCCATTCACTTACCTTGATAATTAAAATCATTGGGTTGCAGGGAGGAACCTGTTAGGAGGACCAGCTTGCCTCTGGGTGTGAGTCCTGCAGGTGCCAGCTGCATTCCCCAACGCCAATGTGACTCATGAGATGACACATATAGCCAATGAGCTTTGTGACCTCCAGATGGCATTATCACAATGATGGGGCTTGGTTAGGAATGACCGGAAAACACTTTGTCTTTGAGAGAACTCTTATCACTTAACATATAGAATAATATCCATGGTTTCAGGTTGAGCAAGCATTCCGATTTTAGCAAAACTGAAGGCTGCACTCAACACTAATGAGCAGAGTCCTTCCCACAGCAATGTTGAAAACTACTCAGTCTCTGGAATAAAATGACTAGCAGTTCGTCAGCATGGGGCCGAGGCAGGGTGAGTTACCATGAAACTAGGGTCACTGCATTCAACATCTAATAAGCAAATTCTTCAGATCATAGGACTAAGCCAGAGCCAGACAAGCTGACAACAAATGCATTTAAGGACGCTGTGAGTAGAATAATGTCTAACTCCACAGTTTCCCCAGAATTCATTAAAACAAGTCTCTAAGCCAGTGGGTAGCAACCTTCCTCTTGCTGCAACCTTTTAAAACAGTTCCATGTGTTGTGGTGACCCCCAACCATAAAATTATTTTTTGTTACTACTTTGTAACTGTAGTTTTGCTACTGTTATGAATCATAATATAAATATCTGATATGCAGAATATCTGATGTGATCCCTGTGAAAGGGTATTAAACAACCGCCCCCCACCCCGCGCGCGTGCGCCAGGGTCAAGACGCACAAGTTGAGAACTACTGCTCTAAGAAGACTCAATTCTCTTTCAGACCAGTGGTCAGAAGACTTTGTCAATGCTAAAGGACAAACATCTTAGAAGCTGTGGCTATCGCACCTCTGTCACAGTCACCCAGTTCTGAAAGCATTGTAAAAAAAAAAAAAAAAAAAAAAAAAGCTGTGGTGGACTGTAATGAGATGACAGAGAGAGACCGTACCAATAAAACTTTGTTTTATTGACTAGCTGGCTTTCTCTACTCCTACTCTGTTGGTAATAGGCTGATCCTGATCTGACAATGAAAAATTTACCCAGTCACATGAAAACACACTCAGTTACACAGGCTTGAAAACTTTCTATAAAAATAAGCTGTTTGAAACAGAAGGTCAATGATCATTTAGCTCTGAATGGCAAAGTGAATTTAGAATAATTAAACATCATCCCTTGTTTTCACTGTGAGATACCCCCATGCTCTCCAGGAGCTGAGAACAGAGCAGGTTTTACATGGGCAAAGGAACACCAGTGGAAGGTGACACCTGGGTGCCTGTGTCTCTCTCTCTACAGCCCATGCTGGTACCCCCTAAGCAGCTACTGGAAGCAGAAATCTTGAAAGCCAGAAATAAGTGTTCTCAAAGTCTGGACTTGGAAAAGTTATTGCATAAACATTTTAATAACACCGTCACACATCTCCATCCCTATGTGGGTTTCAAAGGGTTTGTCCATTCCACACTGTGACTGATTTTTGCAGGGCAGGGAAAAGCCCGATGATATCTTTATTCAGTTCAATGGACAAGAGTAGAGTTACAACAGTGAAGGCAAACTGGCAGCAAAGGGGAACTTGGGTATCAGCGATGTGACCCTGTATGTTATTTGAATTAGCTAAATGTTATAAATCTGCCAACTTCCTATGCAGTCATGATTTGTCTGCCTCCATAAGGACAGAGAGCAGAAAAGAGGGAATGAAGGAAGGAATGAAGAAAAGAAGGTATCAGGAAGACTCCACACCCCCTTGCATCCCCACTTGGGCAGGCACTGTGCATCCCCGTGGTTACCTATTTCAAACCCCTGTGGCCCTGTAAGCATCAAATATGTAGCCCTGCATTGCACCATATGTGAGGCTGACGAATGGAGGCCATAGAACTCAACCCCACCATTCTGGTACAGGTTTGGCATCTGTCACACAACACTGTGTTACACTGGGGATGATCCATGATAAGATCACCCTGAAAGCCACTGTGTTTCTATTTCACCTGCACAATGCCAAACAGAAGGCTTGAAAAGCCAAACCTCGCTTGGCTCTTGTGGCAAGGGAGTTACCAGCAAATGTGGCTTCCTAGGGGAAGCCAACTTAATTCTGCCTCAAGAGTTAATATTTGTTAATTGGTAGAAAAATGGTAAAATTAATGAGGGCATTAACATAGCTATTTAAAAATAGCTTCATGTTTCCCCCATTGTACCACATGGAACTATCAGGAAGTAATTGAGGGAAAAGGGCACTGTCAATTCTCAATTATCCGCATGAATGAAGTGCTCAGTGACACGCATAATCCAAGTCATTTACATTTGGATTTAGAAAGTAACATCTTTTTCCTTCAGAACTTACCTTCCTAATTACAGTCCTTTGGATACCATGTTGCAATCAGTTTACCCTCTCCAACTGAGGAGAAAGTCCCTGGAGAAGGTAGGCAAACTGCCTTAGACCCAACACAGGTGAGCTCCAGCAGGTAAGGGACCACTAGCCTGTGTGGCCAAAAAGAGTCACCATCTAGCCACATGTGACTCTTCAAACTTCAGTGTTGAATACCATTGAAAGTTCCGATCCTCAGTCCGGTGGTCATGTTGCAAGTGCTCAATGGCTACAGGTGGCTAGGGGCTACCATATTGGATGCAGCGGGCTACCATATTAAATGCAGCAGGCTTCCATGGCTACAGAAGCTCCAGCAAGCCACACTTGGGTCTAGATCAACAATAATCTCTAGTTACCTGGGTTGAGTTGAAAGCTGAGGGGCGGGGGGGGGAGCAAAGCCGAAGGAGCTGTGCCACCACTCCGACAGAAACAAAAGGGAATTGTGACACTGGACGTTCTCAGCTAGTTTAATTTCAAGCCTGGTAATGGAGGCGCTGTCTAGGGAATAACACGAAAAATAAGCATTCCGCTCTAAGTGAAATGGGCTTTTTAATTAACAAAGCAGAAAATGAGTGGGAAAGGGCGAGGTGGAGGTGGGGAAGCCTGACTTTAAGCAAACATTTGCCCCTGGTGCATGCCCGTCATGTGGCCACAGAGCCTGGACACTGGCTGCAGGACAGCTGAGGGGAGACCTCCACCTCGACAAAGCTTCACTCTGGTAGCTGCCCGCTCAGGTGCCACTGGGAGCAGTGTCAAGCCCAGTGTCACTTAACATCCTCATTAATTATCTTGAAAGGAGAGGGTTAGTAAACAGCAAGTTAATTAAATTCTCAGATGATGCTAATTTGGGAGGCTTTCAAAAGACTGGCAAGGGCAGAGGCAATATAAAAGGGACCTGGACGGGCTAGGAATATGAGTGAAAAATAAAATTAAGCACAGCTAAACAAATGCCACTTTAAAGAAGTCTTATGGAAGAGCCAAGCAAGTCTAAAATGACACTTGGGCCCGGGAGAGGGGGGTGGAGGGGACCTGCTGGGGAAGGCTGCACTATCTTTGAAACTTCTAAGGCATGTAATCAGAATGGGAGTAAAAGGGCTTTTAAAAACATTTAATAAAAATGTTTATGTGCCTGCCCTTACAAGGAAGTCCAGGAGGGCCGCTGACATTTAACTGCTCACTGTCTCTGGGAGGTAGTCAGGGTGCCATCCACTTTGAGCTCCTGTTTTAAAGCTACTCAGCATTTCTAGAACCAGCATGTACCGTGAGGTTCTGTTTCTTTGATTTTAATTTTTCACTTTGTAAGCAATTTATATTTACAAAAGAGTCATGGGACAGCTCCAGGTTCCCATATGCCCTTCACACGGCTTCCTCTAGTAGCAACACCACCCACCTGAACACCTAGGATATCTGTCAGTAAGAGGAAGACTGGTACCTGGTGATCCGGAACCTCAGACCGCTCAGTTTCTCCACCCACACCTTCATCTCAGATCTGAATCAGGACTCCACATGGCACGGGGCTGTCTATGACAGTTCCTCTGTGTGTCCCTGATTTCCTTGGCCTAGATACTTTTTGAAGAGTGTTGGTCAGGAACTCCATGTTTCTTGCACTACCACCTCTCCCCATGACACTGGATAGAATATCGCTGAAGGCCTGCACCCTGCCCATGGCCTCACGGGGGCTTAGTCATCATAGTCAACTTGCTTGGGTTAAGACACTCACAGAAAGCTAATTGAGCACACATCTTCATGTGTCTGTGAGGGCAATTAGAGCCTGAGGACTCCCACTTAACTGATGGAGTCACTCTCTGAGAGTGAGGATGTGATGACTTCCAGGAAGTGGAGACGCGCAGGAGAACTGGGATGTATCTTACTCTGGATTCTTTCCTGTATGACTCTTTTCTCTGCTTCCTCTCTCCCAGGAAGATATTCTTCCTCCACATCTCCTGCCACAATGTTCTCCCTCACACCAGTCACAGGAACATGGAGCCAGGTGACCTCATCTGACCCTTCAGAAACCAAAAGCCAAACTGTGTAATTCATCTCTCAATTTGTTTCTGCCACACAACATTTGGTCACCGGGAGGAGGCAAGTAACCAATTCAATATCCCATCATGAGGAAGATGTCAAGGCAACCTTCATCCCTTGGCTGAGATGGCATCAACCGAGCGTCTCAGAACACTGGCAAGTCACTCTGGTAAGGCCTTTTCCATACTTTTCATTAGGAAAGGAATCACTAAGTCCTTCCCAGGCTTCTGGGGATAGGGGGAATGAAACTCCATATTGATGTTATTGTTATTAGTAAACAAAAATATATTGGAAGAGAGGCAAGCTTTTCTTTGCACTAACGTATCTCACAGGAAAGTCTACCCAAAAAGCCAGAGTTTGCTGTCCCTGTTTTGAATACTGGGGTTGTCAAGTTCTCACACCAGCAAGGGTCCTGTTAGCATCCAAACACTAACTCACAGAGCCCCGCAGGAGCCTGACAGATGTGATGTCCCAACATTGGGATGTTGCACCCCAGCTGACAAGAGGGACGACGCGGAGGCACCTAAGTGTAAGTCCTTTGTTCCTGTTGGCACTGTTATGAAGGGACAAAGGCAGGCTTGAACTCAGTCAGGTGGCCTTGCTCTACTGCAGGGGTTCTCAACCCTCCTAATGCTGTTGACCCTTTAATACAGTTCCTCATGTTGTGCTGACCCCCCCAACCATACAATTATTTTTGTTGATACTGTAATTTTGCTACTGTTATGAATCCTAGTTATCTGATATGTAGGATATCTGATATGTGAGCCCTCTGAAAGGCTCATTCTGCCCCCAAGATGGTCCTGCCTTATAGGAACACTGCTCTAGAGACTATGTGTGCTGTCTCAAGAGTTTTCTGTTATCCTGCACCTCCACATACAACTCCAAAAATCCAAGGAGACTCACACCTGTAATACCAGCACTCGGGAAACTGAGGCAGGAGAACTGCAAATCCAAGGCCATTCAGGGCTGCACAGTAATTACCAGTCTAGGCTGGGCTGCACAGTGAGTACCAGCCTAGCCTGGGCTCCAAAGTGACTGACTCCCTGTCTCAAAACAAAACACCTTCTCCCCCCCTAAAAAATAAACAAATAAATAAATAAAAAGAGCTCAAGGCCATCAAAATGGAGGGGCACGTGGCCAAGTGTCAATATCTAAAGGCTAAGGACGGCTCACAAACAGAGACTCTGGTAGAGTTACAACAGAAGGCAGTCCTCTTGTAGCTTCACAGAGCTGGGCCAATGAACTTTCTAGCCACAGGTGTGAGAGATGCTCAAAAGCCATAGACCACAATGCTCACAGACAGAGCCTCAGTCTGGGTGTCACAGGGACAAATGTCACCACCAATCATATTACATCTACCAGTCTGAGGGGTCTCCTGGAGCAGTTGTAGCAATAATGCACAGGTCTGCAAAAGTGACAAACAGCCAGCAAGAGGACAGAACCTGGTGATGACCCTGGGGTCTTAAAACTGCAAACACGGATATGCTGGCTTGTTTAATTTCAACTGCCCAATGTTTGGTCATCTAAAAAGAAACAGAAAATAAACTGCTTCTAGAAAACAAGGCAGGAAATAGAAGATGATGTTCTACATAGTCCACAGTACTCAAAATCCCAGTATTGACCCTTCCCATCATTCTCTGCCATGGAATAGAGGGGACAGAGAATGGTGCTCCCACAGAACCAAATCCCATGCATTCTTCTAACACTGTTCTGGACCTAAGCAGAAGAGATCTCTTTTAAACACACAGTACCACCAAGCACGAGAAATAGTGGTAGATCTCAGCTGTCAACACAGTAAGTCTAACCACCCCAAATCGGCAACCATTGGATTCTGCCCAAAGCAATCCAATAAGCTAGATAATAACAAGGAAACTTCCTCTCAAGACAGAACCTCAGGTGGAATTTGATAGGGTGCACAACCTGTGCATCTTAGGACCCCATACGCTCTAAAATCAAAACCATGTTGAACATTGACATAACTGCACAACTGGAAAATTCCACACTGGACCTCACATGATGGCTCAGTTGCTACACTGGTGCACTAAACATGCCTTATGAAGTTACCAAGATATGTGTGAGACAAATCAATTTCATGCTTACACTTGTGTCCCCCATCACAAGGTATTTCAATATGGATATACAGACATTCTGAGAAAATTGCCAGCATGTCTGGGTCCCAAGCATTTTGGATACAGGATACCTCTCCGTGTGTCCTTTCCCTAAGTTGCAGAGGAGGGTTACAATGGCAGTGGGCTTGGAGCGTGTATTGTGCACCAAACACAACTCTAACAATTCAATATCCTGGAGCTGACTGTTAGCAACCACCAAAGACCAATGACACATTCTCCTTGCTTCCTCCAGCCAGCACTTTCAATGTTTTACCTAATCCCGAGTAAGAAAAGCAGCACTAAGAAGCATGGTTTCTGATTCTTCAAGGTCACTGGAACCTGTAAATCGGAGCCTGGACTATGAGGCAAAAATCCAGTTATCAGGCAGATGTTTGCAAGCTCTTCGAGAAGGTAGCCAGGAATGCTGAGAAGGAAACCTGGGTTCACAGCATGCGAAACAGGGGCCAGCTACCCCCCCCAACCTCACTGACAAGTCATCTCCCCTTTTTCTACCCAGATGTGGTGACAACTGCGATTACTACTACTCAGCTAGATGATCAAGGAACTATTAAACGTGAATGGCATTTGCTTTTGTCTCTCAGAATGTCCTTGTGAGCAATCTGGAGACAGGAGGGGCTGATTAGGGTGTCCGAAGGTGTCTCTGTACTCAGGAATGTTGGCCCAAAGCATGCTGCTCACGAATCAAAGTCAACCTGCAGGGGAACCACTGCAGTAAAACACAGCTGTCTAATTAGACCTCCCTGTCCCACATTTCTAACAGAGACAGAAGGAAGGCACTGCCCATTAACTAAACAGTCCATAAAAGTCACAGGTGATAAATAATAAAAAAAAAAAAAAAACAGGTGATCAGGAAGAGGGGGGAGTTGTTTGTTTGTTTGTTTGTTTGCTTAAAACAGGATCTTAATCTAGATCCCAGACTGGCCTAGAACTCACTGTACACAGTGAGTTGATCCCAGGCTGGCCCCCAACTTTCAGCAATCCTCCTGCCTCAGTCACCCAAGTTCCAAGATTATAGGAGCAAGCTACCATGCCCCACGTAAAAAACACTTAAATGATGACTGCTGACAGTTACTAGACTTTGCCACCAACCAGTACCAGACTAAAGTAATTAAGAGGGTTGTGTTCAGGCCCAAGTCAAGACAAATTAATGAAGCAGGAGCGAGTCTGGGAACAGATCTAAGTAGAAATTTAGTACGCAATATGTCAGCATTGCTGGGCACCATGGAATGGACAGGTGGACTGCTTGGCACTGGAAATTGAAGTTGGTAACTAGAGGTGAAAAATAAATACAGAGAGATCATTGCCTCACAGCACACAGATAAACAGGCTTCAGATGGGTTCAACTGTGAAAGCACAGAACCAGGAAGAGAATGAAAAGGAATTATCTGACACATGACCTTGGCCTGGGTGAGACATTTCCACATTTCACCAAGGGGAAGAAAACAAAAAAAAACAAAAAAAAAAAAAGATTTCACCATTTAATAATGTACAGTTACCAATAAGAGATCATGATGGCCTGGGGCCTAAAATACAGAGGGAGTCCTCCCCAATCAGGGAGTCCTCCTCAACCAGAGTGAGTCCTCTTTAGTGTCTTTGTTAAAGTTTCCTTCAATAGTAAAAAAGTTGCAAGCCACCTGAATGTCAAATGGAGGGGCAGCTAAATAAACCACAGAACCTTCGTACGGTGGCATAGTCCATAGCTATTAAAAGTCCTGCTGTGGGGCAAGCAACAGAGGTTGATGGGAAAGGGGACTTGCTGTCAAGCCTAAGGATCCGAGTTCAATCCCCAGGATCCACAATATGGAAGGGGAGGTGACTTTTGCAGGTAGTTCTTTGACCTCCACACACATGCACATACAAATAAACAGATGTGATGAATCAAAGGATAATGCTATCAAAACAAGGTCACACACCAAGGCATGGTGGCACACACTTGTAACCCCAAGTGCTGGAAGCAGGAAGACCAGCAATTTAAGGCCAGTCTGGGTTACATGAGAATCTGTGTCCACCTCTGTCCCTCCCCACTAAGAAAAGGTCATACATTGTAAAACTTTACAAACTATATGCAGAACCATTTTAATTCTACAAAATAACAGTATCATATATCTGTACAGAAAAGGCTAAATTATCATGCACCAACATATTTTAAATTAAACTCACCTCTGGGTGATGAGGTTAGAAATAGCTTTCTTTTTGTATGTTCTCTGCACTTCAGAACTTTTAAACGAAGCATTTTTTAGCTAGATATAAATAAAAAATCTGGATACATATGTACATACATGAAAATGTTAAGTTTGTCACATTTCTGTTATAAAATAGAGGGGACAGGGAAGTCGCTGAAACAATGCAATCAGCAGGACAAAGGCAACCAAGAAATTCCCTCCAGGGGTCTTGATCATTTCAAGGTGCTGTAAGTTCCAAAGGGACTAAGGGTTTGATGTAGGGACTAAAGGTTTGCATGTAGGGGCAAAGGGTTTGTATATAGCTGCTTGATGGAAGAATCCAAAGGTGATGATATAGGTGTCTATATTAAGGGGACCAACCCCAGGGGGGGCTTTATCAACAAGGCTGTGCCTCATCATTCATAAAATGGGATAAGGATATAGATTATGACAAGTGCATAATGGAAAGGAAGCTGAATGAAAAAGAGACCCCCAAGGACGATAAATGACAAAAAGAGGGGCAGTGACCTCCATCATTATGGCACCTTCAGACTACAGTACACTGTAGCTGTTAAAAATCATTCCAGAGAAAAATACTGAATGATAATAAAAAACAAACAAAAAAATTCACTCTTTGCAAAGTTTTTTTTTTTAACTCAGTGTCAAAACACACCCAGTATCACAGTCTATAAAATAATCATACAAGAAGAAGGATTTTTGCTTGTGGAAGAGGAACAAGGCAGAGCTGTGTCTACCCACGGTGGTAGTGACATAAACAGTCTCCCTCAAAAAGGAAAGGCTTTACAATTAAAAGGGCCCTGGAGTCAACCATGGGGCTGTGCACAGGAGCCTGATGGCTGCTGTTGAGAGATATTTCAGTGGGATAGTCCTTCATGCAGTCCAGTATTTCCTAAATGACCTTCAAGGGGCAGATGCTGGGAAAGACTACTAAAAACACTTTCTATCTCTCCAATCCATGTGCGCAGGAATAACCTCTCAGATGAGAGCTACAACCTATCCTTTAAAATTGTTCCCCAGTTGATTCTGACACTCTAGTCATCTACTTTCTTTTAAGAGTGAGTGAGTGAGTGAGTGTGTGTGTGTGTGTGTGTGTGTGTGTGTGTGTGTGTGTGTGTGTGTGTGTGTGTGTAGGTCAAAGGATATACCTGGTACCATTCTTTGACATGCCACCAACTTCCTTTGAGACAGTCTCTTGCTGGCCTTGGGAATCACCAATGAGGCCAGACTGTGAGTGTCGAGGGGCCCTCCTATCTCTGTACCCCTGTCCTGAGATTACAAGCATGCATTTTTATGTGGGTTCTCAGGATTGAACTCAGGTCCTCATGCTTGGAAGGCAAACATTTTACCTACTGAGTCATCTCCCCAGGGCTTGCTTGTAATTCCTTAAAGGCAATATAAAGAGGAATGAAAAAATAAAAACCACCACCAAATTCTACACCACTAAGGTGAACAGTTCCTAGCAACATCTGTCTTGGTGTGTCCAACGTATAACGTGCCATAGTTTTACATAATCACAATAATCAATCCAGGTGCTATTTTCCTACTACATAGGCTGTCTTTCTCACTAAGAAATACATATGCATTGTTACTTTCCATAGTTGCCCAGTGAGCTACAGCAAGGGCATGCTAACCATGAATTGTTCTAACCAGCCCAACTGAACAGTTTGCTAACTTAAAAAATTAACTGAGTACCTGAAATAAACCATGTTGTAAGAACATCCACAGATATCAATGTCCAGAAGCTGCAGGGCCTCTCTAGACAATATGCCCACTGCACTGGACATTCTGACAGACAGCCACAGAAAGAAATTAAGTAATCCCCATGGCTGGCCATCAACTGGGCTCAGGAACTGCTGGAACCCTTTTGATTAAGAGTATAGTCAACTTGAAATAAACATTGAAGGGAAAAGCTGTATGAGTGACTTCTTGAGTAGCTTTCTTGGGGCGGAGGTAGTGAAGCAAATCAACCAAGTGCCCCGCCCCCTGGCCAGAGGTGGGCATCCTCCAAGATCAGACAGCCATTCTTTGCCTTCTGATACAAGGTCTACTTCTAATCGACGCTCCCCACTCCTGCCCCAATCTCCTGCTCCACCTGCATCATTTGGAAAGAGCTGAAGGTAGCGGGGCAACATCAGCAACACAGCTTCCAGAAACTGCAGCTTCTGGGAATGTGGACAGATTCTGCACTGGAAATAAGGCAGCCACGATTACCTCCTTCCCTGTCCCCAGGGTCAAAAACAAAACAAAACAAAACAAACAAAAAAACCACACCCATTTTTTCCCCCTTCCATCAGTGGACATAAAGGACTGCTCAGAAGCAGGAAGGGAATAGAAAGAGGTATTGTAGGCAACCCAGAGGGTCAGAGAACCCAGAGGGGATCTGGTCTGCTCAAGTGTAGTCTGAGCACGGTGATGGAACAAACTTTAAGGACTGTCATTTTCATGTGGATGCCAGGCCATACTCAATCCCGTCTAAGGGAATCTCAGTACTCAGAGGAGAGACATGGAGAGACAGCTACCAGACGTGGCTGCTGAACACGTAGAAAGGAGTCCTGGGGTCTGGAAAGAAGAAACTCTGACAGAGAGCAAAGGGGTTAGCACATGTGGCCAGCTCTCAGCAGGATACATGCTAGCTGAGGCTCTGGGATGCTGGCTGGAGCCTTGTCCTGAGCAAAGAGGAGCCGGGCCTTTGCTGGTTTCTTAGCAACCATGGCAGGCGGCAAGCAGTATCCCAGGCAAGGCTATCCAGGGAAAAATTTAAATGGCCACATACACAGATGCAGAAGGAAAGCAGGCCCGCCTCCCAGCTGGGCATGGCGGGAGGCAAGCCCAGGCCTCTGCCAGCTGGTCCTGAAACCAAGCTCCACTGCAAAGTACCTGGGATGGGAGCAGCTATGGAGGTGGCCTGCTTGTACTGAAGCATGGGGACACAGCCACACAGATCACATCTCAGGGCCAAAGGTGCACTCCCAACTGTCTTCGTGAAAGCTTTGGTCACAAGCAGGGACACCCAAACACTGCATCTGGACTGCTCTGTGAATCCAACTTCTCTACCCCAAAGTAACTTCTCTTGGCCCATTCTTGCTTGGCATTGCCCTTTATAAGTGCCTGATCATCCTCTATCATCCACAGGGATGGGAGATTCCCTTAGACGGGATTGAGTATGGCCTGGGAGGCCCACCCACCTACATGTGATATTCCTCTGGCCATGGCCACTTGTGCCTTCTCTACCAGCCTAAGCCCATCTCATCCTGTCCCAGCTGTTTTGTCATTAAGTACCAGGTGGGAGATATGGCAACTGGCACCAGCACCTGGAGCAAAGGGCTGCCACCCAAGGTGGCCTTAAAGGCACAGGAGGAGATGTCTGATGCCATACTGAACACAGAGATAAGACCAGAGCCAATACACCTGCATATGGCCACACGTGTCCCCAAACCCTGTAGAATGCACTATGTACCTCTAAGGACTCTCCAATAATACCTGGGGTCCTTTGTCTTCTTTTGTGGAATACAATCATCATGATCAGGTATCACCAGGTACTTGTTTCAGAACAAGCAGCACCATTTCTGGAATGCCTTTCTAGACATCAGGGAATCCAATCCTAGACTCCAGGGGAGGCAAAAAGCTCTGTTCTGCAGATAACATTATGATCCATGCATGAGGAGGTGGAGCTGGCACCTGTCAGAGCTGGGGACACAAACGGAAGGCCCTCCTACCTTTGCCTTGCTTCCCTGCTGAGTGCGCACTAAGAGCTTGGATGAATCACTCAGTCAATACATAGTAAAGCTGATACAGGCCAACAAGATGGCTCATGTTGGAAAGACATTTGCTGCCAAGTCTGAAGGACTTGAGTTTGATCCCTAGGATCCACATGGTAGAAGGATAGAGCCAACTCCTGAGACCCCTAAAAGCTGTCCTCTGACTTCTCCTATATGCCATGGCACTGTGTATGTAGACAGACAGACAGACAGACAGACAGACAGACAGACAGACAGACAGACAGACAGACACACACACACACACACACACACACACACCATAAATGTAGTAATTTTAAAGCTGGTATAAAGACTAATAAAATTAATATATAAGGCATATAGCACACCTAAAAATTACATTTACATATACGTGTATACTTGCATCTATATGAATGCTATATACATGTACAGCCTGTCTCCCAAGCTATCTATAATAAGGAGAGAAGAAATAAGTACGGATACCATCTACTCTTGATGGTTTCAAATGCCTCACTTTCTGAAACCAAAATGGTATCCTAGCGCCCCAAGTTCTATAGCCCTGACTTTTTCCTCCCTAGATAGCCTGTCTGATGTTCATAGCATACAAGAAACACACACCCAGGAATGAAGACTCTTTGCAGCCCATGCAGCAGCACTTCCCAGATCTCTGCCGTGACCTCATCAATCTCAAGTCTCTCTCCTTGGTAGTAGATGAAGTGGGAGCTAATGAAAAAGCTAAGGAAATCAGTGCCACTAAGGAAACGCCAATACTCATTCGCCATCAACATCAGCCGTGGACCGTTTTTATCCTACTTTGAATTGCTTCGTCGTGGCACTTACACCATGTGGCTCCCGGGCAGGACCGCATCTCTGTCTCTACATTCCATACAATGCCTGGCTAGCAATGCTATTACTCATTAAGTGTCAAAATAGTAATTATCACAGATGGTGAATGCACAAGCGGGTTAGTAGCTGGCTGGACTGGACTAGCCCACACTTGCCTGGGGCACAGAAGTTTAAACAGGCAGAATGCTATACAACACTCTGTTCTTGCTTCCTATTTACTTATTTGTTACTGTCAAGGAGAGGCGCATGTTTTCTGCTTTAGAGCTAGTTTAATGGGCTTGGGCTAACTCTTTGAAGCCACACAAAACAATGCCCTTTATAGTCTGGACCTCATGTTAGAAGGAACTGATATTTGACTGTGCCAACCCAATGCTCTCTTTCAACAGGCATTTCTGGGGCGCCTTAATAGCTTCCTAGGAAGACTTCAAGAAAACAACTCTTGCTTTCCTACCGGAGGCAGAAAGTACAGCAAGGGGAGAAGTGAACCACATCAGGACCTGAAGGGTCTCCAGCCCAGACTGGTGTTATTCCGACTCTACTTCTAACTGGAAGTTTTTAACCTAGGTCACTTCAAGCCAGCCAGCAGCAGGAAAGGAGTCACTTCTGTTTTAAAGTGACCCTAGATATTATCAGGCAGAACAAGGGTTGGGTGGGACCATGCCAGCTGATGGACTACAGCTACCCTGGTGGGTGTTAAATGCAATGCAAGCCTTAAAAAACCAACAGGCGGTTGAATGCCAAGCCTGCACTATTAATTTGCATATGACATTAATTTTGTTGTCACTATGTTAATGTGTGATTAATTCTGTCATGGGTTAGAGCAAGGAGAATTACTTAATTGTCAGAACCCCCCTCCCTGCAACTAATTCTCTTGCACACCTTCCACCTCCCTCTAACTTGCTCTGGTTTCTCCCTTATTAAACAACATCCTGAGTTTTCCTCTTTCTTGGGACATTTATTTCCTTTGGGATTTTAGTTCCATCTCATCCTGCCTGTCCTATAAATGTACTGTTAATTCTTAGAAGTGAGAAGTAAGGCCTTTGGGCCTTACCCAGGTGCCCCTCTGATGATTCTGAACTCTGTCCAGGCTGTCACAGGGGTAACTGGGAAGGTCTCATGACAGGGACACACAGGTCTCATTCATATCCATGGTCAGTTGCCAGTGTCTGTGACACCTGTATACATTATGCAATCTGTGCTTTGTATGCTATGCAAATAACCCATAGAGCTAGACCAGCTGGGATGTGGAGTTAATACAAAGCCATTGCTGTATGACAGAAATAGATGACAGACCTACCCATTCTTCCTTGCTGCCCAGAGCCTGGCTAGATTCCCTTTGAATACTACTCTTCTCCCACTGATGTTCAGCTTGGCTGCAGGTGAGGCAAGGACTGCATCATCATCATCACTGTGGTTGTTGTCATTGTCACCTTCCTCCTCCTCCTCCTCCATATTGACAATACAGTCTCACTTAGTTCAGAGTGGCCTTCGACTCACTACACAGCTAAGAATGACATAGAATGTCTGATTCCCGAATTACCCGAATGCTACAATTTCAGGTACATGTCACCATGCCTGGCTTATGTGGTGCTGGTGATCAAATATGATAAGCAAGCATTCTACCAAATGAGCTACAACCCCAGCCCTTTAAGTACATATTTCCCCTGTCAATTAGCCTATCAGCTAGCTAGCTAACTCTACTTGAAATAGACACAGAGATGGAAAAAGAAGGAGATTCTCAAACAAAAAGAATTACCTAGGGCCCCTAAATCTATGAAAGGCAAAGGAAAACTCGAGGGGTCCAGGGACATCCAGTCAGACTCCACAGCTCCCAACTGAAGCAGCAAAGCCAAATGTATCTGTTTTCTAGTCAGGGAAAGATCACTTGTTGGGGATGGCAACAAAGCACTTACTGTTCTTCCAGAGGACCTGAGTTCTGTTCCCAGCACCCACATCAGGAGGCTCACACTGCCTCTAACTCCAGCACCAAGGTAGTCAACACCCCTTCGGGCCTCCCTGGGTGTTCTCTACCACACAGACACATTTTTTTTTTCAGTGAGGAAGGGAGTGGCCCCTTGTGACAACAATCCCCAGCTTTACTAAGTTGAAGCTCACATATGTCTCCACTTAGCTCACTGGTGTGTCTGTTACCCCATTCCACTGAATTCTGGAGGAAGAAAGGCAGAAGAAATCCAGAATGGGATTGAATGAAGTCACCCTACTCATCAAAATCATCAGAATCATCTCTTTTACAAAGCTGGAAAACTGGGAGTGTCGTGCTCTAGTAACATTGCTCATCAGCATCCCAGGAGGGCAAAAATGGGGACTAGACAAGAGTGGGCAGCGACCATGTCATGATTATTGGAAGACATGAATAAAATAATCACACCTGGCTTGCTGCCAGCAAGTTATACAACACATCTAGTTCCCCCCATCCTACCCCTCACAGACAGTCTTAGAGCTCAAACCTAGGACCTCACACATGTTAGACAAGAAAGTGCTTTACCACCGAGGCACATCCCAGCCTAAATGTGTGAGTTTATCTTTAAGTGTGTGTGTGTGTGTGTGTGTGTTTGCCTGCATGTATGTATGTCCACCACATGCACAGAGTACTGTCAGAAGCCAAAAGAGGGCATTGGAGCCCTTGGAACCGAAGCTACACATGGTTGTGAGCCACCCTATGGGTGCTGGGAAGCAAATCTGGATTCTCTGCAAGAGGAGCCAGTGCTCTTAGCCACACAACCATCATTCCTGCCCCACGTGTAAGTTTCTGAACAGAAGACCTTGCTTTAGGAATCACAGTGTGTTTCCAAGCACTAGGTCCTGCTCACTACAGATAAATGAGACATACTTTCAAGTTGCAAACAATACTTCATGTTTTTTTTTTTTTTTTTTAACAGAGAGCCCTTTTATAGCTTGGATGTCACTGCTTGAATTTGTAAACTTATCTACCAACTATATTTTTTAATGCAAGGAGCGGTGTTCACATGGGCTACAGTTATTCAAATTCTAATGTCTTGTATTTTATTTTAAATTATGTCCTTACAGCTGAACTCAAAGTAGATATTAGAGAGTGCCTGAATAGAATTTCCCACAACCACTCTCAGAAACACACTCTGTGTTTCTCACATCTGTCTGTCCTACACTCGTATCATCCCATCTTCCCTAAGTAATAAAGACAGAGAAATCATTGAAGAGACAAGAGAAGGGTGACTTCTAATTTAGCTTAAAATTTAAAATTAGCAACTCTAATTTTTAAACCTTCCTTGTATGAGAACTCTTTTTAACTGAGTAAAACAACAAAATCCACAGTAAAACCAATTCCCAGCCTCCTGTGGAAGTTACCAGCTTCTGTCTCAGATGGATGGGAAATGTGTCCTTGGAACATGGGTCCCTTCTTCCTCCTAAGCTTCTGCATGGTGCTGACTGCTTTAATATGGCATTATCCACACATGAAACTGGAATCACTCAGCACGTGGGAAACAGGTCCTGACCACCCAGGGCCACTAAAGATCCCATGACATTTTTATAAATCAGCCAAATTCCATCCCAGATGGCAGGCTCAACAGTTGCCATGTTCAGACCAGGAAGATTACACATTCCCAGGCCTTCTGTGCAAAACAGAGAAGAGACCAGCTTCCCTCCTTAGGGCACATTCTTGGAGTCTGGATGGGCGTTCTTGTCTGGGAACAATCCATCACCCCTCATTTTGTCTGCTTCCCCTTTGAACACTGACATCTATATATGGGGGACACCAACTCCTCCAGAGCCCTGGGTCTTAAAGGGAAACCTCAGATAAGGGGACCTGTCGGCAGAAAACAGGTAGTTAGAAACAGAGAGAGTTCTGAGACAGAGACTTCCCAGCTGTTCTCATGAGAAAAACCACCATTTAAGTCTATTCTAAGGGTCCAGGGAGAGCAGGTCAAGTGCCTGTGGTACCAGCAGGAGGACCCAAGTTAGGATTCTCAGCACCTATGTGCACAAGCCAGGCCCTGGAGTAAGAACTTGCAATCACAATGTTGGTGTGAAGGTAGAAACAAGAGGCCCCTGGGACTTGCTGGCTGCTAAATTGTTCCAGGCCAATGAGAGACCCTATCTCAAAAAGCAAAGTGGAGAACAATTGAGATAAACAAGTAGTATCCAACTCTGACCTCTGCATGGGCATGTGCACACACTCACAGGCACACACACACACATACACATACACACACAGACACACACACACACACACACAGACACACACACACACACACACACACACACACACACACACACGAGAGACAGACAGAGAGACAGAGAGACAGAGAGACAGAGAGAGAGAAATACCTACCCCTACACAAATGTATTCTTGTGTTTTTTCCCCCATGGAATTTCACTACAGAATCTGAAAATTTAACATCTCCAACTTCCTTCTCCCACACACATAATGAGCCCCCCTCCATGACTACCATCAGGAATCACTGGCTTATAATTCTCACTCTGTAGTGCAGGCTGACCTTGCCCTCACAGTAATCCTCCTGTCTCAGCCTCCCAAGTCCTGGGATTACAGGTGTGAGGTGCCATGCCCACCATATATTTTACAACCTACACCTTCCTTTTTCCTCAACTTCTCTGTCTACACCTATCTCTAAGCTGGAGGAGAATCCTCCATCCATTCTCCCCTTGGATCAGCCAAGTTCTTTCCAGGAAAAGCCCTGCCCTGGGTGAGGCCCCCTCAGCCTGCTGGCTTACCACGAAATCTAGAGTAAGGTGGCTCTTCAGGCACAGAGACAGAGAAAGTGACAGCATGTTAGAAAACACAGTTACACAGTGACACTGGAAATTCATACACCCAATAAAAAATTACCCCAAGGCAGTAGCCCTCCTGGGGTCCCAGGAGGGCTGGGAGTCAGGGACTGGCAGTAGGGCTCACAGCAGGTGCCCCACGCACAGTCCAGCATCCCTCCAGAGCCTCTCTGGGTGCCTGAGAACAGCTTTCCATGCCAGGCACACTCCCAGCATTGTGCTCTCTCCAGCGCTCTCTTCCCCACCAAAAACCCCGAGGCCTCCGGAGTGTACACTAACCACAAGCCTTTGAGTGGCTCATGTATTTACAAACTGAGGCATGTCGAAATCAAAGGGGATACCACATGACATAATTCGCATTAAAATGTCAACAGGCTGACAATTTATAGAGTCGATCCACGGAAGGTGGGGAGGACTAAGACTTAGTAATTGTTTAATTCCTGCTGAAACCCACGGCTGCTGTGCCTTCGGGAAGCCAGGATGCACTAGGGGCCTCCAGTCTGTGCATCGCCCCTTGGGGCTGGCACCATGCCAAGACCAGGCAACAGGGTTAACCATTTAGGGGCTACATGCAGCAAGCGAAGAAAGGCTAAAGAAAAATGGAAGGAGTGGGCAGCATTTGGGTACCACAATGTGGGCTGAGATGGGTCCCAAAGAGGGCCAGCTCCCTCCTTGCTGCCCCTTACCCCTGTCCCTTCCATGTATTCACAAGCTACAGGTTTGAATGACAGAAAAGGCCAACCCCACCTCGGTCTCCTGACTGCTCTGGGCAGCAGCCTGCTCACCCCGATCTGAGAAGGGGCAGCAATGTTTGCACCTGGGTGGGTAAGGAGCCCCAAATGAGCAGCAGGGTCATGCCCCAAGCTAAACAATGTGCTCAGATAGGTTTAACCCTTAGGGTCTATCTCATCTGCAGTGCTGCCTTTGCCCACAAAACAGAAAACATCAATTCTTACTGCCCACCTCGACTGCTTGAGGTTTGGGGGTTTTGTTTCTTCTGTTTTCTGAGACAGTCTATCTACTATGTAACCTAAGCTGGCCTTGAACTCACAACCCTCCTTCCTGCCTCTACCTCCTCCTGAGTGCTAGGATTACAGGAATGCAGAACCATGCTGGCACCAAACTCTATTCCGTACACTAGGTGTGATTCTTCTTAGACTTCTGAAACTGGTTTTGAGTTACTTGAAAAGAACTGACCATTAACTCAGGAGGCTTCCCTCAAGGAGTATGCAGCCAGTAAAAGCAAAAGAATTTGAAATGGCTTGGGGAGGGGTTGGGTAAATTTTCCTGATTGCACCCTAAAGCTCTAGTCTGGTTATCTTTCATCATCCCAAAAGAAAGCCTCACCTAGAAAAACAAACAAAACAGCAAAGTAGATGATTCAGAGAAGCTCACACACAGTAATATTCCCCTGCATAGGCCCAACAAACCGTGTTTGGAAAAGGTGGCCTTGCTCTGTGGGACTGGTTCCCTGAGGATGCCCAGGGCCAAATGGGCTGCAACAGGGCCCTCAGCACAAGCTGTCTGTGTGTAAACAGTGGCACTTCATTCTCTCTTCTACCTCATTAACTGAAACACATTAAAACAAGCGTGCACTGGGAACAGAAAATGAGCCTGCTAAGCCAAGCTGATAGATTCCTCATCAGCTGTGGGAAATGAGACCCGGGGGCAGGCGCTGGAGCAACTGTGCTCACAGAGAACCAGGTTCCCAGCACCTCAGGAGAAAGGGTGACCAAAGGAAGGAGTCAGAGGAATAAAGGAAGGAATGAAGGCAGGAGGGAGGATGAGATGGGCTGCAAAGGGGAAGGGAAGGCATGCTGGCTGGTTTTACGTCAAGCTGACACATGCTAGAGTCCCTTGGGAAGCAGGAACCTCAATTCAGAAAATGCCCCCACCAGACAGTCCTGTAGGCAAGTCTGGGGACATTTTCTTGACTGATGATTGATATGAGAGGGCCCAGATTACTGTGGACAGTGCCACCCACCTCTGCGCAGGTGGTTCTGGGTGCTATAAGAAAGCAGGCAGAGCAAGCCACGAAGAGACAGCCAGTAAGCTGTCTACGGCTCTCTGCATCAGCCCCTGCCTCCAGGTTCCTGCCCTGCTTGAGTTCCTGTCCTCATTTCCCTGGATAATAGACTGTGCTGCAGATGTGTAAGATAAAATAAACTCTTTCCTCCCCAAGTTGCTTTTGGACATAGTGTTTTTTACAGTAATAAAAAGCAAACTACAAGAGAGGAAAGGGGAAGGAGAAGTGAAAGGGGGTAAGGAAGGATGAGAGTGAAGAAAGGGAAAAGAAAAGAAGGGAAGACAGGAAGGGGAGGAAAGAGGGAAGGAAGGGAGGGAGGGACAAAACCTCACACACTTAATAAACAGAACTTCTACTCATTTATAATCTCCCCAAGAGAGAAGATTTAGCTAACAACCGATAAAAACACTACTGTGAGATTCTTTCCTGTGGAAAACATTTTTTGTCAAACTATTCAGAAATGGAAGGAAGGAAGAATAAAACATAAAGAGGCTTATAAAAAGCAAAAAAAAAACAAAACAAAACAAAAACATCCAAACCAAAGTTGAAAGAAGCTAGCAGCCGGCTGGGTGGGCTCCAATCTCCCAGGAGGGTTTGCTGTGCAGAGCAGCCTGAGGTGTAAGACCTGGCACAATGGGAATGCTCAAAGGGTGAAGGGCCAAATAAGGGCTGTGGGCATAGCTTGGCTCTGCAGTGCTGGCCTCGCATATGCAATGCCCCAGGGCTCCATCTCTAGTGTCCAACCAAATGAGAGGAGGAAGGTCCTATTCTAAAGGACTGAGAGAAGACAATGCTACCTCAATGCTCCACTGCTACAGAACAAAACTAGTGCTTCCCTTTTTAAAGCTATTGCCCACAGTGAGGAACAAATGAAACTGACACATTTAGGGAGGAAAATACTTATAAAACTTACTGGGCAAGAAAACATAACTGAAGCTTATGCCTTTCCCAAAATAAGGATGGTTAACATGGTACTAAGAATGCATGACAGAGCCATTACTGACACTCGAACAAGGAATGCAAAAGACTTGCACACCGTCCTTAAAAACATGTAAAACTGAGTAATAACTGGGCCAACCCCACATCCTGGACATTACAATACCCTATTTGGTAGATGATTACCACATGGGAAATGAGTGTTGCTATGCAAAAATTTCTTTTGCATTTCTTCATTTGCAACCCTAGTGAGTTGCTGTCTCTCATTTGCATTCTATTTTGTAGGTGTTTCCAGCTTGGGCATCATACAGTTCTTGGGGCTACACAGTTTTTTGCTTTGTTTTAGCAGGTTCGTGGAACCTGCTCACACTGCCATAATTACCAGGCAGGCAATGAACTTGGTGAGACTGTACTGTTGCATGTACTGTACACTGTGAATGTTAAAAGTCATTGTTAAGTTAGCAGCATCTCCTACCATTTGATGACTTAGATCTGTTGCCAGAAACCCCAGGGCTACCTGTGTACTTCATCAGATACAGTGAGGGGAAATTAGCCTTTAAATGAAGAGGGGATAATGAAGGAAACATCTTCAACTAGGATAGCCAAGGAGATTAACCTCCAGTGTTCAAATGGGGACAAGGAGGGATGCATCCTTTAAAAAAAAAAAAAAGTTCCAGCTGGAAAAAAACTTCTGGAATATCTAAAATTAATAGCTCACCAAAGGTTGCCATGGAAACAGTTTTGCATACTTGACTGCAGGTGCTGGTTGTGAGGAAGGGAGAGTGGGGACTTGAAGGCCACAAGCAGGGACACAAATGTAAACATTAAAGGGAGACTCCTAAGGCAATGTTAAGTCAGCCATGTCACAGACACTGTGGCTTTCGATGTAAATGAACTCACTTATGCAAGGCGGGGAAGGGCGGCTTTGAGGCGCCAGCCAACCCTGGGCTTGTGTCTGGGGGGCTGCTCCCACTCCAGGATGGTCTGTGGTATTTCCAAGGTTACACGATGCACTCAGAAGCAGACACAAAACATGAAAGGACACCGGTGTCAGACATATTCCAGTTTAATTAGAGTTCAGATTTCTTTTTGTTCATCTCTGCCCTCTATGTTACACACGTCTGAGCTAGAGCTTTGGTAAAGTTGTGCTGTTGCTGTTTGCTTGCTTTGCTTTGTCTTTTTTTTTTTTTTTTTTAAGTACGTATTAGCCTTTGTCAAAAACAAAAAAACAAAAAACAAAAACGTAAGACTAAGAAGGAAAAGGAATGCAGTTCTCTGAGAAAGCATTGTATACTCAACAACAATTCTGAGCCTCTAGCCTCACTTGCAGCTAATTTTGATCATATACATAAAAGGAATACGGCTATACTGATGCTGGACATTGTTTAAGATGAAATAAATAGATATAAATAAACAGAGCAACAACACCTCAGGTTATGCAGACCAGTATTATGAGACTAGCAATAAAAATGACCTCTTAGCTCACTTTTCACAAGTGACAATGCAGCAGGTGCTCAGCAGACAAGGGCTAGAGTGAATGCCATCCAAAGCAAATCTGGCCCTGGATGGTTTCTAGTGTCCCTAAGTATTTACTTTCTAAGAAGACACAGAGCTATCTACTTTTTAGAAATTATAACAAACATATACTTTTAGTGCTGGAAGGAACCTCAGTGATATGTCTCAGCTTCTCATTCTTCACACGGGTCTTCACACAGACCAACCAAGGTCAAGTAACACACTCAGTCTCACAAAACACTAGTAATGGTGACACTTTCTCTAAAAAGAAAATACCAAACACACACACACACACACACACACACACACACACACACACACACCATTCATTGGCCACTCTGTCCTCCAAGTCAACAGTGTGTTCAAAGCCAATGAAAGCCAAATTGTGAAATGTCAGTTGTCAGTAAGGCCCTACCTGAAGACAACACTACACTGAACACGGAAAAATCCAACTGGTGTCTACCTAGAGCCTTCACCCCATAGACTAGTTCATGGTACTAGAAGATACTCTGAATGCTACCAAAGGAGAAAGGCAACTACAAACTCTTAGATCTACAATGATGACCTACCTGAAAGATTTAGGGCCAATCCATGACACTGATGTCACACTGAAACTGCTTGGGTGGCCAAGAACCTGAGACTAGATAGCCAAAGGACCTAGGAGAAAAACCAAATACTACCGTTCTGCTAAAGGAACACAGCCATAAAATGGCTCCTAAAAACACTCTGTTATACTCAGATGGATGCATTGCTCAGCCATCATCAGAAAAGCATTCTTTTGCAGTAGATGGGAACCAATATAAAGACCCACAGCTGGACAACATGTAGAGTAAGAGACCTTAGAATACTTGGTCCTAAATGGGATGTCTCCACCAAATCCCTCCCATCAGGGCTCAGGGAAGCCTGTAGAAGAGGAGGCAGAAAGAATGTAAGAGCCAAGGAAGATGAAGGACCCAAAGAAACAAGGGTCTTCTAGAAACAAGACTGAAAGATATACGAACTCACCGAGACTACAGCAGCATGCACAGGTCTAAGCCAGATGGGGTCCCAGCACTGAGAGGGGAAGTGAACAAATGCCTCCATGCCTAACCCAGAGCTGTCTCCAATTGACAAACACTTGCAAATGAAAAATTAGTTCTCTCCAACTGAGTATACAAACCACAGGCCCCATGCCCAACAGTAGATGACCAATATAAAATGAACTCAATGGTATCTTTGGTGGCTCTGCATTGTATACGTTTGGTCGGGGCTTTTTTAAAATAACAAAACAAAAAAACTTACAGATCCTTTGTGTGTATATATTATGGTTTTCAGTTTTGCATTTTCATGGGATTCCTGTGTGTACAAACATGTGTGTCTCTGCGTCTATGTGTTTCTCATGCTTTTTCTTTGGCTCTTTGTCTTCTGTCTCTTTTGTCCTATTCTGATTTGTTTGGTTTTGATTTATCTTATTTTAATCTTATCCCTTAAATGCCTGTTTGTTTTCTAAGGAGAGAAACAAATGGTGTGGATTTGGATGGGTGGGAAGGTGGAGAGGATCTTGGAGGGACTGGGAGAGGGGAAACTGTTATCAGAATACAGCTTATGAAAAATATATCTTCAATAAGAGAAAAAATTAAAAAATAAAAATGTGAGGCACTTGAAAATTTTAATTTATTAAAATTAAACATTTTAAATGAATAAATAAAATCATTTAGCTCTATAGCTATACAAGACACTGGAAAAATTGAAGGCAGAAGAGTGGTATTATCATAAAATAATGGATTGTGGCTAGGGAGATAGCACAGTGAATAAGAGAGCTTCCTATACAAGCAAGAGGTCCTGAATTCACATCCCAACACCCACAAAAGCAGTGAGTATGGCTGTACCCCAGCACTGGGGGACAGAGACAGGAGGATCCTATGAGCTTACTAGCCAGTCAGCTTAGCAGAGATGTTGAGCTTCTAGTTCAGTGAGACACCCTGTCTCAGGCAATAAGATAGGAAATAATAGAGGAAGCCACTTGACATCCTTCTCTGGCACCACATATACAATCACACAGGCATGCGCGCGCGCGCACGCGCGCGCGCGCACACACACACACACACACACACACACACACTCAAGTACATATGACACACACTCATACACCTCACATTGTTTTATGCTATATATGGATTCCATTAAAGGCACATTAAATGTATTATCTCATTCAACTTGCTCAACCATAATGATGGGCAAGTAGGTCTATTAGTCCATATCACAGGGGTAACACAGAGGAATTTACAGAAGTCCCAGATAGAGAATTTCTCCCTCTTGAAAACTCTGAGAGCTACCTGAGTTTACTCCGTGGTACTTGGGCACCCATGGTGAAATTTTCCACTCTGTATTCAACCCCTCACATGCCTAACACCTACTGAGAATCCTCCAAACGCTCAAGAGACTCTTGTTGTTGGTTATTTGGCAAGAAGGATCAAAACTAAGACTCAACTCTGCAGAAAGCATCAACAGGCCCATCGTTCCCATGTGAACAACACTGGATGCAAAGGAGGATTCTTGCTTGGGAACTGGCATCCGGTGAGCACCCGAATGCTCCCTGAGTGGCCAAGAACTTGCTAGCCTCCTACTGCTTCTCCCACAGCAGTCTGAAAGCTGAGGGCCTCCAGGGAGCCCAGGCCCTTATTTGTAACAACAGGAATAACTCATCTAAACTCTTTCTGAAGCACAGCATGGTCCATACTATTCTGTCCATGTAATGGGTGGAGGGTAAAGGGCAGAGAGGGAACACCTTGCATTACACACACGTTTTCCACATGGTGGCTTTTGAGGTGGGAAGAATACCTTGTTTTGGTGTTTTCCCTCCACCTTGCATTTTAAAAACTTCCAACTGTAGAGATGTATTGAAAATAATCAGAGATTAGACAACTTCTATGTCCACAACCCAGATGCTAAGATTAACATTCCACTGGGTATCTCTATTCATCTCTTTATCCCCTTGGGATTCAAATATATGTCCCTTAAACTGCTGACACCTTCCAGGGTACCTTGTAGGCATCACTACACTGTATGCACTCCTGCAAATACTTCACCATGGGTAGCACTTGATATACTTAACTATTTGCTGAGTTTGACAGATCACCTAAGCAGCTTTCCCTACCAGCAAAAGACTAAAAATGAAACCCCGCTGCACAACCCTTCATCTCACTGCTCAGAACCTGGAGCACCACACACGAGGGGAAACCTGAGATACTCCAATCAGTTCATGAGACGGTCTCAGGTTCAGTCCTCAGAAGATGGCTGACTCCAGTCCCTGACCACCTCACCTCCTATGTCATTACCTCCTTCAAATCTTGCTGCAACTATAGCTCCCCTGCCTGCCACTGGACCTAACCAACTGGGAGTCTGTTTCCCTGCAGACCTGCACAGCTCGTAGTCAATCACCAGTCCCGCTGTGTGTTTTTCAAACTGGATCATGACCCATTAGGCCAATGGTTCTCAGTTGGAGTCCCATAGGAAAGGAAAGCAGAGCTTGAGGGTTAGGAAGGATTGTGCAGGTCTGGACACTTCTGCAAAGCTCCTGGCATGAAAACAGCATCAGTGAGGCATAGAATCAACTTGTAAAACACAAGAGAACAAGGCAGAATATATCCAACTCTAGCCCACCAAGGGTGAAAGTAAATACAATGTTTGTTTCAAACATATACACAAAACATATTTGTTCAAGATATCCTGAGTGACCAATGGAAAATGTACTTCTTTGCACAATATTGTCAAATTCCCAAGCAATTGCCCCCAAAGAGGCTGGTACCTTCGTCTACTCAGGTAAAGGACTCAGGCTCAGTGCCCTGCAGCTTTCTGGTGTGGTAGCATTCATCTATGACCCCAGCACTTGTGAGGCCAAGGCAGGAAGATGAGGAGTTCAAGACTGGCTTCAGTTTCACAGTGAATCTAAGATTAGACCTTGTCTCAGAACAACAAAAAGAACCATGGTCGAATTTACAGCAGGAGGAGAAAAGAAGGCTTGAGCGTCTCTGCTACTGGAACATGGTTCTCGGGGCAGGAACCAGATCTAGGGCTAAGAAAGCACAGTTTTGACATGGACACTTGCCCAGGGAAGGACATGCATAGGGAAGGGGTAACTCTGGAAAAACAATTGCAAGAGGCATTTTAGAGCAGGATGTAATCTTCAGTTTTCTAGGTTCTTGGTTGGTTGGTTGGTTGGTTGGTTGGTTGGTTGGTTGGTTGATTGGTTGGTTTTACAAGATAGGGTTTCTCTGTGCAGCCCTAGATGTCCTGGAACTCACTTTGAAGGCCAGGCTGGCCTTGTACTCACAGAGATCTGCTGGTTTGTCTCCAGAGTGCTGGGATTAAAGGCGTGTGCCACCATCGCCTGGCTCTACGTTTGAGAGTCTATCTTTCACTAACAAATCTTCAGGTGCCACTTGCTCACAGTCTATCCAAAATTCATAAGACACTGGGGAAAATGCAACGGATCCTGTTGTTAAGGACTCTCCAACTAAGGAAAGACAGACCATGGGGTGGAGGGGAGGGGGGAGCTGCAGTATGGACTAAAAATTTTCCCTAGGGCAGAACTGAGGGGATAAGGACAATTTAAGAAAAGACCAATCTGGGCTGGCAGGGTTTTAGGAGAGCGCACCATGAAGAACGGCTGAGGGTTTTCCAAGCCTTTGACACAGGCTGCAGAATCCTGTGAGGGCTGCTGCCCAGCAGTCAGAATAAGAATAAGTCTCTGAGGAAAACTAACAGTAAAGCTGTGGCTAAGAATGACTCTGTAGTGTCTCCATCCATGTGCCATGCCTACCTCATTCCAGCATGTTAAATTATGAAGCCGAGTGCTTGGACGGGACTGCTATACCAGTTCTGGGGAAGAGGAGAAATCAGGGGCTGCTGGGAGTTGGGGTCATTTAGAATTCTTCCCAGGCTATATACTAAGCTGAGGAGTAAACACAGAAGCATCTGAATGCAAAGAGTCAGACACCAGGAGGTGTCAGGGCTGAAGACAAGCACTCAGCTGCCATGCTTGGGCTTCATAAAGAAGAGCCTTAGGGAGAGACGCAGAAAGAAAGGGAGGTGCTGGTTCACACCCTGGGGGAACCCTACCATACAAGCGATGGAGAGCTTGGCAGACAGAAAGGGGGTCCTGGGACAAGGCTGCTGAAGGTGACATGGACAGTCAGGAACTTGGTATTGCAAAAATCTACATCACTTGTAGATCAGTGATCAGAGGGACACCATCAATCCATGCTCATATGGAAAGAATCATGGGAAAGGGGTTGTCACCGGAAGATAACCTATGTCACTTCTAGCCTGGCTGAGGACCAGCTGACTTCAGGCAGTACAGGCCACCAAAGTGAGGTCCATGATCACCATGCACATCCCAGTCACCCCAGGAAACCTGAAGGAGACAGAGCCTCCACCCTTTCTGTTCCATCCTCACCACAGCAGAGGGAGAACCACCTTCATGCTTCTTGACTTGCCTCTTCCCCCACCGAGATCTCTGTCCTAAGCATGATGAGTACAGAGTCACTCAGAACAGCTGGAGTCCTGCCACGTGTTATCAGAAGACACCTTGAAGTAACTCTCAGCAACATTCCTCACAAACATCTTTCAAATAAAGACAATGAACAATGGAGGCCAGACCTGGTGAGTCAGTACTATAACCTCAGGCTGAGGCAAGAGGGCTTGGCTGTCAGGAGTCTGAGGAAAGCCTGGGCTACATAAAGAATTTCAGACTAGCCTGGGCTACAGAGCAACAGTCTGTCCCAGAAGAAAAGACTCAAAATGTTGTACTATGAAGCTGAAAGTAACGGCTCACACTCGTAATTCCAGCACTTAGGGGGCTCAGACAGGAGAAGTGCCATGAGTCTGAGTTTAGTCAGAGCTACACAGTGAGCTCTAAGCTCTAGGCTGGGCTACAGAGTAAGACCTTATCTCAAAGGAGAGGGGGATTGAAAGAAGGAGAGAAAGGTAGGGGGATGGGAGAATGTTCAGGAACCACACACACACACACACACACACACACACACACACACACACACACACACACACCCATATATGCTGCATCCCTCAAATGTACCTCTGATGGTGAGGCAACCCAAGATAGCCAGAGGTTCAACACACAAACCAAGCTGTGGCACAAGTTAAATGGTATGGTGGCCATTAAACACACAGCAACTGGCTGTGGGAGCCACACCAGTTTCTAGAAAACCCTAATGGGTAGCTAGACTCTCAAGAAGGGACAGCAAGCAGGATGTTCCTCAAGGCTCATCAAAAAGACACCTTCTGACAGAGCTGTAAGCCTATCTCAAGTACGGTAGGACACATGCAGCCAAATCACTAAGAAATGAGCTCTTAAAACGACATCTGTTGGATTAATTAGCTGTGTAATGAGCCCCCCACCCCCACCTGTCATTGTGGACCTGGGCTTGGAGACTGATGTCTGAGACTTCCCTGAGTGAGATCTGGCTTTAAATATCTCTTACTCAGACTTAAGAGCCACCCAGGCACAGGCGATGAGCTTCTGAGAGCAGGAAGGGTATGGCGAGAGGGAGTTCCTAGAGGACTTTGGGTGGGGGGTTGTGTTTTGGGGTTGTCACTTCACTCTGGGCTTTTCCTGGGGAATTGCCTCTTTTGGGGCAGTAGGGTTGACACTATCAGGATGGGTGTTAGTTCTTATTCCCCTGACCCTGTGAGGGGCTTGGGAGGAAGCTGTGATATGTGTGTCAAGAAGAGTCCAGGGCAGTGGCTGCTCTTCCAGAGGACCCAGGTTCCATTCCCAGCACCCACAGGGTAGCTCACAACTGTTTGTTATTCCATTTCTAGGGGATCTGACACACTCACAGACATACATGTGGGCAAAACACCAATGCACATAAAAAAAAAAAAATCTGAGGAAGAGAGAGGTGGAGGAGATTCCAGAGTCTCTGGCTTCCTTGTCCTGGGGACTGCCATAGCAGAAAGACGCCATCTAGCTTTAGAACATGTCCCACAAATTTTAACAGACTGTGTTTGAACGAAATGCTTCGACTTCCAGACCCTATAAAGTACTGACTCTCCTGGGCCCAGGAAGGGTCTCTGTGCAACAAGCAGCATCCAGTGGCTTTCTTGTAGATGGTGGTTTGGGGGAAGACAGAACACAGAATCAGAGTCCCCTCAACCAAGACCGGGTCCCATCCAAGATGGTAGCCCAAGTAACCTTCCCATATCTGCTTTGCTGTGATAAGCCGTATTTCATAACTACTATCTCTCAAGCTTTCTATGATTCAAAATAGAGGGACCTCATGGAGCTTCCCTCATCCCCTCTAGCCAAGCTAAGTGGCACTGGCCCCAGACTTGTGATTTCCTTATACTGTCCTAGACACACCCAAGTGAATGTGAGACAGCCCCATCCACAGCCCCTAAGCCAGCTCTGCTTTAGGAAGTGCTGTGGGAGTCACTTGGCTGGAGACCCCTTTTTTACATTTGTGCTCACTTTCTAATTAAGCTTCACTTTTATGATTATATTTTGCCGGAGTTGGTTCCATTAATGATGGCTGCAACTGGTTCAGGTAGGAAAAAACAAGCAGTTTCCTCGGGGAGTGGAGTCCTGGCCTTCTCTCGAGCACTGTGCCCCTCTTTGAATCTAGACCCTGTGGCTGGTGCACCCTCTCCTGCGTCCTCTCCCTCTCCCTCTCCCATGTTGCCTTGCTTCTGTCCCTCGCCTCTCAGCCTACAGGTTTGCTTGGAGGCATCAGGTTTTGGAGTAATCACTTAATTGATGACATTTCCTCTCTGATAACTTCCGTTAGGTGAAAAGTACATTCCTAGGACAACCAAGGTAGGCAAGCTCTGTGTGAGAAGCATTGAGAACAGTCAGGATTTCACTCTTTCCCTGTCTGAGGCCCACCAGCTTCACCATCTTGCTGGGGTTGTCTGCATGGTCCTTCCCGTCTTGCTTTTCAGCTGGTCAGAGGTATGGAAGAGGTAAGGGTTCCTGTCAATTGGGAAGACGACCTCCACGAAAACTCAAGAAGAGCCACCACCCCTGAATTCAGAGGCAGGTCAATACCTGCTGTCTCCCCTGCCTGGTCAAAGAGAGCTTTTCAGAAGTGAGGGTTTTAAATACACATTCAGGAAACAGAGTGCTCTTGGGGCCTGGGGAAGCCATCACCCAGAGGATGGATACTGGAGACAAAGCATTCCAACTCAGGCTGCTAACAAAGAGTGCGCCCCAGACAATAGAGATTTAAGTACCAGGTTAGAAAGCCATGAGCCAGTCTATACACCACCCCCGAGGGCTGACTGACACTCAGTAGGGGAAGCTGACCCAGGTAGGAATTCCCCTTTTCTGTGTGTCACAATCAGGGAAAGATTGGGGTTTGATTCCCTTAGGCTGCCACAGTTGGGTTCAGAAGCGGCTGGGAACAGCGCAGATCCCATGACACCTCCATCGCAAGCTATTAGTCCCTGGGCTCCACCCTCCTCCAGTGTACAAGAAGGTGGTAGCTCCATGGTATGACACAGGTCATCCACAGCAGGCCACAGAGGTGTCCCCAAAGACCCAACAGTCCCCAAGGAGGAGGTCATCACCAGAGAGAGCAAGGAGGGAGCAGACAGCCAAGGATGGGCACTTCCTTTAGTAATTGTGATGTGCAGGCCATGTCCACAAAGAAAACGATGCTACACTTATTGACCTAAGAGACCAAGTGGGCTTGGGAGGCTCTGTCCTGAGCCTGGGAACCTGCTCTGTTCATTAACAATTACAGATCAAACATCAGCAATAGGTAAATAGTTCTAACCTTCTACGGACCAGGAAAGGACCCTAGAGAAGGTTCCCTCGTTACTACTGATGAGTCTGAACTCAAACCTGAGCTGCCTTCCCTCATACTCTACAGACACAGGGGTCCTCCATGAGCAATAAACCCAGGCTCCCATGCAGAGCCAGGTGCCTTTCTGCATCTTAAAAACAACTGCAAAAGGCAGCCCAGGAACCTGGGGCAAGCAAGGGCAGTGTGTGCATGGCTGGTACAGGTATGACAGATCCTACCAGGCATCCTGACCCCACCGCAGCAGGTGGAATGAAATCATTTCAATAAAAAGAAATAATGGTGTGTGGGGGGATATAAAAAAAGGGAAATTTAACAAAGAGGAATGGGGGAGATGTTTCCACTTTTCGTGACAGGAAAAGGCATTTTATTTATTTAACACCAAAAATACATGACCATCTGATATGAGAGTTTGCTATGAGGAACAAAAACTGAAAACTATCATCAGAAGCATTTGTCATTCCCCTCTCTTTTTGAGAAACACTAGGAAAAGAAAAGAAGGGGGATTGATAAGACAAGGAAACGATTGTCTTTTTTCAGCCTCTTGTAGGACCTGCTGGCAGGTCACCACCCAAAGGCAGATGATGCCAAACTAAATACTTAAAATGTGTGTGTGTGTGTGTGTGTGTGTGTGTGTGTGTGTGAGAGAGAGAGAGAGAGAGAGAGAGAGAGAGAGAGAGAGAGAGAGAGAGAACGCTGCCTGCAGATATGCCTGCATCACTTGTGTGCCTGGTGTCCATGAAGGTTACATGTGGTTGCCGGATCCTCCAGAAGAAGAGTTACAGATGGTTACGAACCAGCCTAACATGTATATCTTATGTGATATACTTACTAATACCTGTTGGGCTGAAACCTGCCTTTCTCTGAGCACCCCATATTGTCATCGGCTGTGCCTGACAGCCATACCTAGAGGCCTCTGCAGCAGAATTTTCACTCGAAGGTCACTACGTCCAGTCGGTGACTTCATGTAGCCCAGACTGACCTCAGACACCCTATGTAGCTGGAGATGATCTTGAATGACTGATCTTCCTGCCTAGACCTCCCGAGTCTATAGGCACAGACCTCAATATTGATTTATGGGGTGCTGGAGACTAAACCCAGAATCTCTAGCACTTTGGGCCAGCACTCTACCAATGGAGCCACATTCCCAGCCATCTCCATCATTTTTGTTTAAAATCTTTAAACTTCTGTCTAATACTGCAGATGTGTCTCAAAAATGCAGGGGGTGGGGAGAATGGAAATCTAATTTTATTAAAGTATAAAATTACTTAGTACTACCAACATGATTTTCATAAGAACAGCCTTTCCCAGCCCACACATATATAGTATTTATAGTTCTCAGTTCTGTTTAAAACAGAACCAAGAATATGGTTCGGGTATATTATGTAATTGTTTAAAAACTCTTGCCTTTTCCTGACAGTGTTGCTGACAATGCCTTAATTGTTCCCTTACAATTTCCCTTTCAAAACAAAAAACCAGAAACACCTGTTGGATCTGTATGTATTCAAATGTGCCCTTTGAGTCCAAGTCCCCAGCAACTTGAAAGGATTCAAAATGGAGCTCACACTTCTACCCCAGTCGGGGCACCTGCACTATGGGCTGTCTTGTCTGACTGATTTGCCCATATAACTGCAGCATGCATGATTGTTCTAGAAGTCAAAGAAATGTAATAGCTGCACATTCTTCTAACTGTTAGAGATCACCCCTAAGACAGCAGAGGCCACTGGCAAGAAGACTTCTTCTGGATGGGAGCAGGTGGAGAGGGAGAGAAGGCAGCAGATCCAAAGCTTCCTAGAATTCTGACAAAATGGCAGTTCCTTTTCTCTGTGGTTCAGACCAGGAATTGTGGTACATTGACAGAGTCACACGGTAGACTTGTAGCCCACACCAGAAGACAGTTTACCCAGAAATGGCATCCACACCACCTGGACACCAACTTCAAAAGAAAACAATGGCCCTCCTGGCTGCGTGTGACGCCACACACCTGGAATCCAGGCAGAAGCAGGAGGAGCAGGACAGCCTGGGCTATTGAGAGAAACCCTGCTTCTTACAATAAAATACAAAGGGTCTATAATTCCAGTCCTGGGGGCTGGGGACTGGGGGCAGTGTAGACAGGAGGATTATTGGTGCTTCTTGTCCAGGTGGCCTAACTGAACTGAGCTCTGGCTTCAGTAAGAGAGCTAGTCTCCAAAGCTAAGGTGAAGAAGATTAAAGAGAGTATTCAGTGGCCAACCTCTGGCAGTGAGTGCTCTCTCTCTCCCTCCCTCCCTCCCTCCCTCCCTCCCTCCCTCTCTCTCCCCTCAATGATGGTGGTTGTACAACTAACCATCCTATTTTAAAGAAAACAGACACTTCCAATGAATCATATACAAAACATACCCCTCAGGCTTAACACGTTTAAATGGGGGCAAAGGATTAAAGAAACACCACCAAGTGCGGCCAGAGATCCTGAGAGTTTCCGTGAGCTCTACCAGCACACACCAGCTTGAGGCCCACAGCCTCTCTTTACCTCGTCTAAGCAGGGTTTAAGTGAGTGGTTCAGATGTGAACACGTATCTACAGATGCATACATGTGTCTACCTATGAAAGCATATGAAAATCTAGCAGAGCGGGTGGGTGGGGTTGGAAAATTACTTTTACAACTTAAAAATTGCTGGAAAAGTACTTATATATGTTTTTGTGGTGGTGGTGGTGGTGGTGAGTTTTAAACACTTTCAGTGTGCACATGAGCTCACTCACCGAATGTGTGAGCTCATCTCTCCTTCCACTATGTGGATCCCAGAGATCACAGTTGGGTTGTCAAGCTTGGCGACAAGCACCTCTCCCCCAAGGGGTTCCATGTCATCCTAGCTCTTTAAATAAAATACCTCTGTCATGGGAACAAGAAAAAGAGAAGCTAAATGAAAGCTGGATGTGATGGCACAAACCTGTGATCCTATCATTTCAGAAATGGATGCAAGAAAATCACTAATTCAAGGCCACCTTGAGCTACAGAGAAAGATCCCGTCCCCTACAAAAGGGAAACACAAATATGTCACTGTGAGATAATACTAGACTGACAGTAATTTTCTCTTTTCCTCTTGTATTTAAAAATAGTATTTTCACAATGGCTATTCCCTATTCATATTGCATTTACCGTTAAAAAAAAATAAGTAGTCCACACTATTACTGGCTTGTAAGTGCAATACTAACTATGTAAGAAATAATGTAGACTGCAGCAGAGTATAGTAACATTCTATCAGAGCTTGCCTCTTCATTTCTACCCACAGAAGAAGACTGGAGACTCTAGGAGCACTCACTAGGAAAGGGGTGGCAATGGCAGGGGAGTGTGGGCACAAACATGGAGAATGAAGAAAAAGTCCTTTGGCTAATGGTTATAGTACCAGTTTTCTCGACAAATGGCATATTAAGCATGGGAGTTTAAAAAGAGAGACAGACATACATCTAACACAATTTCAGTTCCATTATGTGAGGTCTGAAGTGTAGCGTCAAAACACAACACTGACCTCGACTTCCTGACCTGAGGGTTTGCACAAGGCCATAACTAGGATGGCCTGAGCAAAGTGTGTATATGTAGGCCATCCACTGAACACATCAGTACCTCCCAGGGAATACAGACAACGGTGCCCAAGATGCTTCTGAAGGCAAGGGACCTTCCCAGGGGGTAAGAACCATCTGTTATACACCACTAGTGACACGCTGGCCACATGTTGACATAGCAGTGATGACTTAACCTAGTCCTGTTGAACCCTGCCCCCAAGGAGGGCTGACCTTTCATCTCCCTAGAGTTCCTTGAGGCTGACAAGTGGCTGGAAGCTCTACCACAGCCAGCCTGGGATCCCTCCAGCATGGACTCATGGGGCCATATGCAGCCCCTCAGCCAGGTCAGGAGCTCATGTCCTGCCCACTCAGGGAAAGGAACTTCCGAGACCTGGCTGCCCCAAAGGAGAAGGGCAGAAAGACCAAATGTGCCAAAATTCACCAAAGTATCTGGCCCTTCTCACCTCCCGAATCTCTAAGGAAAGCATTTCATTTCCTGGCTGAAGCCACCCTGGTAGGCAGGAGTCAGCAGACACAAGTCTACCTAATAGGAAAACGTGGTTAGAAGAAGCTGGCTCCAGATTCAGATCGTGCATTAACCAGATGATGATACTTGTTCTTCGTAGGGTAGCTAGGGTAGAGGGACAGGAGCTGCCCAGGAGGACGACGCTCTTTGCTATCAGAGCGAGATGAAGGCCACCAATCAGCCCCTGTGGGCATTAAGGACAAAGCTCTCTTTGGTAGATCCCTCCCTGCCCCGCCCCCATATAACATACACACTACCCATAGTGTGGCCATTAAGGAGACCATGATGAGTGTTTTTACATCTTCTGATTGTTCCATCCACCATGCAATAGCTCTATGGCCCTGCTCCAGAAATGAGACCCAAGGAGTAATGTACTCATAAAGGAAGGAAGAGTGTGAAGTAATGTTCTCCTGTCATTCCGTCTGTTCTTCTGCACTGTGTCCCTATCAGAAGAGGCAGGAGCACCATCCACCACATGCCACAACTTAGCTGTGTGTGCTCACTTGTTATAAACCAGGGCCTCTCCTTCCCTCTGGAAGCTTAGATGCTGACTTCTGATCTTGACAGTCCCAGGTGGCTCACACTCAACCCTGTCACTGAGCTTGGTAGGCAACAGTCCTTACTGTAATTTAAGATTACCATAAAACTCAGGGTCTTAGCCCAATCAAAGGTACCTCAGCTGGGAACTGCTTGAGCAATGGGTTGGGGGGGGGGGTGTTAATCCACCTGTTAAAGAGTTGTTGCTTTTTCACTGCAAAGCAGATTCTAAGAGCCAGCAGGTGTGCTTGGATTCCATTCACCTTCCTGTAGCCCTCCTTCTTCCCCAGGTGAAAAAGCTGATGTAATTCTCAGAGCTCATCACTGACACTCTAGGGTCACAAAGGCAAGATGAGCCCAGGAGAACCCAGGCCAGCCCATGGAGTCAGAAGGTACACCGTCCCCAGAAGAAAGTGCACAGGATGGGTACCATCGTGAGCTGCTCCCTGCAAGGGCAGCCTTCCCTACAAGTCTGGGACTGGGAGGATGGTAAGGCCGAGGAGGAGACGGGATCTATTTACACAGAGAAGCAGGAAAAGGTATTAACTGAGATGTGAGCTCTGCCCTGGTGAGAGGGAGGGTTCTGTTCCAAAATGCACTTCCATAGTGGCTTAGGAAGCTGACACACAAGAGAAGTCAGAGGCCAGGTGATCAGAGCGCCACCACGGTCAAGTAAGAACACCGCTCTGGTCAGTTAGATTCGTGATCAGAGGCAGCTGCTGGTTAAAAGAAAAGCTAGGGATTCCATCGTGAGCCCTTTGCAGGAGTCCAGGGGAAAGAAAATGGCGCTGCCCAGGGTGATACGTTGTGCTCTCCAGAGCCCCTGCCCCACCACACACAAAACTAGAGCTGAGACAACTCAGCGGGTAGAGGTCCCTGCCACCAAGCCTGACAACCTGAATTTGATCCCCGAGACCCATATGGTGGAAGAAGAGAATGAATTCCTTCAAACTGTGTATGTATGTCTTAAAAATTTTTTAATCACATAATAAATAGAATAGATGATTTGGGGGTAGGGGTTTCTTCCGATTGGATTAATCTGTGTGTTTGAATTTCAGGTCACTCCAAGTTTTAGAAAGCCTAGTCCTAACACAGCACAGCACAGCACAGGACAGGCTGGCTGTCCACTATCTAAAATCTTGGGACCCAGATGAGAATTGGGTTTGTTGTTGTTGTTGTTTTGGGTATTTTTCTCCAGACTCTGGAATACCTTAAAACTCATCTTTAGGTTGGGACTGAGATCGAAGCACAAAATCCAACATCATACACACATTGCCCGAGGTCGCCTGACGCCGTGTTTACAGCGCCTGAATGTTTTGACTAGAGTCCATCACAGGGTCAGATGTGGCATCAATCATGTCAGTGCTCAACTTTCGGGTTGTGGATTTTCAGGTTAGGGTTGCTCCACCTGCTTCAATCCCCACGACATCAAGGGAAGTGACAACGCTGGTGTGGGGTCACAAGACAAACTCTCTGAATCAATCTGTCTCCTCCAACACAAAGGAAAAGGTGGGGAGGGGGTAAAAAGGCTTTGCTCAAAGGAGTGCAGGAGATCCACTGAGAAGCCGAGTCACAGTCACATAGCGGGTACAGTGGAGAACAGCTAACTTCAGTGGCTAGGAACGCAACTTAGTTGGGGTTGGGGGGGGTGCCTTGCATGAAGTCTTGTGTTCAATCCCTAGAACTTCATAAAACTGGGTGTGAAGAGGGGCACACCTGTAATGGCAGCACTTGTGAGGCAGAGGCAGGAGGAAGAGAAGTTTGGGGTCGTCCTCAACTACAAGGTGAGTTTAAGGCCATTCTGAAATACATGACGCCCTGTTTCAAAGAGCAAAAACCAAATAACTTCCAAGTTTTCCCTGGCTAGGTGCAAACAGTCTGCCAGGAAGTGGGCCAGAGTGAGAAGGGGTGGCAGGCAGGATGGGGTGAGGCGGGCAGGCTGAGTGCCCCCCCTTGGTCGGCCGCTTCTGGAGCGGCTTCTCTAGCAGACAGTAAAGAACTCGATTACATCCAGTTAACTGTGCTCTAAAATGATTATGCATGTGCCGGGCTAATGGATTACATTAGCAAGAGGAAAAATAACATGCAATCAATCTCCATTACTATGGGCCACACCAGGGCCCAACCACCTCCAAACCCCACCCAAATCCAGGCCATGAAGAAACCCAGAGAGAGGGAGCCCTTCCATGGCAAGAAGTTTATCTTAGTCACAGGGAGGGAACAAAGGGGCTTGGAGCAAGCTCTGGACTCATAATCTGTGCCATCCAAGGTGGGTGGGAGAGCTCCCTGACCCTCAAAAAAAGCCTCAGCAAGCAGAGGGACATTCATTATCCAAGGACTAATAGGACCAGACTAGTGACCTTTGCCTCCTGACATAGAGCAACTACACTAAAACACTAGGGCCAGTCACTCCAGGGATACACCAGCCAAATAGCTGCTGTTCCACCCTCTGTCTCAGTATTTAAGGGCTCTTCTACTTGCAGCATAGGCTTTGAACAAGAGTATGACCCACTTTGTCTTGAGCGAACAAACTAACAAAAAACCCAACAAAATAAATAAGATGAATAAGGCCCAGCCATGTAACTGACCAAAGCAAGTAGGGCTGAAAATGTTTTCTTCACACCCACCCCCAGAAAACACATCATCCTGGCTGTCAGGTATGGTCCATGGACATGATTTGCAGGCTAGACGACATTCTCAGCAAATCCTCTGTTTCTGGGACCTTCAGAAGCAAACCTAAGCGCTTGGCTTTAGTTAAGACCTGGAGCACATGGAAGATGTGGCATGCAGACTTGGTGGCCACTGTGTGCATTTTATAATCCAAAGGTCAATCCATTTCCCTGCCTGTGTGACCCTTTTCAGAGTGGCATACAACCTTCATTTGCTGATCTGACTGTTGGGTCTTTCACAAATGCTTACTTCCTCTGGTTTTTCCACCCGGCTGTCCTGACCATGTCAGACCTTCAACTGAACCTGATTGCAAAGAGTTTTCTTCCCAGGGTGGCACCAAATCAAGCCAGTGAGGAATTTGTTTGCACACAACAGAGGAGTTGGCTTACTTGGTACCTAAACCAACAGTAGCCCGCTATAGCTGGTGTCTATACAGTCAGACTTCTAGAACATTCTATCCCTACTTCCTTGCTCTAAAACCGCTCCTTATCCATGGTGCTCCCTGAGAACGAGAGCAATAGCAAAATGAATCACAACCATTAACTTAGCAGAGACCCATGTAGGCAAAGGATCCTGAGTCTTCCTCATGTGGGGTCTCCACCAGCTCAGGGTCGGCAGAAACTGAATATTTGCTGGCCCAGAAGTAACAAACAGTGTGGAAGGAAAAGGAAGAGACTAGGGATGAGAGTGAGGAGGATGGAGAGGAGTGAGGGAGTGGAGGGCGTATGGAATGAGGCTGGGGAGATTTATGGCGATTTGTACCTGATTGTTCATACTAAAGCCATTATGGGATGATTAGAGGAAAAGGTGAGGCTTTAAGTCCAGTGAAAATCAATAGAAACGTCTGGAGCAATCCTGCCGTGCAAGTAAAAGGACTATTTACAGTATCTGCAGCCCCTCCTCCTTCTTGATGGTCTACACTGTTGAGGGAGAGACTGGGGGGGGGGGAGAAAATGGAAGGGAAGGGAGAGAAAAAAGGAATGAAAGGGGCTAAAAGGAAAGGAAGCAGAGAACAAGGATGTAAAATACAGAAATGTGGGAAAGAACCAACCAGGAGCCCCCTGGCTTAACCTATTTTTCTCCATAGCATTTACCACCTTCCACCATGTCATTTATCCATTGTGTGTGTAATTCATCTTGTCCCAACAGAATAGAAACTCTATGAAGACAGGGGCATGGGTATGACTATATGCACGTGTGAATATCTATATAAATGTATGTATGTATATACACATGTGCATGCATATACACATGTGTGTAGGTATGTGTGTATATATATATACATGTATTTGTATTGGTCTATTGTATGCACTGATATAGACGTACTCCCAGAACAATGGCCGGTATACAGAAAGTGTTTAGTGTGCAGCTGCTGGCAGGATGGATAAAACAAAATGAACGCATGAAGAAAGCACTCTGGGAGCATGCAGGAGAGAAGAGGTAAAAGATGGACTAAAGGATAGAAAGGCAGAGTGGGCCACAGCAGCTGATGGTGGCTGAATAGACTACAGCAGAGACCAGTAACCAATAAAGGAGCAACACAGTATTGCTCTGCTGAAAATTAACCTGCCCCTGAAATGAGACACACCAATCTTTCGGCCACCAGATGAAGCCATCAACACATCTCAGCTTCATTGGGCACCGGACACAACACCTTTAGAGCTAGTTTGCCAACTAGCAGGATTATAACACAAATTACTAATCCCCCTTCTCAACGTTCCTCAATCCACTCAGCGAGAGACCGTCCCTGGGTGTCAAAGAGCCGACCTCACCTTATATAACTTCAGGCTGGCCTCGTGCCTGGAGTTGACTGTGTGCAGCCGTAGCTTCTCCAGGCTGTTGGTGTAGTAGTCACATGCATTGCACTTCAGGTGCACAGGGTTGCCGATGGCCACACATTTGAGCCTCCACTCATTGGCCTTGCCACCCTCCTTGATGTGGGCCACCAGTTGGTACTTCTGTACATGCTTGTCCGTCTTGCAGTGCAGCTGGAAGTTGGCCTTGAGTTGCGTGTTGTAGCGGCAGAGCTTGCACTGGTAGGAGTCTCCCATCACGGCCTTCCACTCATCCTCTGAGAGGCTGCGCTCTACGTTCATGTGCAGTCCCAGCATGTCCAGGTTATCCGTCGTGAACTTGTTGCAGACCGCACATTGGAAGAGCTTCAGAGATGGGTCATTGGTTTGAATGAAGCTCTCGCCCAGGTTCATCAGCTCCTCTGACACCAGCTGTCCGCCCCCGAGCCGCATATCTAAGGGTATCTCACCGCCCACTGTAGGAAAGGACAGAGAGAGAGGGGTCAGAAGCCGGGACAAACATCGCAAGGTGCTACTGGCTGGAAAACAAAATCTCCTTGCTGTGTTTAGATACTCTGTGGTTTGTGGACGGCTCTGGGCTTTCCATCTTCTCGAAAAGAACATCTAGACACAATCATGGAGCTTGGTCTCCTGAATTATTTCAATTTGCCTTTCTCTCGGGATCCAGGAAAAGTGCTAAGTCTGTATCACCCTCCAACTGCAACAGAATCTGAAACTCCAGACTCCAGTCTACCCCCAGAATTGAAAATGAGCAGAGCAGTCCACAACACTGGACCTCTAGGTAGACTTTAAATTGGGCCCAGTATTCACCTATAGCATCACTGATGAGCAAAACTTCCTGCCATGGTAGGGATGGGGGAGCCTTGCGCTGTCCGTGCAACAAGAAACTGAATTTTTCATTGCCATTAATATTAATGTCACACTGATACACAACTGTACAGCACAGATTTCAGTAATGAGCCCTCCACTCCTCCCAGTGCCCCTCTTGTCAGTATCCTACCTGTCCATCAGAGCTGCCTGCCCCACCTCTAACCCTTTCCAGGTTGATCTTCCTTTTCCCAGCCTCTGTGTCATAGCTAGCCACACACAGTACCCCATCGAAAGTGCATCCCTACCAGGGCAGGGGCTTTCTAGAGCAGAGGTCCAGCCTCGTTCTGAATAACCCTCTCATCTGGGAACCCGCCCCACTGCACACATGAACAAATATCTACTGTATCAAAGCACCAAAATGATACATGCTCAGAAAGTAGATCCGGACAGACAGCTACAGATGAGGGTCATCTCACACTCCCTAAAAGAAAGTCTGATAAAGACCTTCTCTTTCCCTCTGTACCTGCACCCACTTTCAGTCCATCACCGCCCTGCATGAACCAGGGGAGGGCTCACCTTCACTGGTGGGAGATTAACGAACAACCTCTTACTGATACCATGACAATGCCTTGCAAAGGGCAGGCTTCCCTCCACTTCCTAGATGTACACGGTCACTCAGGAGCTGGCTGGCTGTCGGCTTCTGTTTCCTACCTCTCCTCCTCTGAACACGTGCACACTTGAGCTACGAGGTCTGCCCCCCACCCTCCAACTGATATTTAAACTTGACCTTTTGCATGTGGTTTGACTTGAGATTATTATTTTTTTAATAACTGATTAGAATTCAAGTTAGTGGCTCAGCAAAGAAAAAAAAATGATGACAGTGATGGTGGTGGTGGTGGTGGTGAAGATGGTGATGATGACACTGATGATGACAGAGACTTTTGTTTCGACTACAAAAGAGAGGTCAGTACAGACTCCACTAAGCAAGACCAGTTACATTCAAAGTCTGCAGACAATGTAAGAAGCCACAGAGATCTTCCACACGTGCATTCCAGAAGGCTTAGGAAGCTTTCTGCTTGTTGTCTTCTTACCATCGCCCCTAGTGAGAGGAAGCATAACTATGATGTTTCTTTTTAGGGAAAGAGAGAAAATAAGAAAGGGAAAAGAAAGAAGAGAAAAAGAGGAAGAAAAAAAAAGAGTTCTATCGTTAATGGGGATGAAGACAGGCAACATCCACAAAACATACTCAGTGTTCAGCAAAAACTGCGCAGAAGGGGTAGGGGAGGCAAGGAGCAAACACGCATTTGCTTCCCATGCCAACCACCTGGAGCATCAAATCTTCCCCACTCTTCAAACGCAAGCTCGGCGCATCAATAACACCACTCTACCGAGAAAATCCATTGTCACTCGATGGGTGTCTGGATGAACGTTAGAAGCCCACGCAAGAAGCAGAGGTAATAAGCCACTGCTCCCATCCCCAGGTCACAGGAGGCCCAGCAGAGGAGCACTGAGAAACCGGGACGACGAGGAGGAGCATGCCAGGACACCCGCCAAGACTCCACCTTGGAGAAAAGCCAAGGCATTAGAATCCTGCAAGTCCACACAGTTAATTCAACTCCAGTGAATTAGATGCCCTCACTTGATCCACGGGCATCTGGGAGCTCTCTAAGGAGGGGTTTAGGAGGCTGTTCCTTTTGAGCCCTATCCGGGTCTTGGGAAGGACCATGCGCCCAAGACAGAGATCCAACTAGCTTGGACTTTACACCCTGGCACGTGAGTCCACTTAGAAGCTCAGCCTCCAGAAGCATGAATTAAGTAACACACCCTAAAAGCAGAGGACAAAATCGGAAGGGAGAGGGCGGGGGGGGGGGTACTCCAGATGAGTACCTGACAAAACTAAAGAGAAGGCCTTGTCAAAGAAGGCCTGAAACCAGCCATGTCTAATAACCACCTCACCAATGGCCTAACCGCATCAGGCACCACTGAAAATTGCGACTTTTATACTTGCCTATGTTCTTTATCCTGCTAAGGTCACACAACCTCCTTTGAAAGTCATCTGGACACATCCTACTGACCCCACACCCAGCCAACCGTGCAACATGAAACAACTATGACTCTCACCACCCGGACAGACTTCATGGCCACTAAAATGACAGGACTTCTCTGAAGATTCAGCTCATCCAACTGTGGCGCATGCAACTCAAGCGCCCTTCCTGACTGAACTGAGCAAGATCCTTGGAAAGGACAGCTCTACTCTAAGATAGAAAGCGGACTCTTCTTTGTGTGTCTGGACACAAGGATTTGTCCTTCTATTGCTTTTGTGCCTGGTAATGCCCTGGAGCTCAAAGATACTAAGCAGAAAAAAAGCCCACAATCTATGTTTCCATTTCTCAATTCAAGCAGTAGTCACTGATTTTCAAGATATCTAAAAAGATCTTGATTTGTCAGTGCGAACTCATCCCCTCTCTGTGCTTTTGGGGTATGGAGGCTATACCCAGTTTATTCTGAAGATCTGTCTACCAGAGTTTTACTGTCCCTAAGGTGGGAAACTAATTGCTCTTGGTGAGAGAGACAGAGAAAGAGATGGGGAGAGGAGGAACAGAAGGCTTCAGAGTGGCCTTCACTAGTGGCCGATACCCACCCTTCCCGGGGTACCCGGTTCACTCTGGGGACAAATAGAACAATGGATTCTTGTGCCTTCTGGGTTAACCAGTCCAGTCGGCAAAACATCTTCAGATCATTTGGTCATAAAAGATCAACAGGTTAATGTTTCAAAATAGAAAACAAGGTTCAAATATCATGGATTCATAGTGAAAACAAAGAGCAGGAAGAGCAAGCTGAATGCTTGGAAACACAGCTCATCAGCAAGTTATCCCTGCAACACCACACAAGCTAAAGATCGGCATACTGGTGAGACCTGGCCTCCCGGCACTTTCCTAACCTATGCCCAAATAAAGGCATGTGCTCACTTTGTTGCTAAGAAAACTACTTATTCTCCTGTTAATCATAGAATTCTACTTAACTAGGGTCCTCTCCACAGATCCAAAAGGGCTAGACAGTAGAAGTCAGGGAATAGAGACCAGGTGAGGCCAAAGGAGACCTAGCCAGCACACTAGCCTTCATAAAGTCAATTTGTACATTTTCCTGCTCAAAAAATTGGTCATGACCAACAGTTCTCAACATCCAAGTCTCCTATTTTTGGTTCTATTTTAGATGTGCCAATCTGATCAGTAAGACCTGACACTACAGCTTGGAAAAAATGCCCCCTAGCAAGGCCTATGTGTAAAAAAGACTTGGTCCCCAGCCTGTTACACTATGGGAAGGTAATGAAGCACCTTCAAGAGGTGGGCCCCATTGGAAGTCTTCCAGTCACATGGAACCCTGGCCCCTTCCTCTCCCTTTCAGTCCCTTGCTATCTCTACCAAGTGTCTCCCCTCTACCATGATACAATACTTCACTGCAGGCCCCAGAGCAACAGGGGTAACTGACAATAGACTGTAACCTCCCACACTGTGAGGCAAACTGCTTCTCTTTATACATCTCAAGCATTTGTTGCAGTAACAGAACACCAACTAACATTGACAACACAGCTGGGGTCTGGAGGTACCCCACTCAGCTTCTCTAAGATAACTGTTTCTCCTGGCAACAAAGACCCCACTCGCCAGCGTCTAACCACTATCAAAACTCAAGTTTTCTCTGGTGGACAATTTTACAATCTATTCAGTTCTTCATCTATCACAGCACTCATGACAGTTTCCCCAGGGCCATTTAATTCCTAATTAATTCCCAACTACACTCATCAACAACTCACCCAAAATAAGAAAGAATAAGAACACATCTCTTTCATCAAGAACCACAAAAATACACAGAGAGCCCAAGAAACCTCAGGTGATTCCCAGCTCAGCACTGAATTTTCATTAAGGGATGCTACAGCTCCCAATGCCTCCTATTCCAACGATGGCTGGCCCTGCTTAAATGACTGAGATGACGGTCCCAGCTACAGTTTCCTGTAAATTTTAATAAATATTTAATAGAACCCAAAAGTTATGAGTGATTATGGCAATTTTTCAAATTGGGAAAGAGAAGAGAGAAAAGAATGGGAACAGTAAAGGAAAGTTGACCATAAGCCAAAAACTAGAGGCAACACTTAAGTTTTAATCCTGGCCCTACATAGCCAGAGTACAATCACAGCTCTGTCAAATGCAGAAAATTTTCCAATGTACACATTGAGTGCAAGGGATCCTTGAGGAAAAACACCGGATTGTGAGACATTCCCATTTACAAAAAAAAAGAAGGAAAAGAAAAAAGAAAAAAATAATAAAAAATTCAAGGAGACAAAAATCCAAATCAATTTACACACCTCAACCTATCCACATGCTTCCCGCCCCAATGAAACAAACCCCTATAAGTTAAAGCACACAAGCCCAAGGGGTTAGCCTCACCTAGAGCAGGTGTCATGGCGGCCATGGGCCCTGCAGGATCCAGCTGGAATCCGCTCATCATGAACTGAGTGTCCGGAGCGGTACTGTCCACCTTCAGGTTGGGCAGGTTCATGTTCTGGGCCAGGTAGTACTGGTAGAGCTCGGCCTCGGCGGGGGAGGGCAGACTGCCGAGGCCCAGGTGGCGGTTGTGCTGGATCTGTGTCATGTTCTGTTGCAGCAGCATCATGTTGTGCATGTGTTTCTCACTGGTCATGTGAATGCGAAGGTTCCTGGCCACGTTGGTCTCATAATCACACACCTCACACCGCCACGTGGGTTTGGTTTTTGGTTTGGTGGGTGAGGGGGCACCACAGGAGCTGCCGATATTGGCGGCGGCGGCGGCTGCGGCAGCCGCAGCGGCGGCGGCTGCCCCAGCGCCGTGGCTGAAGACCTGCTCACCCCCTCCGTTCTGCAGGTTCTGCATGTTGTTGAGATGTTTGTCAGACTGCATATGAATACTGAGGTTGCCTTTGGTAGTTGTGGAGTAGTTACACACCTCGCAGCGGAAAGGCTTGTAACCACACGTGTAGCTCTCGCCTCGTGCCAACCGCGGGTGGGGCTGCCCGCTTTTGCAGTAGACACAGGAGCCCCCAGGCTCCGGGTGCTTCTCCTTCATGTGTGCCTCCAGCGTCTGCTGGTACTTATAGTGCCAGTTGCACTTGGGGCACTTGAGTGTCTTACACGAGTTACGAGAATGCATCATGGTCATGTGGCCACCCAGTGAGCGGGAAGAGCCCAGGACCGTGTCACATTTGGGGCACTCCACACCGCTACCCGAGGGGCACTCCCCAACCCCAAGCTCGCAGAGGGAGCCAGCATGCTGGTGATGAGGGACAAAGCCCCCATCGTCGCCCTCTGTGCTTTCATTTGGTTCTGGTGCTGTGGCATTGTCTTTATTGGCACTTTCGTCAGCGAAGTCCAGCCTCCTGCCCTCTGCCACATTGGCCCTGACGCCCTCACTGTTAAAGCTTAAACGATTCCTCCTGTTCGCACCATCGAAGACAACAAAGGAAGAAGCAGAGTTAGAAGTAGTAGAAGCTGTGCCCCTCGACAGGGTCTGGAGCACATTAGGCATTAAGGGGGAGTTAGAAATGCTTTGGTTTGAGAGAGCAAGGTCCTTTTTGCTGCTACCACCTGCTGTAGCTCCAGACTCCTCGGGGGCCCTGTCCTCCAGTTCCTCCTCCAACTCACTTGGAAAGAGTCCTTTGCAGCCCTCATCTTCCTCTTCCTCTTCTTCCTCCTCCTCTTCCTCCTCCTCCTCCGCCTCTTCTTCCTCCTCTTCCTCCTCTTCTGCCTCCTCCTCCTCGGCTGGCTCTGCTTTCTCGGAGAAGCAATCCGGATCCCCCACTTCTTGCTTATCTCCTTCAGCTGCCCCAGAGTCCTTGCCCTCCGAGGATTTGGTGGGACTGGCAGCCAGAGGCCCCAGGGGGACTGAGGTAATGGGGGTCTTCAGGACCGAGCTGGTGAGCCCGCCAAGGTTCAAGAGGGTGCTGGGGGTCAAGAGGCCAGCCTGGGGCTGCTCAGGGCCAGCAGCAGCGACGGCTGGGAGGGCCTCCTCCCCTTCCATGCGAATGCCACTAAATTTACCATAAAAACTGTGTCCGGGGCCTATGAGGTTAGCTGTGGAAACTAAGGGGTGTTGAAAGTTTTTGTTTTTTGGTTCCAGAAAACTTACAAGGGGTTCCTTGTCTTTGCCAATCCCTTGGATGATAGCGGAGATGTTCTTATTGCTAAGAATTTTCCGCTCCTCGTCACTCAGGGTCATTCGATGGTCGTGCACCGCATGGGTCACAAATGAACGGACATACCCAAAGGAGAGTTTGCACAAGAAGCACATTAGGATGGGCTTCCTCTTGCCGTAGAGCACAAAGCCATCGAACTTGGACAGGTCCACATTGTTGGGAACATCTTTGGATACGCAGGAGCTTTTGGCAGAACCGTCGCTGTTCAGGTAATCCTTGTTGCTTTTGTGTCGCACGTCAAAAACGCGGAAGCTGTGCAGGACAGGGCTGAGCCCCGCCAGGGCTGAGGTATTCGGGAAGGCCTGGTCTGAGCCCTCAAACCATTTCCCGAAGGATGAGGCTATGTGGAAAGTGTTGATGATCTGCGGGTACACGGGTGCAGCACACGAAGGGTCCCCTTGTTTGCCCCCCGCCCCGGGGAGAGAGTTCAGGAAGAGCGAGGGGACAGGCCCACTGCCACTGCTGCTGCTGCTGCCACATGTGGCCCCGCTCTGGGCCAGCTGGCTCAGGCTCTCAACAATGTACGCGGAGCCATCTGGCTGGTAGACGATCTCCCCGGCCAGGTTCTCCACGTCACTCTCCTCATCACCCTCCTCGCTGGTGTCACTGGCGCTCTCCTCTCGCAGGGGCGGTGGGGGACGTGTGCCAGGGCAGTGGTGCTCCATGTAGGTCTGGAGGCTGGCAAAGGAGGCTGAGCACTCGTTGCAGCTGACCTCCTTGCTGGCAGGCTCAGCTGGCGGCCCGGCCGAGGTGCTGCTGTCCGCCAGGCGCTCATTGAAGGGGGCCCTTAGGCTGTCCAAGGGCCCATGGCTCTCGCCTGTGGGCTGCTCCATGCTACTGGGTTTGTCGGGGAGGTGGGTGCTGTTGAGTTCAGTCCATTGCCGGTGCTGAGGGATCCCGCACCCATTGTCCTTCCCCGAGACGACGGGCGAGTCACAGCCTTCCATGGTAAGGCCTGCGTGGAGCTTTCATTGCACCCAGTACGGATCGGACCTGAAGGGTGGAGGCAAGGGGGGAGGAGGGAGAAAGGGGAAAGAGAGAGAGAAAGGAAAGAGGTTAGGAGGGCCAAGGCTAAGGTCCCGCACAGAGTGCTCTAAGCAGCTTCCGTCCATACCCACAACACAAGGCTTGCAGGGCAGAGGGCAGACTGGGGGACACGGCCCAGCACAGTACAGTACAGAGAGGGCAAGCAGCGCCATGGACAGCACAGCCAGGACCATGCAGTGAATGGGAGATGGGAAGAGCGGTCAGGAACACACACACACACACACACACACACACCCGCCTCTGACTTCACACGGTCTGTCACTCTAGCCCCTACAGACAGACCCGTTGGAATTTTCATTGTATGTCATCAGGGCTTCGAGTCAGGCTGGGCAGGAAGCCATCGTGGAAGAGGCCTGTTATCTTTCTAGTACCCAATGAGGTCACAGAAAGGGCCCTCCTGCATACAGATAGCTTGCATGAAGTCATCCCTAGCTGATGATACTGTGGAATGGGGCCATCTGGGATGATGAGAAGAGGGAGCTTCAAGAAGAAAATGGTAAACTGAGAAGTGCCCCAGAGATGTAGAGAAATCAGAGGTGCTTTTCAATGGCCATGTGTCAAGTCTGATAAGTCCAAACAAACAAAGGTCTACAAGGTTCAGAGGGTGAAGGTGATGGCTTAGAAACATCCTGCAAAGGGCCACATCTTCCCCCCACTTGAGATCTCAGAAGCAACTGAAGTCCCATTTCTCAAGCAGTAAACCTTACATGGTAAATCTCAACAATGTCACTCATCAAACTGAAGAGAAGACACCCCAAATTCCCACCTCCTCCACCCAAACCAGGAAAGCTTCCTAGTCTGGGATTCAGAAGAATTCTTCTGAAAATATGAAGGCACCAAGAGTAAGAACTGGCCTGACTTTCAGTCTGCCAATGCCCCCATGGGGGGAGCAGTGTCACACCCCACCTGCGGAGAGACCATCCACCATGTGTGTGGTGGATTTTCCCTGGCAAAGGTCTTAGCACAGGCAGAGACAGCAGCTGGGCTTAGCAAGCCCTACTTCCACACCTGCCTCTCAGTTATTAGTTGCTACCCAAGCAGCTGTCCTTCAGCCCTGAGGCTCTTCCGTTTCCGACTCCAGAGTACTACTAAGCTGAACTTGCCCTCTGAGAGCTCCCCTCCCTGGGGAAGGTAGCAACAGATCACAGACTGCCTGGTTCCTGCAACATCACCGCAGGGACAGTTATTGCCTTGCTGCTGTCCTCCTACAGGTGGCTCAGCACTCCTTAAGAGTTTGGTCTTTTACCCACAGACCCCAGGCCATCTGTCCCCTGCTCCACCATCTCATTCATAAGCAGCAGACAAAGCTTTTGGCTGGGTTTCATCTCCCTCCATCTCCTGCCAACCCTGTCTTAGTCTTTTATATTTCTTCAGGTTTGACTGCATAGTGAGCCAACAGCTCCCCCTCGGGAAAAGATGGAGAAGGCAGGCTTGCAGAAGCCGCAGAAGAAATCACTTTTTCGAAGACTGTGCCAGGACTGATTTAAAACTCACATGTATACACTTGTCTGTCAACTGATAACCTCAGTCTCTCTGACAGCGAAACTCTGTGTGCTTTAGAAAGGACGGGTTCGTTTGAAACAGATCACCACACCAAATCAACCCCAATGGCAAATAAAACACGACTTCCCATAGGGCTTAGCTGGGATATAGGTGAGAATCTGGGGAGGCTCTTCTTAGGGATGTTCCTGATTGGCTGGATGACACCTGATTGACAGTTCAAGTCAAAAAGGTTGGCAGGTCTGAAGGGGCGGGAGGGTTAACAGCCCGATTGTAAAATCAATGTCATAAATGCTTGGTAAGTTACAGGAACATGCGGGAAGGGGAGGCCACGATTGATAAAGGAGAACAGCTTTGATGCTGCACCAGGGACTTGTTTATCGACAGCAAAGCCAATCTCCTCTCCAGCCTGGGCTGGGCCAGAGAAACCTGCTAGCATTTACCAATTAATTGGTGGGCTTTGCTTACGCTGCTCTCTTCTTCCTCCTCCATGAACTGGCCAGCTAAGGGGTTGGGGCTTAGAAGACAAAATAAAACAAACAAATAACGAAACAAAACCTCCCTTAAATTTGTTTTCTACTACCAAGTAGGTAATGATCTAGTGACTACTTTTGAAAGGTAGATAGCTAGCTGGTGACTGGGCCAGCTGGGTGTGGAGGAGGGGAAGGGTATATACACTCAGCCACAGGAAGTTGATAGTCCATAAAGATACAGGTGGGAAAGAGACCCCAATTTCCAGACCCTGGCTGCCTGCTTTAGTTAGAGCTTCTCTTTCACACATGCTGGCCAAGTAGAACTTTTGACAGCCCTGTGAATAAGTGGTGTGGTTCGGGGGCTAGTCACACTGTCCTGAGAAATGCAGACTCCTGGTTCACACCCCATTCCCAACAGATTCTGCATGCCATTGTCATCCCTGGGAACTTGAATTAAAGCTCAGGACACTGCTTCACAGCATCCTCACCACAAGACCAGCTTGCTTGTGCCTGGTCCCCATATTGCCAGGTAAGCGAAGAAGGATGGCCACATATATCCCCTGCCTCGTCCCTAGTAGATACAGGAATAAGGAATGGACCACAGAAGGGGAGGGGGGGTGCACTGACATGAAGCAGTCTCTTCATCCTGCCCAATCTGGCAGCTCATGGGCCTCAGGGCATCCACTACTCTCCCACCCAGCGTGCTTGCTCTGTTTATCAGCCAGTCAATAAGAAAAAGGTAGTTCTTACTTAAGGAGGCAGAAGTCAACTCGGCAGGTCGATCAGCACTCTGTCTGTAAACATGGTTTCCCGTAAAATCAATGCTCTTCAGTTACAGAGGGCAGCCTGGGAACCAAGTGGGTCCCCACACTTTCCCGGGAAGCCCTGCCAGTCAAAATTCACAAGCCTCTCCATGGCCCCCCAGCCCACCCCTCAGGCTGTGACCCATCCCACATGCTCTCCAGTCTGGCTCACCGGAAACTCTCAACTCTTCCTGCCGGCCAATTCTTCTTCCCCTGGCCACTCCCCCGGGTTTCCTTTAAATGACCTCAATATTGTATTCAACACTATTTCAAAATCAGTTAAATTTAAAAAAGGAAAAAAAGCACATCTTTCCAATGACAGAGTTTGAAAGGAGACGGGAGTGATCTGGCAAGCATTTGTACACATCCAGTCTTGCTCACTCTCTCATTCCACTAAATCTGCCATTTGAAAAGTACTCCATGGAGAAGAACTCCAACACCTTAAGAATAACCCCAATAAAAGTGGGGGGAGAACCTGTGTTCATCCCCACACCACAGTTCCCTGTCTCAAAGCCCACTGTAGTTTTGCAAACACCAACCTCTTTAAAATATTGCTTTAGAAGGATAAAATGCTACCAGGTACAATGTGACAAGCCACTCATCTTGGCAACTATCTTCCTCTTTAAACTAAAAGGGTGTGTAAGGAAAGTTCTGTCTTATTCCAGGAAGGAGATAGGGCTGGATGAAACACTAATGTTTTCTGGTAGGCTGGGTAGGGGTGTGCAGTTCTAAGGAAGGGGAGGGGGCTCCCGCTGTTGCTTCAGCTCCCAGAGAATTAAACATGAAGTCACACTGTGTAATTTTAAATTGTTAATTAGCACAGGGTTAATTAGGCGGTCCTTTCACAAGGGGCTGTTTGGCAGAAAACCAAGAAGGGAAACAAAGGGGAAAGAAAGAAAAACAAAGAGAATAGAGACAGCAAGAGAAACTGTTGCCTCTGCGAATAACCTGCAGGGCATCACCAGAGACGTCAGCCAGCACGCAAGGATGCCTGGGTCCTCCAGGGACACTTCATCCCGCCCCAGGGAAAAATGTAAGGACCGCCCCTCTCCAGGGACCCAGGCAGTGCATAGCACACACTGCCAACATGTTTTGACTCAGCAATTTCTCCATTCTAGGAATGTATTCCAAGGAAACAACCCAGGAGATGTGTGGACATGAAATTGCTCATAATAAGATTTATAACAGAAAAAAAGAAGAAGAGAAGGAAATAATCAGGCAAAAGCAGAGACTAAATTACAGTTTGTGCAATTCAACATGTTATAAGGCTGATAACTAACACTCAAGAAACCATTTACAAGCAATGGAAGCTGATCAGCTGCAAACTGAGTGAAGGACAAGTAGGTATGGATACAGCCATCATCGTATTTCTATCCAAGTATTTATGACAGTAAATTTGAGGAGGCGGGGTTATGGGTGACTTCATTTCCTCCCTTGTGCCTGTATTTCCCAAAGCTTTCTAAAGCCCTCATAATGGAAACCGTCACTAACTGAGTTAGGAACAGAGAGCAATACCTACAGGTATAATCATAACCACTCAGAGGGGTGCTGTTCTTATCCCCATTCCAGAGTTGTAAAACTGAGATTGCTCATGCTTGGGTAGTCTAAATGACAAAGCAGATAGTTGCTGTAGGATCTGTGTTCTTAGACACTATGGATAGTTTCCTTTTGATGTCTACTGTCAACAGACAACAATGAAGCATCCTGACAGCCAATATTTGCATTAGACCTTCATGTGCCCAGAGACTATTCCAAGACCAGGACTGCTCACACCTATCAATCCAAACAGGAGAATTCAAAGTGCCCATCTTCATTTGGACACCATCAGACAGCTGCAAGAGCACAAGAATAGAGACACCACAGCAGAGTCATGGAAGGCTGGTCCAATATTCTGGTTTCTTTTCTTTTCCTTTTTTCTTTCTTTTTTCAGAAAGAAGGGGCGTAACGAAACTGAAGTGATGGCTCTGTGGTTAAGAAAGCTTACTGCTCTTGTACAGGACCCATGTTGGGTTCACGGTACCCATATCAGGCAGCTCACAATTGCCTGTGAGTGCAGCTTCAAGGGGTCTGGCACCTCTGGATTCCTGGGGCACCTGCACTCACATACACCACATACCCAGGGGCCAGAGATGGCTCAGTGGATAAAAGTGCTTGGTGTTCACTCCCCAGACCCAGGACGAGGACAAGACCAACCCCTAAAAGTTAGCCTTTGACCTCTACATGTACACCGTATCATACCAATCTACCCTCAGACACATGCCTGTACTCACATATCCAAACACATCATATAGTGCAGTAACACTAAATTAGAAAACTGAAAAAGAAGGCATAACCTAGAAGCTATAGGCCTGAAAATGTATCCACTCATTCATCATTTACTGTGCTAGGGACTGCCTACGTTCTCCTGAGGAGAGGACCGCAAGTAAGTATGATGTGTGCAGTACAATGCCCTCCAAAGTCACAAGAAGCCAGACAAGTGGCAAGTATGATGTGCATGCATGCCATTTTTTGGATAAGTTGATGATATCAAGATGAAGAGAATGTCCAGCAAGTGTACGCTGCAAACCCTGCCTGGGTTTAAGCAGATTTGGCTGTTGCTGAGGAACATCTCTCAGCAGAGGGACCGTCCTCAGCAATCAGCCAGTGAGAGCACACACATAAAGTAAACCAAATGTGGACTCAGTGATCTGGGAAACACAGCAAAGTGTACTTAACAGGGTAACTTCAAGTTTTCTACTTCAAGGGCAAGACCTCTTGGGTGATGAAGGCTGCATGACTCCACAGCAGGTGGACGACATCACTTCAAGTCAACATGGAGGCGAGGGTGTAGACTGACCTGCCACTGGATGCTGTCTTGACTCTATTATGCTCATCTACATCAACAACTTGGGGGATGACAGCAAAAAAAAAAACAAAAACAAAACAAAAAAAAAAACCACATGTCACCATGCAGAGCACAGAAAGTTAACAGGAAAAACTAAAAGTACTACCATGACAGAATTGAGGTCTGTGTGTGGCAGGGAGACTTTGACTAGTTGGAACAGAAGACCCAAACTAACAAGGTGAAACTGTAATGTGGTAAGTTAGAGGGTACGTCTGTTAACACCATGAGGTCAGACTTCTCCCTGTAACCCTCACAACCAAGATGTGATAGATGATTAGTAAAATGATGGATGAAAAAACAACTAAGATAGTGAGAGAAATTAGAACGCTTCATGAGAAGGAAGGGTAACCCACAGACACATCTCCCCTCACTGCCCAGCCAACACACAACTGGAGCTCTTTGGGTAAGTGGTCAGTTCTTAAACTGAAGCAGAAAGAGTGCAAGGTGAGCATGGACCATCTTAAATTAAAGAGCAGCTTGAGCTGATGTCTCAGATAGACACAGGAGTGAGCTGAAGGGGCTCCTGTCAACCACATCTGGGATGACTGGGAAAAGAAAACTAAGAGAGCAAAGGATCAACCCTTGGCACATAAGAATTCACAATTCCATGCTTTTATAAAGAAAAATACAAATAGTGAGCAAAGTTCCTACACACACACACACACACACACACACACACACACACCCCAAGTTCAGAACTCCTTTGGTAACCACCACCCTAATAGGAATCCATTCAGGGTCTAATCAATGGATATGCACACTAATGGAGGAGAATTCTTACAATCTGAGTTTCCCTTACAGACTCTTGTTCATACAGTGGAGAGGCCTGGCAGCTATCAGCTTAATTGACTGCTGGTAGGATACGCTGAGAGGAACACTACATCCCCTCTCTGCCAAACAACATCAAGCCTGAATTTCATCAACAGGGAACATCAGACAAACCCTGACTGGAGGAAGTCTACAAGTCATCCTCCACTCTTCAGAAACACCAATGTCATTGACAGAAGGACGCATAGGAAAATTGTTTCAGATTAAAGGTGAGTAAGGAGATGTGACAGGTCTAACACATCTCTGTGGTTTTCTTTTCCTCTGAAGGACCTAAGAGGGACAATTGGTGAAGTCTGAATGTGTCTGTGGATGGACTAATAGGAGCCTATCCCTGGTATGTACAGAGGATAAAGTCTATTAGAAGATAAGCTTGGACACATGAGAGGTAAGTAGGCATGGTGCCTCCATCCTCAAACAGCTCGAGTTAGGATGGCAGGATACACCTCTAATCCCAGCACAAAGGAGGCAGAGGCAAGAGAACTGTTGCAAGGTTAAGTTTAAGGCCACTGTGAGCTACATAGTAAAAACTATCTTACTAATTTTTTTAAAAAAGCCTTAACGACAGCTAGGCATCGTTGGCTCATGCCTTTAATCCCAACACTCATGAGGCAGAGGTAGGCAGATCTCTATGAGTTCAAGCCCAGGCATGTCTACAGAGTGAGTTCTAGGATAGCCCGAGCTGTTACATAGAGAAACCCTGTCTTGGGGGAAAAAAAAAAAAGCCTTAATAAGAAATATGTACAAGTGTATATGTGGTATGTATACTCACATGTATGCATAAACACACACATGTATGGGGGCAAAATGACTACCGATGAAGAGGATGGGAATTGCTTTTTTCATGATTCATTCATTTTTATTTTATGCCCATTGGTGTTCTGGCTACATATTGGCCTGTGTGTGGGTGTTGGGGTATCAGCTCCCCTGGAACTGGAGTTACAGACCTTTCTAAGGGGCCAAGTGGGTGCTGGGAATTGAATCAAGGGCCGCCGGAAGAGCAACCAGTGCTCTTAATACCTGTGGGCCATCTCTCCAACCCAAGGACAGGAATATTTTGTTCTTTTTGTTTATTTTTTGGTATAGCTGTAATCATATCAAAAGAAAACAGAGCTGTCCAGAACAAAACTCTCCAAAAATATACATGCACCATCAATTCACACAGATGTACAGGTCCTTATATTTATGGAAAATTCCTTGTTGGCACAGCCTTGTGAAAGGGCAGAGACTGCAAAGCTGGGCAAAGAAGTGTGGGAGGAACGAAACAGAATAGAACACCAGTCTTCCATTCTGCAGCTGAGGCTTTTGGGTAGAGTTCTCTGGTTAGAGAAGACAAATCAATATGCCATTTTAACTTGGGTAGAATTTCACATAACATAACACAAAACTTTTGGCTACATTTCCTATCTTAGGGAAAAGCGATTAAAAAAAAAAAGATTAAGATGAGCCCCATCAAAGAATTCTAGTAGCCCACAGAGTAAGCACTATCAAGTCCAGACTAAAACAGAGTAAAATGAAATAAACACACAATGAATAAACACTCACTAACCAGAGAGAGAGAGACCAACCAAAGAAAGGAGGTGCTGGGATGGTTCAGGAGGTAAGAGCACTTGCTGCTCTTACAGAGAACCTAAATGTGACTCCCAGCCTCCACACTGAGCAGCTCACAACTGCCTGTAACCCTGCTCCAAGGTGATGCGATACCTCTGGCCTCCTCAGGCACCTGTTCTCATAGCACGCAACCACACAGAGACACAAACACACAATTGAAAACAAAACTGTATCTAAAATAAAAGACTAGAAACCTCATCCAAGAGACAAAGAGATAATGCCCAGATCTGTGTGGCTTGAAATCTGGTAAAGAACCACACAGTTCCACTCAGTGCTTTATACAGTAACAGCATCTGTCTCCTGATGTATGTAAGTCAGTAGGCATGACTTATAAACAGGTTCTCAACTGGGCTCAATGGTCATTTCCCAAAAGCCTTAAGGAGTCAGGAACTTAAGTAGCCAGGTGACACATACTTGCACAGAACCTTCATGAAGCAGGATGCCCACTGTCCAGAAGGCACAAAATTTAATCCAGGCCCAGAGCTTCATGTTTGCTAAGAACATAAATCAACTGGGAAGTGAAAAGCACTGGCTCAGTCCATTCTGCATGAAACATGCAGCCACCAAAATGTTCTGATTACTGCAGGGACTGGGGCAGGCATGGGAGGGTGGTAGTCATGTGATCTGAAGGGGGAGGGGGAAAGAGAGGGAAGAAAGGAGGGAGGGAGGGAGAGGGAGGAAGAGAGATGGGGGAGTCTCAGAAACCAATCTGTACAGATAACCCAGAAAACTTCATCAATATGAAAGGATGAGGGGGGCTTCTATGACAAAAAAAATTAATGTTTACTATGTTTATAGCTATTTATTTATTTATTTATTTATTTATTTAAAAGACAAGGCAGCTATTATTTCTATTCTACAGCAATCTAAATATGGATTTGGTATTTAGTCATCCATTCAGTATTTCTCTCTAATCAGGTGAGAAAACCTTAACCATCCATCCACCCTACCTCTTGTGGAGGTCTTTCCATCTCATCCTTTGACCACCAAAGGCCTGCACATGTTCCTGACCTGGATTTAAGCACCATTAAGCAGTGAATACCCATGAGTGTGTATGCGATGCACTCATGCACACACATTCTCTCATCTGTCTCTCTCTGTCTCTCTCTGTCTCTCTCTGTGTCTCTCTCTCTCTCTCCTCTCTCTCTCTCTCTCTCTCTCTCTCTCTCTCTCTCTCTCTCTCTCTCTCTCTCTCTCTCCATCTCCGAGATCTAAAGCCAGAGAAGCTTCATTTCCTGGCTGCATCAGTCACCCCTCCGACCCAGCAGGTGCACGATTCTATGCACCCATCTTCACCCATCCCTGAGCATCTCTGCAGTTAAATCCCCCAGGCAAACTGAAATCCACACTTAAACGCTTCCCCTCCTATCTCTTCCAAGCCCTCCTCAAAAGCCCCCATTTCTGGTTTCTTCCCTCTTGCTACTGGGGCTGCAGAGAGCATGCTAGGAGATGATGTGTAAACGGGCCATCTGGCCTGTTATCGTTTCAATCTGGCATCTCATGATGTTAAATTTACTTTAAATAACTTCTCCTGATTAAAGTAGTGTGCATTCACTATTTTTTTAAAAAATGTAAAGAAGTAGATATCCACAAAGAGACTCTCAAGCTAAAGTAAAAATCGCTTGTAATCCCACCAGCTAGAGGACTCGAGCACAGGCCGTTTCTCAGGCTTCGCCCGCTGTGTAGCTATAGTTACGGGTTTCCTTTATCAACCTCAGATGCTCTGCTCCTTATAAGGGGAAGGATTCTTCTTAACTCAATTTAGCATGCAGTTTTCCCATGACATCAAATATGCTGCGAAAGTTGGAGCAACAGCTCCAGAGATCCTGTACCTACACATACAACATAATTTTACCAAATGCTATTGCTAGACATTTAAATAATCCCCAATATTTCACTGTTAAGTCTGCAGTAAATGCCCATAAATCTTTGTATACATAAGAAAAACAAAACAATAAATACAAGGAGCTGCTGTGTAGGTGTAGTCCACCCTGTAGGACTAGGTGTGGTTCCAAGCAACATTGTTGAATACATCATCTCACTAGATCCTTGCAAGAACCCATTTTATAGATGAGGATAGAGGGGTTTGGGAGGCTGAATACAAACTTCAGGCCAGTCTAAGTCAGCCTCTGAGGCCACAGTAGCCTATGAAACCTAGCTCTTATCATTCTGTAGAGCTCTATTTCCTTAGCATACATTTCTAAGAAGAATTGCTGGTTCAAAAGAAAGAACCATTTAAGACTCTGGCATGTGCCAAACTGTCCTCCAAGAAAGTTCCTCCAGGTTCTGCTAGCAATGGTCCACAGGCATCAATTTTTCTATTTCTGTGACAGTGGCTGATGGCCCTTGTCCTCGTGAGTGATCCAAGGGCTTCACAGGACTTTACTGGCAATCCCTTCCACTGGACTTCGCCAGAATTCAGTGTCCCATGAACAGCTGGACTAGAGTCCCACCTACTCACAGAGTGGCTAGGGTAACGTTCTGGCCCCTCCTTTGGATCGCAACACTTTCTGACAGTGGATTCTGCCCACTGCTTCACTTCCTCAAAAGCTGTCTGCCTGGTCTCTGGTGAGTTCCTCCTCCCCTCAGTGATTTACAGAGGGTTACCACATCAGACCACTGTGTAGCAGAACCAACTGTGGAACTCAATGAAATTGCAAAGCTGTAAGCTTGCACACCAAAATTAAGTGGAAAAAAAAAATCAGGTGTTCTGCAGGAGGGCCAAGAAGACACCTGTCTCCAAGATTCTTCCATCTCCATCCAAGGTCACCCAAGCCAGCCCCACCTTGGCCAATGGTTTTTAGTCTTTTCACCCACCTGCTGCCATCTCCCCTGTGCTGAGAACTCCTTAGATCATCCCGCATCACTTCCCTGGCATGCTTCTCTGCCTCCCTGCCCTCTCTGATATCCACATCACCTGCCCTCTTCCCATTCCTAAGCTCTCTGGGATGTATACTTTCCAATAAAATTTGCTATGATTGCAACCCGCAGGATCCCTCCTCAAGGCTCTCCTATGGCATTTAAGCATCGTGGCATTTTTTTCTCCCTAGCTCTTATCTCTCTACATCAACTACCTTAACTACTTCTGTGGTTTCAATTACTGAAATGATGAGTTGACTCCCAAAACAAACATTTCCATTCCGGACTCACCACTTGGATGTGCATCCTACAACTTTCAGTAGACCACAAGATGTCTCTAAGTGGCTAGCTTTCCATCGCTCACAATTTGGCCTGGCATAGCATGTCCAAAGGGAGCTGCCCCTTGCTGTCTGCCCCAGTCTCTCTAGAAGGAACTTTTGGTACCATCTTTGATTGTTGAAAACAGGAAAGCCAGTTTCTGCTTTCCCTTCTCCAAGAACCAAGTGCCAAACTACTCCATCTTAAACTCTCCACATGGGCTTTACACAGTCTCGGGTCTACCCTCTCATTACAGCAATAGCCACTTCAGTTCCAAGCTCCCACAACAGGACATCTCAAACTGAGAAGAGTACCAAATTTAATTTAATGAGTTTTCCATCTTATTGCAACACCATCCGTGGTGGTGATAACTCTTGCAGTTAGAGGTGTAACAGTGCAGCCCTGTGAGTTTCTTTTTCCCTCTTCCTGAATTCTCAGAGAGGGGGTTTGTTGTTTTCATGACAGCCCTGGGCAGCCTCCGCACACAGATTTTTCTATTCTTTTCTTCCCCTAAGAACTTGGGTCTTTTGGATTAAGGGAAGCACTTTGGGGCTTCTCCGGCATTATCTGAGCTCCCAGCATTACTATTCTTACACTTAATGGCCATTGTTAACTGAAATAAGGGTTTCTTGAACAAGGGCGCCTCAACATCATGACAATCAAGGGGCTGAGAAAACCAGCAAGTGATGAACAAGTGTGTAGTGTACAGCATAGACCTATTAGACAGAAGTGATGGCTTACAACTCAGACTGGACCAAGATGGCAAGAGCATTTAGAATACTGGTTGGAGCGGCATGCAACATAAAACTTACAAACTGCTTATTTCTGGAATTTTCTATTTAATGTTTCCAGGTTACTAACCCTGACCTTAGGGAACTGAAATCACAAAAGAAACCCTGGCTAAGGAAGGGATGATATGTCATTAAATCACCGACCATGCTTTCTTCCAAGGAAGGCCTGGCCTCAACTCTATACTTAAGCCTTCTCATCTCAGTGCCTGCAGTTCCGAGCCTTCCTCAAAATTTATGTGAGCCCGAGACATCCTTTTAAGAGATACATGTTCAAGTTTCCCTGGGGTGACAGAACCCTGTGCTAGCTCACAGAAAGCTCTCTTCTCTCTTGATTCCTCACTAAAATGACCTCTGATGCCTCATCTTGGCTGCCTTTAGCGCTACAACTGGACTGTGGGCTGCAAAGGTTATCTGTATCATTGCTGATCTCCTAGCAAACTAAGCATGTAGTATATAATGAATAAATGGTATATTTTATCTAGAGCAATAGTTCTCAATCTGTGGGTCATGACCCTCACAGGAGACATGTATCAGATATCCTGCATATCAGATATTTACATTATGATTCGTAACAGTAGCAAAATTGAATGTTTGGGGTCACCATACCATGAGGAGCTGTATTAAAGGTTCGCAGCATTAGGAAGGTTGAGAACCACTGTTCTAGAGTGATCTTAAATAACATAGTGAGAATATGTGAATCCCATATATATTATATATACACACACATATTCACAGAAGATCCAACAATATATAATAATTCATGAAAAACTTCTCTGATTATCTTAATATTTTGTAGTTTTTGGTGCCAGATTATTTCTCTAAAGTTACTAAAGGCCTAATGTGAACAGAAACCCAAGAAGCCAAGCAAATCCCTAAGAACCATTGTTTAGGGGAAAAGGCCTATCACACACATCCATGTGAGTGAACTGTGGTTTCTGTCTGGTAGAATGGGCTATCAAAGCCAAGTTCACTAGCAAAACAGATAGAGGAGCTCACAAGGGTCCTTGAACTACTGGGTATTTTTCTTACATCAGAACAATCCTCTGACCAGCAGAAGTAACTGCAGAAGTGCCAGGCTATGGGAATGTCAGAGCCCTGAACTTGGCCAATGCCTCTGTTTACACTTGCAGCTACAGGTCGGCCCTACCGTTTTCTGTCATGTACATCCGACTTATGAGGTGCAAACAACACACTACCAGGGGCTTATCTCAGGTCCTGTGGCTGCTACATCCAGTACCTGAGAGCCCCACCCAACTCTCCTGCAAGTATGACCCCACCAGTAACTCAGCCAACCAGTTGTCCCAGACAATGGGAAAGCCAGAGAAGGGTGACAGGAGAGGTAAGCCTGGGTAAAGCAAAGTCTCCCCCCTCAGCAACTACCTTCAAATGCCTCTGAAAATAGAAGTCCACCTCCCTCTCGTTGAGGAGCAGGCCACACAGAGTGCTCACCATCAGTAGCTTAGGCCTGAGGCTCAGAAATTGGCACCATGACAAAACAAGCAAGAGCTATCCTTTGAAGACTCATTAACAGGGCAACGCACATGAAGCTGCATGGAAGTGCTCGCGTGCACACGCAGCCTCTCACCACATAGCCACACCCGTCCTTCAGATGGCTCCACTGGACACCTTTACAGACCCTTTCAGGTTGTATGTATGAAAATTCCTTTGTCCTCCTGTTCAAAGAGCACAACAGTGACAAAGATCACATCACGGAATTCTCTGCTCAATGACTCATTGTACCCAATGGATGATTCAAGACACCTCAAATCCATATTGGCCTAAGAGTTATTTCTGTTTTCAATTTTCTTCCTTACCACCTAACAGAAGATCTGCAAGTACCACTGCCAGGCCCCGAGGACTGACTGCAAGGCAGGTGGAAGTGGGCCCGCACTGTTGTTCTTCCTGAGCATGAATGGGAGACTTCCAAATTCCAAAGATGAGCCCCCAACAGCGAGGAACAGGATATATGGCTGATAGGTAATAGCCTGCAATCCAGACTGCTATTCTCTGCCTTGTCCCCATCGCACAGGCCAATTCCCAAACCCACTACTTACACTGTTCCTTCCACTTTCCCATTGGCTACTTCAAAGAAGGGACTTGGCTTGGTAACTGGGAAAACAACCCAGGAAAGCTTCTCCTTACCCCACAAGGACCCCCCCACCCTGAGAAATGAGCAGCTACAAGTAACATCAGGACCTGACAAAGCCAGCAGAGATGGCCCGTGGGTCTTCCCCTTCCTGCTGTTCCCAGCAGCCTCAGGGCCAAAAAGCTGCTGTGAAGAATCACCAAGGCCACACTAAATAGTACTTGGATTAATTATGTTTGAAAATCTCTTATCTGAACACTGCTAAGAAGGAACAATTGAGTTTGGGAATGTGTGTGGTTACATATTTTTCCTTAATGGCTTCCTGAACACCCTGGTTAGGTCTGTTCCCATGAGGGAAATTGCCAGTTCGAGTCATCAAGTGTGATCAATGCAGACCAAGACGCCATCTAAGTGTCTAGGATGGTGGTGGAAGAGAAACACTTCTGCACACATGCACACATGCAAACCATGTGCTGGATGAGAAAAGCCACCAGCTCCTGCCATCCTTCCACTCCCAGAGCTCTGATCATGGCACCTGCACGTGCTCCCAGCTGGTCTAATCTTGGATGAAGCCTGGAGGTAACACTTCAGAAACCCTATAGTTCCAAAAAAGACTTCCACATTAAATCATCATAAGGCTGGAGGAAATTAAACCTGGCTGGTTAACGGGCTTAATTTCTTGAGCTTCAACCACATGGAGAACACTGGGGTTCTGGCCCTATTGGCCTTTGGTTTGAAGCTACTGAGCATACTGCTGGTCCAACATTACTGGCCACTCTAATGATTTTCATTCATTCACATAAGAAATATTTATTGAGTGCCTACAACATACACAGCATCCTTCCTATTGATGCAGGCTCCTGCGGGCTGGCTCTCACTGGAGTGTGAGCATGTGCTGTAGAAGTGGTTTGGTCATCACACAGCTGCAGCAGTTGCTAGGACTCATCGCATCACACACTAAACAGTCATCCCTCCCAGAGCTTTCCTGCTCTCATGTCAGAACTGTCCTACATATAAACCCAGATGTGGTTAACAGTGACCTGATGTCCACTGGGCTTAAAAATCCAAGTTATTTACAGCATCTGGTACAGCAGGTTGGGCAGTTGCCCTCGACCGGGTGACACTGAAAACTCTCGAGTCTTGACACTTTAGCTCATCTCCTCCAGTCAGATCTTAAGAAGTTCTGACCCTCAGTCTACATGTGGGTCATCCAAGAAAGGAACCGGAAAAATGCTCCAGACCATTTCTCAACAGGATCTGCCCCTACCCAGAGTGAAGAACATGCTGTCCTACACATACCTACAAGAAACTGCCACAGCCAAGTGGCACTGCCACATACAAGCATTCCTTCTGTCTCTGAGAAGTCATGTTGACAAGAGGATACAGTTGCATTTCTGCTGGCTTCCCAAGGTGACCCAACAGGTTTTCTACATCCTCATTTGCCCTTTGTATTCCCATCCTGGTTCCTCTGGCCTTGCCTCTTCCTCAGCCTGGGCCTTGTGACTTTACAGCCTCCACAGACATAAGCAGCGGCAGCAGAATATTCTAGATGTAATGGACAACTTCCCCAAGTCTTATCAACTAGGGTGACTGTATACACAGTCACTGTACTCTGCCAAGAGTAGCCTGGAGCAGCTTTCATGTAATCCAATGACCTTTCATAGCCCCTCATGCTTTTAACACACATGCACTGGGAGTTCCAAGGAATAATGGAGAGAGGAGAGCAGAAATGAGTCATCTATGAGAAGACTCCCCACCAGCCATGGTCTCAAGTTGTCGCACCCTGGTCTATTGGATTCCCTGTCAGACATTGAGAGTCAGGGGTCCCCCACACTGTGAGCAGGAGAACTCAGGTTTCAGGGTCCTGGGATTTACCTGGTGTCTTTTTGCAGGAGTCTCAAGAAAAAGAAAGGATCATCACATGGTAACTTTACAGACCCCAGGAGCTGAGCAACAGAAGCTCTGACACACATTCAAACTATCCACAAGTTGGGTGAAATGGTGAAAGAAAAGCAGCAGGGATTTTCTTTTCCTTTCTCCCTGCCCCCCTCCCCACCCCCCACCCTCAGGGACCCTTTTCTAAGCCTTCCACTTCCCAGCCCCTTCTGCCTCTGGGATGGTAAGTGTTACTCAGCTGCAAGGCCTCTTGCTAATTGTGGGTTTTTATTTTTATTTCCTATTACCCTCTCGCACGCCTGATGAGATTATTTTACCGGAACTGACACAGCTGGAAGCAGCAGGCATACGTGGAGCCTCTGAGGAGGTGATGCAATTTCATTTTCATTGATCAGAAATCAGCAGGGCAGTAAGTGATGGGAAATTCCATTAGAAGAAAACTCACAAGCCATGAGCCTTGAGTTTCTAGCCACACCCAGGACCCCCTCCCCTCCCCCCAGCCCCCCTCCCATCTTGTCTACCACTGGACCAAGTCTACCCAGACTAGCAGATCGGAAACACTCTCCTCAGATTGATCATGAAAGGACAAATGACACGATGCTGCCAGCTGGGGTGGGGGCACATCAATAGGACTTCCTGAATTAACAGGCACTTAAAACTTCTACTGGTTACGCAGCAGAACACTTCCAGTGACCCAGAATGGCATCCGTCGTGCCAATGCCACAGCTTCATAAACCTCAAGATCTAGGGATCCTTTTCCAAGTGTCAACAGACAAGAAAGGAAGTCATACAACCTCACCCACTCAGAGATTATCCTCCAGGCACTTACCATTTATTGAGTGCCTACTGAGTGCCAGGCACTGTTCTAGATCCTCCACACGCACAAGCTCCAGGTCCTCCCTGAGCCCTCTGTGGTGAATGTTGTCTCTGTCTCCAGAGAAAGGAGGCAGTGGAGGTCCAAGAAGGGATGGAAGAGAGCAGGTTGATACCAGGGCCTTCCAGAGCACCAAGCCTGTTCTCCCAAGCAGCAAATGAGGGCTGAGTGTGCACAAGAGCTCACGCTGGAGGCCTGGAGAATGGAGTACATCTGATGGACCCCCCTCTTTCTGTCCAGATATGGAAGATAATAGATTCTGATTCATCCACCTCCACCATCCTCAACACTGCCACTCCTGTGTCCCCGACTGGAACCACAGGTGACCTTCTCTACGGAATGTATGGAATGGCTACTGTTTTAGCAGTTAAAATCCCCTCCAACTGTTTGTCCAGCAAAGGCCTAGAGACAAGACAGTGAGAGCTATTAGAAAAGACAAGTTCCACAAAAGACACACCACCCAGGTGGCTCCTAAGACTACCACGCCACTGTGTCTCATAAAAGAAGAACCAGAGAAGAGCTGGGCCATAGTTACAAAAGGAATACTGCATTCAAAACCACCACCAAATGACAATTTTAGGTGACTAACTGAAGGTAATATCAGGAGGTGACTCCAGTCTACAACTTAGGTTTATGTTTTTTTTTTTTTTTTTTCGTTTTTTTTTTTTTTTCCTTGTCTGGTTGTCAAACCCAGGGTCCTGCATTTATTAAACAGGCTTTCTATCATTGAGCTACATCCCCAACCTATCTATGGCTCAAGAAAACTGAGAGTCCATGTTATAGACTAGACTCAATGACCTTACTGGCTATGCTGAAGATAAGAATCTTCAGTACACAGATATTTATTGTTGTTACTTACAAGAATAAACAATAGGTCACCATAAAATAAATGAAAGCCAACGAAGAAAAAACAAAAGTTGTAGAGAAGTTTAGGGGAAATTGAAGGCTAAAATGCATTCATTAGTGACTTATACATCAAGCCATGGTGAATTTGGCTCCCTTGCATATCTGTAAGTCAACGCAGAAAGCATACCCATGCTGGAGGTACACCACTCACAGTTATCTATGAGAGAAGGAATGAGGCAATTGGTCTGGATGACTTAGCTCTCAACTGCCAAAAGTGGTATGAATATATGAGCAAGAAGTGTCTGCAATGTGCCTCTCAGATCTCTTTAGGGAGGTAATAATGAGAGTGCTTGAGTGTGAGGCCATCCAGTTTCGATACTGCCTTTGATAGACAAGAATAACGACCCCAGAGGGTGTTGGTGGTTTGCCAGAGGTCAGACAGCTGGTCAATGCAGAAAGAAGATGGGGGCCTGGGCTGCTCATACCATGCTAACAGTAGTCTCAGTGTCTCTGTCTCTGTCTCTCTGTCTCTCTCTCTCATAGACACACGCACGCACGCACGCACCTGCTCCCCATTCATTACTCTTTGAAATCCACAGCTGGAGGGATAGATAGGAGGATGTTTAAATGGAGGTTGCGGATAAAAGATAGAGAAAATGGTTCCAGATTAGGAGAAACCTAAGAAACAAAGAACTAAATGCACTATGTAGACTTCATGTGATTAGCAACACTAACCAGCCAGCTCCTTATAAAAAGCCATGTTGAAGTCCATCAGATGAGTCTATGTCACAATTTGGTATTAGATGAGGTATCTAAGTGGCAAGCATTCACCTAGCATGTTTGAGGCCCTATGTTCAATCCTCAGCACTGAGGGGGAAGAGAGGCGGAGGCTAAGAATGTCTCAGGGCTGGGGTGTAACTCAGTAGGAAAAAAGCCACAGAGATGCAGGCAGGAAGGTAGGTCATCTCTGTTCAAGAATAGTAACATGCATATTAAAAATGATAAAGCACTATGATACCAGTGGATTGGCTTCAAAATATTTCAATAAAAAAAAAAGAAGAAGAAGAAGAGTAAATGAATCCAGAGAAAAGTTCATTGCTGAGTCCAGGTAACAGAATTACAGGAAGGTTGACTCATTTATTCTATTTTTACACACTATATTTTCCCTTAGATGTACTATCAGGCACATTTCCTGAAATAGCACCACCACCAGCACCACACTATGGTCTTGAGTTGGCAAGTTCAAGGCAAGCCAAAGCCTTTTCCAAAGCAATGAAGGTTCTCATTCCTTCAAAAGCTTTATGTCTAAGAAACTCCCTACAGCCCCAGCTATCTCTATAGCTCTTTTCCAAAAACCACATCTACTGACCTCTGCCTGTTATTGGAACACCACCACCTGGCAATGTCAGAAGAAAGAAAAGGATGATTTCCCACACCTGTCACTATCCTCATGAGTAAAAACCAGCCTTGTATAAAATGTTACCTTTACATACAGCTTGGAGTCCAAGGCTGATCAAAACAAAACAAAAGTATCTATGAATAAGGCAAAAAAGAGGTATCCATTCTTGATTTAAGGAGTTAAAAATATATTGGGAGAGGGAGGGGGTTCATTTCCAGCATCCACATGGTTGTTCATGACTATCTGTAACACCAGTGCCCTTTTCTGACCTCTACCAAGCACACATGTGGTACACAAACATGCAGGAAAAAGTCATACATAAAATAATGTGAATAAATCTAACTTTAAAATTAACTGTGTATTTGGCTGAGAATGTGGTTGTACTAGTTAGTTTTTGCCGACTTAACACAAACTAGTGTCACCTGTGAAGAAACTTCAACTATGGAATTGCCTCCATCAGACTGGCCTGCCCTGTAAGCAAGTCTGCAGGGCATTGTCTTGATAGTGATTGACTTTGGAAGGCCCAGCCCCCAAGTGGGTGGTGCCATCCCTGGGCAGGTGGTCCTGAGCTGTATAACAAAGCAAACTGAGAATGCTATGGAGAGCAAGCCAGTAAGTAGCATTCCTCTGATGGACTGTAACTTGAAAGCCAAACAAGCCCTTTCCTCCCCAAGCTGCTTTTGGTCATGGTGTTTGTAACTGCAACAGAAGCAAACCAGGGCAGTAGTTAACTAGCTGAGTGCTTGTCTAGCATGCACAAGGCCCTGGGGTCAATCCTCAGGACTATGAGAGTGGCTGTGTGTATGTGTGTATGTATTGTGTGCAGTGTGTGTGTGTGTGTGTGTGTGTGTGTGTGTGTATGCATGAATATAAAGATATAGAGATACATGGATATATATGCATATAACTTCCAGGTACTTGGAAAAATGTGATGGTCATCACCACTGTTTCAGTGCTCACCATCTTTCACCTCAGCTGTTTCCTCCAAACATAGAACTGAGCTGCTTCACACTGGGCAGCTTCTGCCTTGATGGTCTACAGTTACATGGCCCAATGGTGAATGTGTTTCTACACACACACACACACACACACACACACACACACACACACACACACCACATCCACAGCCCTTCCCTCCAACTTCAATATAGTCCCCATCATTCTGTGGGGCTCCAGGAAGTATCTTTGCAATGGCCTTTAACAACACAACCTAAACAATTGCACTGCCACAAGTTAACATCAGTCTCCTCAAGAACAAAGGACAATGTTCCATCATGTCCGAAACTTACAAAAATAATGAGTGCATCCAAGATTCAAAACAGTTATTCCACAGATTATAGCAGGCACAGTTATAAATACAGAGTGAACCTCCCTAATTCAAAAATCCAAAATCTGAAATTTCATGAGCGTGTAGTCATGACATGCCATAGATGGAAAACTCTACCCCATGATGCAAAATTATATATACAAATATAAAATATAAATTTTTTTATATAAAATTACCTTTAAGATATATAAGGGGTACATGGAAAACGCATTTTTTGACCTTTTATTTGGGTCCCATCTCCAAGGTACCTCATGTTGTTTACGTAAATGTCTCAAAATCCAAAACAATTCTCTTCTCTGACATTTGGATAAAGAATACTTAACCTCTACACTAAACACATTCATAAAAAAATCTGACAGGAAGACACTAAGTTGTAGATTTATGCATAGATGAGGGTGCTAAGGAGCCTGGAAGGCAGGCTGAGAATGTAGCTCAGAGGCACAGACTGAATTTGATCCCTGGCACCATGTAAGCCATGTATAGTGGTGCATGCCTATCTCAGGTCTAGATAAGTAGAGGCAGGAGGATCAGAAGCTCCAGGTCATCCTCAGTGATACAGTGAGTTCAAGACCAGACAGGAATACATGAGGTTCTTCCAAGAAAGAAAAGGGCAGCCAGGCATGGTGGCACATGCCTTTAATCCCAGCACTCGAGAGACAGAGGCAAATGGATCTCTGAGTTTGAGGTTAGCCTAGTCTACAGAGTGAGTTACAGGACAGCCAGGTCTACACAGAGAAACCCTGTCTTGAGAAACCAAAAACCATAAAAGGAGAAAAGGAGGAGAGGGGAGGGGAAGGGAGGGAAGAGGGGGAAAGGAAAGGGTCAGGACTAGAGAGATGGCTCGGTGGTTAACAGCACTTGCTGCTTTTACAGAGGACACAGTTCATTTCCAGCACATACATGGCAGCCCATAACTGTCATTAACCCCAGTTCCAGAGAATCTGATACACTCTCCTGGCCTTGGCAGGCCCAAGGTATGCAGGTTGTATACACATTCACACATGTCTGCAAAACTATCATACACATCCATGGTAGTATACAACTTGAGTCTCAGTAGAGGCAGGTGGAACTCTGAGTTTAATACCAGAGCTACATAGTGAGACCCCCATCTCCAAAGAAGGGAGGCAGACAGGTAAGCAAGCAGGCTGGCTGGCACAGAACCTGGAGGACAGTTCAGGAAAAGATCCATGCAGCTCCTTCCTGGGTACCCTCAACAGGCAGCTCACTGCCAAAAGCAATCAGACCACTCTGCTCACTCCCATCAGCAGAATGAAGTAATAGGCTACAGATACCTCAAAGCTCCTCATGAACCGGATGGAACCTACAGTAGGAGCTGCTTTGGTTGAAGGGGTTAGGTTAGAGCCAAAGGGTAGCGTAAAGGATGACAGTGGTAACCATACCACAATCCAAAGTACAGGTATCTGTACCAAACCAAACAAAAACTGGCTGATTCCCTTTGGGAGTCTGACCTAGTCTATGTGCACGTGTGACTTCTTCAAATGACTTGTCTGCTGGGGTGGAGCCCCGTGAGCCCTAGTTCCCATCAACCAGTAACCAGATAACCAACGATCACCATCCGAGCCTGTGTGACATTCACAGAAAGAACATTGATATTCAAAATAAAACTTTCTTATTTGTGGGACACCCAAGGCATCCTGGGAAGAAGGATGAAGGGCAGAAGTAAGTCCAAAACAGTGACCAAGATCCCTAGATATCCTCACTTAACAGAGGATGACCTCATAGAATGGGATCAAAGGTTTATGTCATGGCTCATGCAAACTCTCCATCCCTGAACAGAAGGCCATTCCTATCCTTGCTCCTGGAGACCTTTCTCCCACCTGCATGGATGTGTGTAGGCTTGGTTCCAGCAAGCCTATGCCTTGATGCCAAGTCCCATCACTATGACCCTGCCCATGTCAGTCACAGCCTGCAGTTTTCTGTCTTGCTGTCCAAACTGAGGCTTGACTTCCTGACCCTTATTGCATAGACTCTTGACTGGCTGGGGCAAGAGCTACTGGCAGAAATCCCTTCCGATGGCAATACCTTGCTCAGTCCTTGACCCTCACTTTAATCACACACCAGGGGGACCCCCCTCTCTGGGCTCCTTCCTGGGAAGACACAAGGAAAAGAATGCCACAGCAGCAGTAAGGTTGACAAGTCATCCACTTTATCTTTCCCTTAATCCAATCCCGCTTTGCCTACTTCAGATCCTCCATGAAAGCTGAGCCCCCAAAATTTTAAAAATTCACTGAGATATGATAGGTCAGTGTTATTCAAGTTGAACAGCACCTGTATTGTAGGGTATGCAATGTTGAGGGCCCCTGTCACAGCCTCCAGTAGGCCAAAGGGGTTAAGGCTTGCTATGGTACGCAGGTTCATCCCCAGGACTCAATGGAACACTTTTTAAATATTTATCCACATTATATTAGCATATGTATATATATCATCAGTGAATGTATATATACCAATATCTACATTAGTATCTATGAACATAAATATACATGATATGTATCTATATAAACATACAGATGCAGCATAGGTGTTTCAAGACAGTCAAACTGCACATATCTACATGAAATTTAACAGAGAAACTGGGTCATATCTATTGCAAACATCATAAACATCATCCATTCTATGGGTGGTTTCCTCTGCTGTCATAGTAGAGCCCCGAGTCCCAGTTCTACACAGACAGAGGTACAGAGGTACACACACACACACACACACACACACACACACACACACACACAGAGAGAGAGAGAGAGAGACACACACACACAGAGAGAGAGAGAGACAGAGAGAGACAGAGAGAGAGAGAGAGAGAGAGAGAGAGAGAGAGAGAGAGAGAGAGAGAACACACCAACAGCATGACCCCATTAGCAAGATATTGTTCCAAACGACTGCCACGACTGCCATTTACTATTACTGAGCCCCTACATGACAAGCCCTGCCCCTGGCTTAGCTGAGGGAGTGAACTCTAGCTGTTCTGCTAGGGAAAACTGCCCTGGTCACCTTCATTCCAGCAGGAGGAAAAGAGACTGTAAACATTAACCAGACCAGAGACAGGACAGCCAGTGAAGGTGATACAATCTCATGTGGCACCAAAATCCACCTCCAGCATTCTGTCATCTGATGATGGACTGTTTCACCTCAGATACTCATTGGTCCAGGGAAACCTGAATGCTACGAGCAATGTTCTCAGATAAGTGGTTTCTCTCTCATAGTAAAAGGTGGATCAGAAAATGAGTGCACAAGGAGGCCAGGGACTCCTGTTGCACATTGCCTCAGGCCTCAACTGGATTCCACACACAGTAATCTGTCCCCTAGGAAAGGTGAAAGCAGTGCTGGAATGAACAGGAGGGATGACCAGAATTCCCTCTCAGCATTCAAATTCCTGAGTCACAAATTGGAACCCCAATGCTGTTACTTACATGCTATCTCTGGTACAAATTGCGCGCGCGCGCACACACACACACACACACACACACACACACTGCCTTTATGAAGTTGCATTAGCTTCCAGAGCCTCTGTTTAAAACCCTTCCTTCTCCCAAGCACTTTGAGATAAAAGCTGTATTTGCTTCACTGGCCAGCTGTCAAATTCCGGCACTTGCCTGGGCTACCACCAGAGCAGTCTTTCCAACAGTGGAAGGCACAGGCTATGCCAGCAGAGCAAGGGTTAATGGAAGCTGACCGCAGCATAGTTGTTAAGGTAATCAATACCACTGAGATACTAAAGCAGCATAAGCCACAATATTGATTGCCAAGAAGATGATAAAACTGTTTATTATGATAATTGCAGGGTCCCTGCAAGATGCTCCTAGCGCTTCCTAAAGCTGTTTACAAAACTAATAAAGATTTGCCATTTCAAGGTCTTTCATTTGAGCCAATCCCTCAAACTCCTACTCCCTACCCAAATTCAGGTCTCACTCCTGAGGCTATTAGGAAAAGTCACTGCAGTAGGTCCTAGGTGATGTGCCTAACCCCCTGCCCTGTGGAAGAGAAGTGCAGCCAGCAGACACCAGGATGTGAACAATTCCTCCTCAGAGCCCACCATGTGATAACTGCCGGGTTTGACTGAAAGAAGGGGCTGCTCTGGGCTCCTTAGCCTGACATCCATTTGTTAGAACACATTGAAGAAACCACATCACCTTGGTTGGTAATTAAAACTTCTCTGGAGAACTAGGTGGCTGTGGAACTCACTGAATACCATTCAGCATAGACTCTAGGATGCATCGCTACCAACACATACCAGCAGTGGCCTGGGCTGCTGAGCGAGGCCCAGATCTGGAGTTCTACCAGACCCAGGGCACCAGCTGAGTGGGAACAACTCCTCCCTAGCCACAAACACAGCCCTCTGCTTTAAGATGGAGAGCTGGACCCACGCTGTCATGATGAACTACAACATGGACACAATTCTTAACAGTGGGTGTCACAGGTGTTTTACAGAGCCATAGAGTCCTGAGATGAAGTATGATAACCTCAGCTTTACAAAACTAGGCAAAAAACAGAGTGTTTTCAAAGCACAAAAAGAAAGAAAGGAAGGAAGGAAGGAAGAGAGGGAGGGAGGGAGGGAGGGAGGGAGGAAGGAAGGAAGGAAGGAAGGAAGGAAGGAAGGAAGGAAGGAAGAGAAGGGAGGGAGGGAAGCTCTCATGTTTTGGAAGAGCCCAGTGGCATTTGGAAAGCAGGATGGTCTGCCTCACTCAGCACTCAATAGCTCTTGGCTTGATCTCCAGCAGCCAAAGGACTTAACCCATAAGACAATCTGCCTGGGTGTGGCCTGCAGCATCACTTTTGCAATTGAGGAAAATGACTCTTAGGGTAGATGACTAGCTTAAGCAGAATGATGGGAGGCAGCATCCTTTCTGTTTCCTTTCCCCAGCTAAAGTATAGAAAGAGTAGTATTAAGATTACTGCCTGGGCTCCAATCACCTCTGCTCAGGCAGAGCAGTCACTGCCTTCTAGCTGCTCCCAGCAACCCCGGAAGGCCACAACCCACAAACTGAGCCTGTGCATACACATGCACCGTTTAATTTTGGAGACAAGAAGAGACACGCTCTCCTTTGTAGACACCTGGCTCTGCCTCACCTACTCCCAATCATACAGAAATCAGAAACACAGCGCCAGTTTTATACAGAATGCAATCTCTCTGCCAAAGACCTGGCTGTGAACTCACAGGTACCACAGCATGACTGGAAGGGATGTACCAGAATCATCTTAACCCAGATACCTGTTCTTACAAAAACCATTTGGCACCCAGGAATGGCTGCAGGAAATGGAAGGCTTCTTTATGACTACATTTCACAAACAGTACACTCACTCCCAGGGAAAGGGCAAAGGGCAGTTTGGTAGCCTCCATCTACCAAACTCCAGGCAAGATTTTCACTCATTCACATATACCTATGAGATCCATATTGACAAAAGCCTCCTTGGATTTGATACCAAGGAGATTAATATTAAGAGCAACTAATTTTGCTATTGCCTTTTAACCTCACTTGCACATTAGTTGGACTCTTAACAATAACTTCAACAACAAACATATGTGTGTATATATGTATACATACACAAACACATGCATATATATATATATATATGTATACACATACACACACACACACACACACACACACACACACACACACACACACACTCACACATCTCCACCCTAAGAATCATATGGTCCACATTTGGAAACCCGCCCACAATGGCCATCCGAGCCTGCCTAAGTGCTAAGAACCATTTAGGAGCATTGTAAACCATTAGGGCCATTAGCTCTAATCTGACCTCAACAAAATAAATCAACCTGCTAGGAACAAATTTAGAAGCTTTCCAAAGTCAAGTTCTGAAACCCTGTATGGCTTAAAAGCGCAGTGCAGGCCAGGGACAAGTAGCCAGACCTGGAGCTCCCTCTGCTCTCACCTTCCCCATAGCCCACACAAGAAGGCACACTCACTGGAAGACTAAGCATGCTGGTAGAAGCCACTGGACACAGAATTCACTGGTCACACAATTCACTCCATTCTTTTCTGCATTGGCCCTACACATATCTGTCACCCAGACAGCTATGAATGCCTACTTCCAAAACATGTGAATATCTGGCTTCCACTGGTGCTAACTCGCTCTCAGCAATGGGTCAGTGCTCATTCAGCCAGCCTTTGTACCTTCCTATGCACAGGTAAAGTAAATTCATGTAGACCATGAATCAACACAATAAATAACTTCTCCAACATAATAGCCATCAGCATACTCTATAAATTTACAGTGTAAAATCATCATCTCTCTTCATCTTTATTCTCTGCTGAGAATTACTTACTACATTTTGAATGCCAATAGGATGTCCTCCATAAAAGACACAGGAAGTGAAACCTACTATACGGCCAGTGATTCCCATCAGCAGATGGGAACAGAAAGCAAAGGCCAGCCATACTAGACAAGCAGGCAGTCGATGTGTGTAAATCAACAACCCTGTGTGTTTAATTGACAAAAACACACACTGTATAGTCATTTCAGGACAGCAGAACTAAAGTAGCAAGAGTGAAGAGAAAACAAATTAGGAACCGGAGAACCAGGGCGTAGCACACTGCGTTCTCTCACCCGAGTCTGGAATTGCTAAAAGCTGAGTAATCCTTTCCAGCCCCACCCAACATGAATTTCCAGGTATCAAATTATATGTTAATTACACCAATGTGAAGTTATATGAGGGGAAGTGTTATTAGTCAGCACCCAGGGGCGGAAGTTCGGGAAAACTCAGTTTGTTTTATGAAGCATGTTTTGTTCACAGGCCTGGGGCGTCCCTGGCTCCAAAGACAAGGAACTTAGAACATCAGACCCCAAGTTACCTCCCCACCTCTTGGGACTCCACATCCCTCTAGCTAAACTCCCCCACCTTAGGACCAGGTTCTCTTCTTGTCTGTGCATTTGGCACACAGGGTGCTACACCCCAACCTGGCTCAGGCTCAGCCCACATAAAGTGATCAAGGGGAATAAGCTACCCCTGCCAGGTCTGGCAATGCCTAAGGTTCAGGATAGCACTGTGTCCTGCTGTGACCTGCCTTCGGAAGCTAGTGTACCTGTGCAGAGACACAACAAGAGTTCAGAAAATGCAAGAATATTAGCAATAGAACTCAGTGCCTCCCAGATGCTATTCTTGTACTGATGGGAATGAGGAACACGGGGGAAGTCCAGACCTGTCCCAGCCAAAGTGGAGACACAGAACACAGAGCCTTGATACAGTTATGCAGGGATCTCAGAAGTGACCCACCCTTTTCCCCTCTGGCCTTTCTCTTCTTAAACTTTTTTCTCCCCTAAAAATGCACTCAGTAGGCAGATGTGACACAGGCACTCAACACCTTGATGTAGAACAATACCAAAGGGACCCTGCATATAGCAAAGTTTGTATACTATTAGTTTAGTATATATTAGTATAGTATCTACTAAAAATAGTATATATTAGTATAGTATCTACTTTGCAGTGGTTGGTACAGAATCTAGTGTGACACAGTATGTAGTACAGAATAGCCTATAGAACGATACAGTATCAGTATAATATAGCAACAGTAAGGAATAGTAGGTGGTATCACTCTAGTACACACGCAGTAGTAGTATGAGTGTTAAATCATTCTGTACTTGGCTGACATCCTCGCAGACAGATCATCTGAAAGCTACAAGTGGCTGGGGGATGCAACTTAGTGAGAGACTGCTTGCCAAGCATCATGCATGAACCCCTGGGTTCCATCCCCCTGACAGTAAGTAAATAATAAATAGATAAATATAAATGCTGTGCATGAGCTCTGAGCCTACTTTTGATCTCAAGTTCATCAGATATAAGTAGGGCTCACTGCTGCCTTCTTACCTGGTTGTGAAGCTTTTCGTGACCGGTAGTATTTAGCACAGTAGATGGCTAGTGGTTGTTTTCTGTTAATATTCATGCATACAAACACACAGAGAAAGAAGTGGCCTTGCTTCATTCAGTGTATAACCCAACAAAGACCCTATCCTCACTTTCAAGGCTCAGAGAAATAGAGTCCTGCCTGTGGTCGCACATTTCGGGCGACAGAATACTGGGTTTGAAAACAAGTATAAGCCAGGTGGTGACGGCGCACACCTTTAATACCAGCACTAAGGAGGCAGAGGCAGTTGGATCTCTGTGAGTTTGAGACCAGCCTGGTCTACAAGAGCTAATTACAGGACAGCCTCCAAATCAATAGAGAAACCCTGTCTCAAACACCCAACCCCCCCAAAAAAAGAAAATGAGTATAAGAGTCACATACACACACACAATCTGCAGGAGACACATCTCCTTAGATGTTCCTTGGATGTCTGAAACTCTAGGTAGGACTGACTTCTAAATATACTATTCCTTATCTCACACACATACATATGACAATACCCAATTTAGGCACAGCAGGTTAGCAACAGTAACTAATAGCCAAGGGGAATAACTGAATAATATGCTATGATAAACATTACTTATAGCCTACAAATTCTTCCTTTTTGGAATTTTCCATTTAGTATTTTTCAGGCCGTGGGTGAGCTGGGGTAACAAAAACTGTGAAGGGTGAAGTCGCTGATAAGAGTGTTCTCAGATTTCAGTTCAGTGTCTCTTTCGTATTTATTCTCTAGACTACCATACACACACCGGTGGCCATGGTCTAGCATGTTCTTAATGATACTTCAGTGAATACAACATGCCCTGAGTTTGTTTGAGCAATGTGACTAGCACCCATTGTACTTCCTTAGATATTACCGCTTGAATCAAGGCAAAAGCAGATAAGTACAGTTTCACCAAGAGATCCCACTCAAACAAAAATGTATGTCAACTGGCACAGAACAGACACAGCAAAAACAGTGCTCCAAGTTGTCTCATTCTCTCAGGGTGGGCAAAACTGGCTTTCCTAAGGGTCAGCCACCATCCCAGCATCATGTCCTGTTTCCTCTCTGTATCTCTGGCTCTGTGCAGGGCATCATCTCCCATGCAAAGCCACCTCTCCTTCCTTCAGGCTTCCTGGGAAGGGTCGTGTGAAGGGTTATCAGCCTCTGTGACCTCTTCAGTCATCAATAGCCTTCTGCCTCTCCCATCCCCCAGCAAAGACCTGCAGCAGAGCCAGCCCTCAGCTCTCCCCATTAATGCCTTTCTCTGTGTCCGGCTATCACAGGAGGGCTGTTGAGTGAGAGGACCTCTGGTTGACCTCTGCTGACAGGCTTGGAGCCCCCTCTGTCCACTGATCTAATGTCAGGCAGAGTAATTAGCCACTGCGTAGTAATTGCAGCTTCTAACGGTGCTGGACCAAGGATGCAAAAATCCCCTGGAGGAGCCCTGTCAGAGACCCCAACCCACACAGATGCAACTATCTGCTCACAGCAAAAAGGGAGGGATCAGCAACAATCCTGAAGGAGGCCAGAGCTTTTCAGGGATTAATTAAAGTGGGACTTGGGTAAGGACTTAGGGAGCTACAAAAGAAAATTGGTAAACAAAGGCAAGTGGCCAAGGAAGACATCTAGGGCTTGCCTGGAAAAACCTATTCAGGAAATACAAGCTCTCAAGATAAACAGACATGCGCAACGAAGTTTCATCTCAGCCTCAGAAGGAATGTGGGAATTAGCCTTAGGGAAGCATCAGTAGGTGATGCAAGAGGCAGGACACCCAGCATAGGATTGCTTGACCTACCTTAACCCTTCACCCATGTCTATTTCTATCACTACTTCAACTCAAACATGCAGCACTGTTCACCTTAGAAGATGCTTCATAGCTGGGCAGTGGTGGCACAGGCCATTAATCCCAGCACTCGGGAGGCAGAGGCAGGCAGATCTCTGTGAGTTCGAGGCCAGCCTGGTCTACAGAGTAAGTTTCAGGACAGGCTCCAAAACTACAGAGAAACCCTGTCTCAAAAAACAAAACAGGAGGAGGAGGAGGAGGAGGAGAAGCTGCTGCTGCTGCTGCTGCTGCTTCAGAGTCAGCAGAACTGAAGCATCTGGAGTTTATGCATGAGTATTCTGCCAGACTCCAACAGGCCACCTCCTCTACCGGTAACATGGTTCAGGGTAACATACAGAGTCCCTTCTAAGAAATAAAAAGGCAAACCTCCACACACAGCAGCAAGCCCTTAATGGGATTCAAACTTAAACACCTTCTCCCTCTAACTGGACAGTGAGTGTTACCTCCCCGCCCATCAGCTCCACCATCAGCCTTGTGAAGTGTACAATGGCCTCCACCTGCTTTTTGCTCTAAATTTCCTGAAGTTGCTGGTACCCAAGAGAACTGCTGGAAGTCTTTCCCTGAAAGAGGCAGAAGGTTCAGAAGTCATAGCAGATTCCCATGTAGACAAGATTTCCCACCTAAGTACTCCATGGACTTCAAATTTCCTTTCCCCGCCACAGTACTGTCTGGTTTCCCAATGTATTCAGGACACCTCTGGGTTGAATCCAGTTACAAAACCCAGGGTAGCAGCAGCAGATTGCACGAATTCCCCCTTCATTTGCTTCCCCAAACAATTAATATACTTAATAACTCTGGCCCCCACGACAGAGTCCTCAGATGCCCCTCGATTAACCTCTCCCCGCTATGAGCAGTGGGCCTCCACCAGCATTCTTCTGCTCCCGATCACTCAGTCATTTTTTAATCCGCAACAAGGACTCCGTGCCATACTGTGGTTTTGTTCTCTCTTAATCTTTTATGAGGGACCTTATGAAAAGCTTTTAGAAAATACAAGGGAATTTTGCCTACCAGGTCATCTTTATTATTTTAGAATTCTTTATGAAGAAATTACAGAGCTTAATGTTGTAAATGAATATTTAAAACTCGGCATTCGCTTAGACATGCAGGTCTGACTCAGGTTATATTTAAGTCGCTGTATTATCTCCATCTTTGGAAATATTGCTGTCTGCCTACAACGAAAGAGTGAGTTTCTCACCCTGACCCTAAAGGATGGCAATTCCTGCAAATGCCCAGAACCTTCTGGGTCAGGGAAAAAAAAAAAAAAAAAAAAAACACATACTGAACACCAATTGCACATACCCATTCCAGTGACTTTTGACCTATTACTGTTCAAAAGTCACTGGGTCCAGGAAGGCCTCCAACCTTTTCTAGCTTTTCCCAGGACAGTGATAAGTAAACAGCTGGCAAGCACATCTGCAGGGAGCCAGCCACAGCTTGACAATGGCACAATCTCTGTCCCTCTTAAATACATGTTCATTGTGCAACCAGCTCATCTCTGCACTCTGGGGTAGGTGTCCCCTAGTGGGACAATTAAAGATGTACAAGAGGACGTGGTCTCTTTTTTTTTTGTCATATAAAAATTATTTTCTTGGAATGTCTAAACATAAAACATTTAGTTAATTAAATATGCATCTTCTTTAAGACCTGGGCTAAGAGAGCTCTTTTGGAATTCTGGAATTCATTTGAAAGCTTTCCTATCAAGTAAACCAGAGGGCTAAATGACTCTAAGTCATACCAGCACATCATCCTTATCAGCAAGGGACTCCATAGCCTTCTTGATCCATGTCTCTGCTTATAAAATTACACTTAGCCCAATGCTTTGCTTCAATAACTAAAACTGTAACTAGGGTCCTGAATTATAAGGCCAGATGAGATATGCCTGCCACTTTCCCAGAACATGAGTTATAGCAAAACTGACAAGTTCCAGGAAATAGTCTATGGAGTAAAGAGTATGTTTGCATTAGACCACCTAAGTTAATCCATCATTGGACACCTATGAGGCACCACAGCCAGTGAGATGGCTCAGTGTGCAAAGATGCCTGCTGCCAAACCTGACCACCTGAGTTCGAGTCCAAGGGCCCGTACAGTGGAAGGAGAAAACCAACTCCCCACAAGCTGTCCTCTGGCCTCCATACATTTGGCATGCCACATGTACGCACACACATTATCTTATAAATTGAATAAATGAATAAATAAATAAATACATAGATGGATAAAATGAAGTGTGGGCTATTTTTAAAGTGTCATCTAATAGAACTGCCCAAATTCTGTTTTTACCACACTCCTCTCTGCTCCTGACGCCCTAGAGGGCAGAACTGGAACTGCAAGTCCAGGAGCCCCATTATGGCAAAGAAGCAGTTCAGCCTGCTCTTAATGAGCTCTTGTAAGGAAGCAGGAAGTCTATAAAGTAATTTAAATAACTTCCAGTCCTGAAATAAAGGAAATTAAACCGCTGGCACAAACCTGTCTGATGGACAACTTCTTTGTCCCTCGGATCACATCCACAGTCACAGCTGTCATAGGCCTCTTCCCAAGGCCAGCCCCCAAATTCCTCTCCTATGAAACACACAAAGGCTGTCAGTCCTCACGGCTCTCCCAGCCTCTGCAGAGACCCGAAGCCAGGGATGTGGTGTGGCAGGCAACAAGCACACAGGAATCAGCCCATGAACCCCGCACGGGGTACTCTGGCACTCCCCACTGTCGGACCTCTGGCAAATCACATCACTCCAAGAGGCTTCGGCACATCAGCATGACACAGGGAAGGCCTGGATCTGGCCACAGGACCTCTAAAATTGTAAGAGGGTCAGATGAGAACGTTGCAAATTAAAGGCAAAGAAATGCTGGTATCGTTTGAGCCACCCAGGGCCCTCCGGCCCCGAAATTTCTCAACCTTCTGCTCAAGAAGCCCCGTCCTACTGTGGCTTTCCTCCTTACTAAGAATGTTTATTCTCAGTTTCTTCTGAGCCCTTAAATGCAGGTAATTATTTGCTTGGATAATGGTTAGTCCTACTGGACATTGTTTTCCTACAGGCAGAGACAGTGGTCTTTCATCTTCTAGAAACCAGTGTGACCAGAGCACCAAGCAGATCCTTGATAAAGGGTTGGACTCCACCACCCCCATGGCTACCCAGACAGTCACCAGATACCAATATGCTACCAATGAACCCTCAACTATTCACAAAACAAGGCAAATCTCTTAACAAGGTGAGACCAGTAACCCGATGTGAGTCTACAGGGAGGGCGCCAGAATGGGGGTGCTCAGGACCTCTCTCTGCAAACAGCCCCAATTTCCCACCTGCAACCCTGCACCCACTGCTGTGGCCATGGCAGTATCACCTGATGAATCTAAGCTGCCAGATGATAGAGGCTGTTCTGGCCGTAGACTTAAGTTTACTTTCCTGATAACAATCAACCAGGTATGAACTAGTCTGACCAGTACTGTGGACACAGGATCACTACAAAGACAAACTTAAAAGAAGCTTAAGATCCCTTTCGTTCCTCTGGTCCCATAGCTGCTGTTACAGCCAGTCTGTGAAGCCTCAACTCCTCTGTAGGAAAAGCCAAGAATGAGGCAGGACTGTCTTCATAGACAAAAAAGTTGCCACTTTCTGTGCAGAAAGGCAAGATGCCTTGAAAGAGAACCATGGTTCTTACTCAAAAAGAGACCCAACCAAGCCCCCTTTGAGAAAGGAAATCACCAACAGAAATCCAGCTTTGCTGTTTAGAAAGACCCTGGCACAGCGGGTCTCATATTACAGCTTTGTTCTTCCTGATACTGATGCCAGGGCCCTGGAGAACAATCCTGAGCTTCACAGACTCCATGTGAAGTCACTCTGTCACCCCAACAATTTCTGCAGGTGTACAAGCTCTGTTCCACACCATGGTAGCTGTATTTTGATGCCTGTGTTGCTTGCTGATAACCGTGTGTTTTGTTTTTGTTCTGTTTTTATGTTTGGTGGGTTTTGTTTGTTTGTTTTGTTTTTGATGCTGCGGATTAGACCCAGAATCTCATGTATGCTAATCACCACATCATAGCATTCTTAATACCACTGAAGAATTCATGGTGACATCTGGTTCGGGGCCTGTGTAACCTGCATGATTGCATTCAGAGGGTCCAGGGGGCCTGTTTGAGCAATCACTGTCTTTCCTTAAAGGTCTCACAGGTTGAGCAACAGTTGTCCTTTACCCTGGAGGGCTGCTGAAACTCTTGAGCAATACCGTTCCCTTCCAGGACTTCCCACAGTCCTTGCACACCAAATGACACTCACATCTCCCAAATATGGGGGTAGCTAGTCTCCTGGCCATAGTGTGGCCATAGCTGGAAAGGATGCAATCTGAGGACAGTCTGTCTAAATTAGCTTAATCCAAGAAGCAAATACAGATTGTTTACCATGAAATCATTCATAGGACTCCCAACTACAGAAAAACCTGACTTCCCACCAAGTCCACCGACTAACAAGCCCAAGCTATGCTTCATCTAAATCAGGAGTTCTCAACCTTTGGGTCATGATCCCCTTGGGGATCAAAGGACCCCTTCACAGGAGTTGCCTAAGACCATCAGAAAACACAGATATTTACATTACAATTCAAAACAGTAGCAAATTACAGTTATGAAGTAACAATGAAAATAACTGTATGGCTGGGGGTCAGCACAACATGAGGAGCTATAGTAAAGGGTCACAGTGTTACGAAGGTTGAGAACCACTGATCTAAATCCTTCACCTAAAATGGAAGCCACAGAGGCAGGCATGATGGCTGATGCCTGTAATTCCAATACTCATGGAGGCTGAGGCAGGAGGACTGCCATGAGTTCACATGCCAGCCTGGACTACATTTCAAAATCGTGTTTCAAAAGCAAACAAATATAGGAGCTACCTATGTAATTGTAAATTTCCAAATAATCACATTTTTTTTTTTAAAGAAGGAAGCAGGACAGTAAGGTGGATGGTAATACAGCTTATCTACCCATTATCTATCATCTGATCTCAAATGTAATCAATCCAGATTTTATTAAGGTGTGCCCTCCTTTTTTGGGTAAAATATGAAATGTGTTTTATGCTCTCAGAACAAACTTCCTCGTGCTTGGTGACCACATCTGACCAGTGGCTTCGGTACTATGTGACTGAAGACTGTAGGTGAGATCTCAGACCCCGACTCTATTTGGCCTCTCTGTAATAGTTCATACTATTCGAGACTCTTCGCCACAACATTCACAACTATAGTTGGATGACAAGGTCCAAAGTGAAGCTTGCTGGTGCTAGAGTGACCAGATTCAAGGAATCCTGTGCAACTGTCTGATTATATCTAAGAGCAGATGGTCCAGAAGAAACCCTGGGGTTTCATGAATTGAAACCCTCATAACCCTGTATGTCCTTAAGCACATGGAACTAACTGTGTGTGGCCACAAAGCAGACTGGGATGTTGCCTGTGACCAGAGATGCTTTCCTTACTACCTAACTCATGATCACACCAGATCACTCTGCCCTAGTCACGCCAAGTTTGATATAACACATACAAAATGATGAAACATACTCAAATGATCAACTGAAGTTGTTCCTTAGGTAATCTTAAGATACAGAGACACAGGAAAACTCCACAGGCTTTGTCAACTCAGTCCAGGGCTGGGCAAGACCGGCTCAGGCCTGACCACTCCATCTAGTCCTGCACAGAATGAACTCCATGCTACTGAGAACCAACAAAGAAGATATGGACCAGCCTTCCAGTGCCAGGCAGGAGGAATCCCTCGGGAGGCTGCAGCACACGCCTGCAACTCTGGAGGGGGCCCATTTGCTTTATACCATCAACGCAGGGTGCATCTCTCTCTCTCTCTCTCTCTCTCTCTCTCTCTCTCTCTCTCTCTCTCTCTCTCTCTCTCTTTTGAGACAGGGTTTCTCTGTGTAGCTTTGGAGCCTATCCTGGCACTCGCTCTGGAGACCAGGCTGGCCTCGAACTCACAGAGATCCACCAGCCTTTGCCTCCCGAGTGCTGGGATTAAAGGCGTGTACCACCAACGCCCAGCTCGGTGCATCTCTTTTCTGAATCTGACTGACCCCATCTACCAGAGCTCATGATCTGATCTAGAAAGCATCACTGTCAAGCTAAAGCCTCCTCAGTCCAGACTGGGCTCTAAGAGCAGGGCAATCAGGGAGAAACGGAAACACAGAACACCGCTCACTCTGGCTCCCTGTTCTGGCTGTAGGCAAGAAAAGGTGTGCTCGAAGCTTTGGAGCGGGCCAAGGCTGGGCTTTCTTCCCAGAACCCCACGGGGGACAGAGCTGTTTCCCAACCTTCAGATTCAACGCACTGCTTTGGAACAGGTGGAGGGGCTCACCCAACTATGAATCCTGAACAGGAACAAAGAATGAGGATCACTGTGTGTCCACACTCAACAACATACTCAACTCTCCCATCCACAAGGGTCCCTAAACCTGTCCCCAGGGCATCAAAGTGAGGGACAAAGAGCATGTGGAGAAGGGAGGAAGGAGGCGGCTCTTGCTGGTGAGCCGATGGGTGTGAGTGCTGAGTATTAATTAAAAGCCATCTGGGAACAATGGGCTTTTCATACTTGGAGCCCGCTCTGCACAAAGCTCGGCTTGTTCTAAAGGAGGACTCTCCTTTGCTTTTTTTTTTTTTTTTCCTTACTCATTTCCTAGGGTTGTGGCAATGTCTGGCACCCAGCTCAACCCACTGGAGTATCCTTTAACCAGAAGACGTGCCAGGCCAGCCTAGTCCTTGACTGCCTAATGGCCACATGCAGACACCAGAAGGGACAACTGCAGGAAGCTGGTCTACTCCTACTCCAGCCCATGGCTTCCAAGGCTCCTGGGTGTTTCCCTACATAGCTGCCTGGCCCATAGGAACACACTGGGCATCTGCAGAGGCCCAACACCCATGTCCTTCTCAAATTACACTGCATGTACCACACCCAGTAGACACAAGGCATGGAATCCTGAGTCTAACTGTCCAACCAATAGACACTTGAAGGCAGGCCTAACTGGGAAAGGAGGGCAGACAAATGTCAGCTACTGAGATGACTCCCTCTTCTACATTCTGACTGATTCCCAGAGTCTCCACTAAGCAGCACAGATTCCTCCAATGGAGACCTTTTTTTTTTTTTTTTTTTTTAAATTCAGGATGGGATTTAGGAGGAAGAACCAACAATGACCATCTAAGATGTTCCTGACAGTTTAACAAACCATGACCTCACTTAACATCCTAGCAAACAGCATCTACAGGAAACCAGCCCAACAGCCCACCTCCTTGCATTCATATCCTGGGTAATCCTTTCTCCCCTGGACATGAGAGAGTGACCAACTTCTCCCCACCAACAGAATGCAAACAGATAAGGCAGATGCTACAGGCTGTCACTTCTGAAATGAGGTTACAGAAGCCAAGTGCCATGTCAGAAGCCTCTCTGGACAGGGCAAGGTGCCCTTCAATGAACAGTCAACAGGGTCTTTGCCTGAAAGCCCTAGAGGAACTGTGACCTATCAGCACCTAGAGTGAGCTCAGAAGTGGGTCCTTCCCCAGTCAAGCCTTCAGATGGGACAACAGATCTGTACAACCCTTGCTCTGTAGCTTATAACACTGTAATTCTCCTGCTTCAGCCACCCAACTGCTAGGATTATAAGTGGTGCCCAGACCACACCTCTGATTTACAAAAGAAAAGCTAAACTTTGTGATAAGTGGCAGCATGGGATTGTCACACAGACCACACTTGATGGTTGCTTTCTGGTCACGTCTTATTCAATGCAGTTATTAAGTTACCTGAAAATGGAAAGGTACCAAGTTGCCTCAGAGTGTGAAGGCTAAAAGTAACTTCCATTCCCTAGTCAAGAAACTGACACCCAAAGTCAGGGACAGAATTTGGTACCAATTATGTCCCGTGGCCACCCAGAAATCTAGGAGGCTCCAGGAAAAACATGCCAACCACAACCACGAAAACGCCACTTGCAACCTTCCTACACCCTTTGGCACACACAATGGCTGATCTCCAGATGTTCATACACAGACTTGTTCACGTAAGAGTGGGGAAGATGCCATCTGCACAAAGGCACATCCCCTGCTCATCTTTACTTTAAAATCCAGGCAGACAACACAACCATTCCTACTCAGAGAGCCAACCTAAGCAGAGAGGCTCTCCAGGCCTGCTTATCACTAAGACTTCCTTTATTTTTACAAACACATACCACAGATGCTTACAGTAAACATCATAAATAATTAAAGTTAAGTAGCCTACGGGCACTCTGTGTAGTGTTCATACTGTTTAGGTTTTCCCTAATTCACAAAACTGAACCATCTGCAACAGGCTTCCAGACACAACCACAGACCAGTGCTACTCAAATGATTCTACATTCTTACTAAGTTGCAAACATTTTTATTTCTATGCTATGTAAGTAACAGAAGCTGGGCAAGGTGGCTCATGCCTGTCATCCAGTACTGGGAAGGCTGCTGAATATAGCCAGCCTGGAGTAGTGAGTTCTAGGTCAGCCTGGGCTATAGATGGAGAGGCCACCTCTCAAATCACAAGTAGTATAGACAAGATGGTTTCTATGCTCCTATCCCTGAAACCCAAAGGTGAAAAAAGACAACTGACTCTACAATGTTGCCCTCTGACCTCACCTGTGCAGTGGCATGAGCCAGTGTGAGGGAGCGCACACACACATTTAAAATAAAACAAAAAGTAATAGACATTAACTTGTTTGGAGTTCAAAAAAGAATATCAAAAGTGCCTAAATGGGGAGCTAGAGAGACAGCTCAGCAGTAACAGAACTGGCTGCTCTTCCAGAGGATTGGGGTTCAATTCTCAGCACCCACACAGCAGCTTATAGTCATCTGTAACTCCAGTACCAGGGAATCCCATGCCTTCTTTTGGGCTCCAAGGGTGCCAAGTACACATGGGGTCCACAGAGAGACATACAGGCAAAACACCCACACTAATTAAAAGTTTTTTAAGTAGCTAACATTCTAATACCTGAAAATAACTGCTCACTAATTATTTTTATATACATTGTAATCTTTAGCTTCTCCTTTATATGTATTTTTAATTAGACTGAAGTTCTAGAGCACACACAGCCTTCTGTTTAACTGATGTCAGCACAAAGACATCACATGAATGGGTGTCCTGATGTCACCCTTATGAAGCTGACACTCTACCAGGGAAAATGATTTGGAAAAATGAATTTTAGCACCTTTAATCCCCGCACTCAGGAGGTGGAGACAGGAAGACTTCTGAAAATAAGAAGCCAGCCTGGTCTACAAAGCTAGTTCCAGGGCAGCCAGAGGAACACAGAGAGGAGAGAGAAGACAGGGAAGAGGGGGGAGGGGAGAGATGGGGGGAGGAAAGGAGAGAGAGAGAGAGAGAGAGAGAGAGAGAGAGAGAGAGAGAGAGAGAGAGAGATTTCTTTAAATATATAGTTGGGTATGGCATAGTAGAGCACACCTTTAATCCCAGTACCCTGGAGGCAGAGGCAGATGGATCTCTGTGAGTTAGAGGCCAGCCTGGTCTACCTAGTGAATTCCAGGAGGAAACAGGAATCTGGAGTAGACAAGCTCCACACTTAAGCAAATGTTATAGTCAAGGCTTGTGACACACATGGCCAAGCTACTCCCTATAAAGCATATACTGACTTTTCTACCTATTCACCAGAACAGAACATGTGCCTTATAAAACCAACTAAATAAATTTTGGTTGAAAACCACAAAAAGGCCCCGCCTCACCCATAATCAAACAACTAAAGGTAATGAAATGCTAGTCATCTGGCTTTCTGAATGACCTGAACTAATTCTGGGTCACCCTTTTATGCTTGAGTCCCATTTTCTACCATCTTCAGCCATCTCCAATTTTTAGAACTCTTCGTATAGTGAAGATGTTGATGACAGCTTGTCAATTACATGAGCCATAAACATCTTTTCCCAGTTTGGCAGATACCTTTTAATTTTGCTATTAATGCCCACCATGTAGACTTTTGTTTTGTAGTGTGTGAGGTCGGGGGCGTTAACGTACATGCGAATGCCAGCAGGCTGAAGGACAACTTTGGGTGTCACCCTGAAGAACATCATACACCTCCTCTGCAATGGTGTCTCTCGTTGAACCAGAAGCTCATCTATTCTGCTAGACCAGTGACCAGTGAGCACTGCGGATCCTCCTGTCTCTTTCACCCCAGCACCAATATAAGCATGTACCATCTATGCCTAGCAACTTCACACAGGTTCTGGGGAACTTAGTCAAATGCTTGCAAGATGAGTGTCTTACCAAACTGTCCACCCTCTGAGATTCTGTTTCATTTTACCATAGAGCCCAAGCTAGCCTCAAACTCCCTACACATCTCAATCTGGCCTTAAATTGGCAATCCTCAGTCTCCTGGTATTTTTTGAAGTCTAGCAAATCAATTATCACCTGTCCAAAATCCAGAAGTGCTAGCGTGAGAGTTCTGCTCTTGCGTGCATTCAGATGAACATGGACTTAAACACTTTCTGCTCTTTCATGATTAACCCCACCAACTCCAGTGGAGCTGATGATGTATATGAGGAGGAATAGTTGCAGTTTAAAGTGTCTAAAAGTGCAGCTGAAGAATCACAGAATACACCCAGTGCAGTGTAAAAGGCCTGAGGCTGATGCACACAGCATGCCCAAAGATGTGCTATTAAGTAGCCACTATAGCTGATGCATATAGTCCGCTGGACTTGAGTCTCCTCAGTTGTAACGGGAGAAGTGCCTCCTGTATATTCTTCTCAAAAGGAATGAGTGAGCTAAATCCATGGAAAATGTTAATATAGTACTTGGTACTCAAAAGTACCCAGGAACACAGGCTATCAATCTAATTCCTCTGCTTATTCAAAATTCTGCCTTTGTCAGGTGTTTCCATTTGATTCCAGCCCATTGTGTTGGCTCAGCATTTTCTAACCACTTTTCCCTAGTTGATGGGAAGCTTATTTATTGTTTATTTTTTAATTTTACTTTGTAACTCAACTCCTTAATCAAATTTCAACATATTTGAGTGCCCTAGGAAGACAATAACATCTACAAATGATTCCCATTGCTTCTTTTTAACTCTGGTTTGCTGGCCAATTCAATAAGGCAGGAAAAAGAAATGGGCTGTCTTTGTTCCCTTCCCCATTGCAAAATGCTGCCACTCCTGCTTCACTGTTAAGTCTGAAGTCATTGAGTGAATGAAATCCCTTTGTAGCAAACCAGAAACAAGAACAAAAATAACAAATGTCTTTTTAATGCTTCCCTTTGCTCTGCTTACAGGGTTACCTCAAGAGAAGACATCCGAACACTAATCTGACTTTCCTAGGATGAACCCTCTGGTTACAATTCTTTTTAACAAGTGCTAGAAACATCTATGTATGACTATTATCTGGCATTTTTGCACCTACACTCATGCCCGAGTAATCTTCCCTCCTTCCCTTTTTCTTGAGTCAGGATATGATATCAAGTTCACTATTTTCTGCCTTATTCTCTCCAGGCTAATACTCCATGATCATCTGCTATTCCCTGCATCCCTGTCATCTCTGGACATCTTTGGTGACAACGCTGGTCCCCAGAGCTGTGATACTTTTATAAAGCCAGTTGTGGTGCTGTGTCTGCTTTCCTAAGCTCTGGGAAAATGTACTGAGCAGGTGATTATTTTGTCGACTAAAGTTTAAAGAACTTACCTCATCCATTAAACTTACTGTAGCCCAGACCCTTTTTTAGGAAGGCTTCTGGTTGTTTTGTTATTCTTACTCATATTCTCTCTGTGTCTCTCTGTCTGTCTGTCTCTGTGTCTGTCTGTCTCTCTCTCTTCCTGGTTTAAAGTTTTAGATGTCTGCATCATTTCCTCAGATAGCTTCCTCACTGGGATTCTCACATATGTATTTTAGGTTACTGCAATTACTTCATTTCAAATACAACTTAGAACGGTACTCTTTTTTCAAGATACCAACTTGTTTTTAGTTTTGCATACTTGGGCTTTCTCTTTTCTTATTTAGACACCATAATGATTTAGCCTACTTCTTTTCTTTTTTCCCAAAATAAATAGCTCTTAGATTTACCAGTTCAAATGCTTCTATTTTTCCAACTCATTAATTTCACTTGTTTCTTACAATTCTTTCTCAAGATATCTTTTTTACTTATTCTTCTCAACTCTAAATTAAACACTAAGTCCATTTGTTCTCATTTTCTCCTATTTAATAATGAAAGGGATGAAAAAATTGATGAAAGGGCTGTAAGCTACAAATATGCCCCTAAACACAAGCTTGGCAATGACTCCTACATCTTGGATCTGTGGAACTTTGGTGTTTTCCTCATGATTCTACAGCAACAATTTTACTTTCCACACTTCCACACAAGTGTGATCAGGAGAACGTTAATTCCATTTTTAAAGAAAGGGTCTCATACAGGCCACGCTGACCTTGAAAGCTTTTTGTAGCTGAGGATGACCTTGAACTTCTGATTCTCTGGCTGCCATTCAAGTGCTGAGATCACAGGCATGTGCTACCATACCCAGTTTATGTAATGTTAGGGATCAAACCCAGGGCTTTCTGCATGCTAAGCAAGCACCCTTACTCACTGGACTCACCCCCAGCCCCTTTAAGTTAATTAGTAAGCAGCCCATTTCCCATGGATGAAATAAAACCACAGACATCCAACACATATTCCCCAGTCAATGCCCACACTTTCTCTAATGCAAGTTAGCCCTCAGTTTCACTAAGCAAGGCTAGCTATGGCTAAAGAAAAAAAGAAAGAAAGAAAAGATTTAAAAAATGACCTCTGATTCTATAATTTCTCTAATTTCCAACTTTAGAAGAATTAAGATCTTGGGGGAAACTGGGGAATAAACAGACCTTATGAGTTCACTGGGTTTCAGACAGGCTGCTATTTTGAACCCTCCTAATTCACAGGGTGAAGCTGAGAGGGCCAATAGGCCCAGTTTTCCCCACCCTTCCTCACTTAGCAGCCCCCCTTCCCTCCCAAATGCTACTGTGCAGCTCTGGTGCTGCACATGTCCCATTATTGCTTCAAGTGAATGGCAATCCCAAATTAATTGAAATAACCTGTGATAGAAAGTATTCTGCCACATCAACTCCTTCCCTTCCCACAGACTTTGTCATTCCAAGCTGAGAGAGAAGAAACAATAAACCCCATAAATCAGCTTTTCAATTTATGTTGAAGGAATCTGTTCCCTACTTTCTAATTTCTGCAACTGGGAAATTCTGTATATTATGTTACCCTATAATGAAGGATGCCAGTAAACAGAAATCCACACGCCTGCACACGACAGATTATTACACTGTACCGAACTGCAAACACTACCAAGTTGTGTGCTCTTGGGACCATTGTTAGTGAGACGCGGTTATTTAATGCCTCATCTATTAAAAAAAAAAAATCATTCCATATGGATGAAAAATGAGCACACTAGCTTGAATATGGGAAAAATAGAAAATGTAATCATATATTACTTAAAATCTATAACATTTTATGCAAAGATAAGGGAGCAGTAGCCAAGCTTGGGGATTTAGAACTTCTGAAAGTACAAGGGCATTACCTCATTGCAGGCCACCACAGTCTCCACCCTCACCCTGGGCTAGAGACAAGCAGTCGAAGTCAAGGTCTTCCTTTTGCACCTTTTTTTTCAAGTGTAAGTGTGTGTAGAGTGAGACAGGGAGGGCACGTGCACTAGGATGTGCGTGTGGCCATCAGAGAATAATTCTGTGGAGTGATTCTCTTCTTCCACCTTTACTTGGCTTCTGGGAATCGAATTCAGGTCATCAGACTTGTTCGGCAAAGTGCCTAAACCCTGAGCCATCCCAGCATTTCCCCTTTGCAAGTTTTGACTATATAAGAAAGCCGCAAACCCACCAGAAGCCTGTGGGCTTCCATGCAAGAGTAGAACATTCCATGGCATCATGGCCCCTGCTGGGGAAATCCGAAGCTCCCAACACAGAGCAAAACACTCACGGCTCAGACTCTCCCTACTGAGGTCAGGCCACAGTGCAGACCCACACACAGATACCAGCAAAGAAGCCAGCTAAAGGGAAGGAACCCTCTACCCCCATTCCCCACCCCCCAAGCCCAGTGCCTCCTTCTCATTCTCTGTCTTTGGAGCCCCAGAGGTTCTGCACCCCCTGCGGCTAAAACAAAAGACAGCCCACAGGAAAACCAACTGCCCTTTTGGCTGGTCCCTGGCAAAGGGGAAGTGTAAAAGTGCAGAGGGGAGAGCAGAGCAGCTGCACTAATCCTGTTTTGTCCTGCAGTAATTAATAGTATAATCCACATTTCAGATGCATTAAAGCGAAAATGCTGCATTATCAGAGCGCTGGGGCACACAGCCCCAGGGCAGAACCTTCCCTGCTGACCTGCAGGACCAGGTGACCTCATTTTAGCCTCCTCCTCTCTGGGGAGCTGACTCTAGACACCTCATAAAAGAATTGAGCTGGCAGCCAGAAATCTCCAGTCTGCCCAATATGCTGGGTCTGTCTTTGGAAGCTACACCCGCAGTGTAGCAGTGTCCAGACAGTCTGGCCCACTGGATTGGTTCACCCTAGAAGCCACTTAATCGGCCCCACTCTGGCTAGCAATACATGTGTAAATCTATGGATAGATTTTTTTTTTTTTTTTTTTTTTTTTAAGATTTAAGCTAAATCTTTCCCAAAAGGTGATGCTGTGATAGGGGACAGGGGTGCATGTAGAATGAAGATGTCCTTCCTAAATGCAATTCGGTGTAAATATCCTATTTTTTGGTGCCAAGTGAAGGCCTTCATAGACATTCTGGGGCTACCAGATTAAGTTCCTATCTAGGCCTAGAAACTGACTGCTGCTTCCTAGGCCCAAAGAGGAAGTATTTTCTGCAGCTAACAAAACAGTATCTTCACAGGAAGGACACTATTAGCTCACCAAACAAAAAGATACATTTACGCTAAATGTTGCAGTCAAATGTCAGAAACACTGAAAAGCACATTTAGTTGAGCAGGGTCTTCTCAGCCCCGTCTGGAGGCCCTCCCTGCCTGACAGGAAAGTCTCAGTTCTCCAACACACCAAAGTGTGAATGGGTACATCCAACAGCACGCTGAAACCTCTTATCCCATTCATATCCAGAATGAGTGTGTGTTGTTCTCAGCTCATCCTCTGTCCCAAGCCCACTGATGGCTACATGCTAATCCCTACAACTAAACTTGTAAATTCTTCTTGGAACTTGGCTGAAACCGCTTTTGGTTTTTGGTTTTTGTTTTGTTTTGATGTGTATATGTGCGTGAGTGTTTGGTCTGTATGTATGTGCACTATGTGCGAGCCTTATGTGCCCAGAGGGCAGAAGAGAGCATCGGAAGTGGAGTTATGGTTGGCTGTGAACAATTGTGTGGGCGTTGGGAATCAAAGCTCGGAAGAGCAGCCATTGCTCAAGCTCTACCTGAAACCACATCTTACTTCTGGTAAATGAGTCTAAACAGAAAATATGTTAGGAGTAAATTTTATGTCGTTTTGAAAGGAAGCTCTAATCCAGGAACCTATTACCCACAATTCTGCCTTTGAGAGTCCTACCTGGAGGGTGGGTGTTCAGGTCAGTGAGAAGATTCCTGCCTGCCAAGTGTAAGGCCCTGGGTTCAATTCCCAGCACCTGGTGGTGGAGGGAAGCAGCTTACCTAGACTTTAATACACTGCTTCATGATGTTACTAGTACCGCTAATGCAAAAAAAATTTTTTTTCAACTTCACTAACTTCATAAGAATACCATTAGAGTCTGGCCCAGGAATGAGCTTCCTGCCATCTGCATGATCCAGTTGAGTAGAAAATGCATCCATAGATATCTCCAGAAATGCATCAGGATTCCTTGTTTTGGCAGTAGAAACTGCCAAAAAGTCACATTGAAGCAATGACACCTGTTGTCTGGCTCCGTTTTTGACTATATGCCACAGACCAGCCATTCACACATAGCCATGGTCCCCAGATGGTCTCTGGTACAAGGAAGGTGGAGAGAAAGTCACCACCACACGTACCTGCTTGTCTATTCCCATAAGGTGACCACATACAGCACATCCATCTCCTGGACCTTTGCTCCTCCCACACTGCCTCGACTTGCCCCCACAGAGACTCATGTAAAGAACCTTTATACAACACTCTCCTCTCTCTCTCAGCTTCTACTTAGAATCTCACCACACTACAGTTATCCAAACTATACCACATCTAAGCCTCCTTCCCTCTTTCTAAGAAATATTCTGTAGGGGAACAGGTAGAGATACATGATATTTCAGTGTGGCACTGGCCTTAGCTTTGCCCTTCCAACAACCCAACTCCAGACCCACAGAGGTGTCTCTCTCCATCAGCTACAGCAACTCCTCCCACAGGACCCCTATTGTGGATTGAGAACCAGCCTTCCAGCATGCCCGCATCAGAATTATCTGGAATCTTGTGAGTGTACTACCTTATATGGCAGAAGAGACTCTGAAGATGGGATAGAGTTAAGGATCTTGAGATAGGACACATTATCTTTGTTTATCAAGATGGGCCTGCTGTAATCAATGGCGGCCTAAAATCGAGGACAAAGGAGAAGGCGGAGTCCACAGGAGACATGAAAACATAAAGAAGCAGATGAAGATGGGGGAAAGATCACCAGCCGAGGAATGTAGGCTACCCCAGAAAGGTAAGAACATACTTCACAAAACCCCAGAACCTACTCAAATTGATTTTGTGGATTCCTGGAACTCCAATGTAAGACGTAGAGACAATGTGTGTTGTTTTAGGATACCAAATTTGCAATAATTCATTGCACCATCAATTTAAAAACTCTAACACAACCCTTCTTCATATAAGAGACCTATGAATGACAGTACCAATGATGTCCCAGGCAACCTCAGACCACACCGGTCTCTAGCATCTAAAAGCCAAATGAATCTTCTTGTTCCCCATCACCAAAACTTACACTCATAGGCCTTGAAACCCTAAGTAAAGTTCAAGGACATGAGATAGGGGAAATTTCCATAATAACCTACTGCATTTGAGATTTACAAATATCTAAAGCAAGCCAAAGAAACAATTACCAAAAGCCTTTACTTAGTCCAATAGAAGACTTTGAGCTGGAGAAAAAAAAAAAATCTATCACAATAATTTCTCTTCCCAAGCAGGCAGATGCTAGGCCAACCATCCTTGCCCAATAAGTGCATCCCACAGGTGGGCTGGCCTATAGCCTGGCCATGATGCCAGGCAGCCTGTCTGAAGAACTGGAAAGCCAGGCCCGTGCCCACTGGGCTCCTTAAGACAAAGAGAGGAGGCGGCTCAGGAAGGTGGTGGCATCCTGCCCGCCTCAGTGGTAGCCTGGGGCCATTGGATCTCGCCATCTCTCCAGCACCTGAGAGGTGTGAGCCAGGCAGCCAACCACATCAGAAGCTGGCTGCCCGCCGGCCCCAATTGCCCAACACCTCCAGAGGAACCAGCTTTCCAGGACTGGGTTTTACACACCACACAGTTACAAGCAAGGAGGGTCAAATGGAGGTGCAACACTATGCAGAACAGCCCACCAAAGGCTAGACAGACGGAAAATGTATTGCTGTACAGCAACCACCTAGTGACTCCCATGCATAGACTGTTCTCCCACTGCATGGAGAAGCTTTGCCAGGGCCTTATTCCTAACCTACTCAGCTCTTTCCATCACAGGCTGGGCCATCCATCCACTTGGAACACCCCAAACCTATGCTCCCAATTCTCTCAGTTGACACTTTCCCAGGCTCCATGTTAACAACCGACAAAAACCACTACATTAACAGATAACATGATCTATTACAGTATAGTTGTCAGGGTTGAGGTAAGTGCAATTACTCAGCAGGATTTAAACATTCAAGCTTTAGTGACTTGTATGAGGCACTACCTCAGGCAAGGTGATGTAGTTTTCAAAAATTAACCACTTTCCACAAAAGGCTCTCTTGCTTGTGATAGAATGACTACATAACCTGAGCGGAGACGGCACACTTCCACAAACGGGGCTTCAAGGTGGTCCATGTGCAAAGACTATACTACTTCCTTTCACCCCCCCTTTCTTCTGATAGCCCCCCCAGAAACCAGCCCCAGCCTCCCCACTTTCCTTAGGTACCATATATATGCCTTCTTTTAAAGCCCTTACACCAGAGCCAACTCCCCGGTAAGAACAACCATTGATAGCCAATCTTTAACCTCTGTAGGAGCCAAACTGCCCTCTCATGCACTCAGTCAGACATTCCCATTCCCATGTTAATAATGTACCTGGCACTCCCACCCAACATCCACAGTGTTGGCTGGCCACTCTTCATGCTTAAATGCAACTCTGATAAGACACATGGACACTATCGGCCAGGAACATGATTAGCATGGTACCCAAGCCAAATTTGGGTTTTCTTGTACACTTGGGCAACAGGCGCATGGGGTAGGGTGGGAGGTGTGTTGTTTTTGTTTATGCTCAGAGAAGCAGGTATTGGGAGATGCCCCAGAGTGTCCACTCCTGGCCAAAGGAGAAAAAAATTTTACAGGACTATCTGAAAATGCTCCAAGTTCATTCCTGTCTCGCTTCCCAGGGGTGGGCCCAGCCAAGCCATTGAGGCCTTGCCAACATGGTTCTCTAATACACTTTTCTGGGTTTTTCCCATCAATACCTTGGCTGGTTGTGTGGCTAAATGATGTGTTCTCATGAGCCCAAGTCAGACCTATGCTGACTGCTCCAATTCCAGCAAGCCAGTCACTATCCCAACAATACTCTCTTCTAAACCTCTGCAGAGTACCACGCTCTGCCTTTTGGGGGAAGATGAGCAGAAAACCAAAGATGGCAAGAGACTGGTTTGTTGTCACCAAGATCACAAGCCATGCCCACTGCCAGCCCTTATTCTCCATTTCCATCTCCTCTTTCCTGAGAGTTGGCCATTTTAACTGAGATTTGTTTATTTTGGCTTTTTTGATTGTTTTTCTATTTCTTGAGACACAGTCCCATTTCACTTAGCGCAGGTTGGTCTCAAACTCTATTAGCTGAGGATGATCTTGAACTTTTGATCCTTTTGCCTGGACCTCCTAAATGCTGGGGCTACAGGAGGGCTCCACCACACCCAGCTTACTTAAATGATGGGAATGGAGCCCAGGGCTTCACGCATGCTAGGCAAGCACTCCAGCCACTGAGCTACAACTGACGTAACGCGAGACACTGAATGGTACAACTTCCTTCAGCTGACCTTTGGGAAGGGTCCAGCACTCCATCCACCCATGCTGGGTTGGGAGTCTCTTACCCAGGAAACTCAACTCTCTCCTCTAGAAACAAAAGCCAGCCTCCGTCACTTCTAATTATTGCAATGAGTTACTGAACAACTTCCTCAGTGTTCACCTGCTTCGGCTGTATCCTACAGTTCTCTTTCAAAGGCTACCTTCCTTCCTGTCAGGGCCAAAAAGAACTCACTCTCTAGCTTTGCTTGTACCCTAGTAATGGTGCAAAAGTGGTCAGGTCCACTGAGACTTTGACCTAGCTCTGAGAACATGTGCCTCAGAGGTCTTACTGAGTTTCCTTCCACAGATCTTTCCTGGGGCCCTTGGGGCTGTCGTTGGATATAGGAATAAATAAACCTCAGCTCTTCCTGCCTCAAGTCAGAGTTTGGGTTAAAGCTACTGGGTCTCTATAACTATCCCTTGAGGGGGTATACAGTTCAGCTGGTAGAGTGCTGAACACAAAGCCCTGGGTTCCTTCCCCAGGTCTGACTCACCTGACATGCTGGTGCACACCTGCAATGCCAAAGGCAGGGCAAGGGGACTGGGAGTTCAAGACCACCCTTAGCTAGACAGTGAGTTCAAGGCCAGCCTGGGGTGAATAAAACACGGTCTCAAGAAGATATAGGTGGGGAGGGAAGAGGAAGTGGGGTGGGGGCTAGAGAGATGGCTCAGCAGTTCAGAGTTCTTACTGTTTTTGCAGTCAGTGCCCAACACCCATCTGGTGTTTCATAGCCACCTATAACTCCAGTCCCCACAGAACTGACACTGTCTTCTGACCTCAGAGAACACCAGGTACATCCAAGTGTACGCTTGGATACATTCATACAAAACATTCATTTAAAAAAAAACTTTTTAAAAGAGATAAAAAAGAAAAAGCACCATTGAGGTAAGGCAAGAACCAGTGGTGGCACACACCATTAATCCCAGCACTCAGGAGGCAGAGGCAGGTAGATCTCTGTATGAGGTCACCCTGGTCTACACAGCAAGTTCTAAGACAGTAGGGACAACTTAGTGAGACCCAGTCTCAAAAAACAAAACAAAACAAAACAGTGGCCTCATGCTGCTGAAGTTGCTAACAGGCAGAGACATGTGTCTTGCCCCATGTCATATACTCAGAAAAATGGTCCTTGAGGACATTAAGGCCCAGAGGGGCCTGTAAACCTTCCAAACTGCATCACCATGTCTACATGTCTATACAAATGTGCATATGTATATGTGCCTCTGTGGACACTGGCAAGTTTACAGCCCAACACACACACACACACACACACACACACACACACACACACACACACACCCTGCTTTGAACAAACACACTCTTCCCCATCACTATAAGATACCAGGCACTGCAGATGGTGCCTGGACTCTCTATACCCTGCCACCTCCAGGGAACTGCACTGTGCTTGGCCAAACTGTCCAGACTGCTGGAGGCCCTGGCTCCACACCAATTGCATGCGTACCCTCAAATGAGCCTTCTTGCTTGCACAGGCCTTCCTGTTCTAAAGGGCATGAACAAGATGACTCCTGAAGACAGTGAGTCATCACTGCACACAGGAAGCAACTTCTTCATCCAAAACTTGAATAGTTCCTAGAGAGATTTCTCTGGTGTCCTTCCCTAGTTGTCTACAGAGCACCCAGGCTGGCTGATCCCTATCCCCATCCCAAGATAGCTTCCTCAACTACCTACAATGGCAATACTTTAGTTCATTGGTTAGAAAAATAAGAGCTGTCTGACATTTCTAGCATTAAAACTTTTTTTTTTTTTTTAATGTATGCTCCACCTCTACCTGGGCCTATGACTCAGCCCTTTAACCTCTCAAAGGGACTAAAAAGACATTCCCTGGGAGCTACCACCATTCTTTATCATGGAATCATGCTGAAAGACAAAATCCACTCAACCCTCTGAATTCTTACATGAATCCTTCACATTCTTAAAGGAAGAGGGAAAAGGATGCAGAAAGGCCACTGTCATAAGAACTACAGGTACCAAGTGTCCCCTATACCAGTCACCGGGGTGCTAGATTTAAATATTTTGTTTCATCCATGTCATGAATCACATACAGAAATGTTCCACTGAAAGAGCACTTCCTGAGCAAACATATCCAAATTCCAAGCCACATCAAACAGAGGATTTCCCAAGGACACCATAAATAGGCCAATGTGGCTTTTATTCTATCCAAGAATAAAGAGATGACCCTGAGTACTTACAAGAAATTTCAAAATAGAAGAACTCTGCCTTGAATTGGAAAGGAAAGCTATCCCCCACATTGAGCAGAGAGACTTCTAAGAGTAGACTCAAGAACGGCCTCAGCCCAACTTCTGAAATAACCAGAAATGGGAAATGCAGGACCCATGGGGCAAATCACTGTGCCACCTGGCTGTCCCACCAGAACCAGAGTATTGATATGGGTGGCGTTTGTCATTCTTAACTTGGTGATTAAATGATCAAAACTGCAGTCAAGCATGACTGATCAGATCAGTGTACCAATGGGAAGTCCTCTCCAACAATTCCTCAATGCCCTATGTCTTCCTCCCAATTTCCCATTCAAGGATCTGCTGGTTTAAGGGTAAGGTCAGGGAGCTACAGATATGGCTGTTGGCCCTTTTCAACTCTTTTTTGTTTTGGTTCAGTTTTGTTTGTTTGTTTTTCCAGACAGGGTTTCTCTGTGTAGCTTTGGAGCCTGTCCTGGCACTCGCTCTATAGACCAGGCTGGCCTCGAACTCACAGAGATCCTCCTACCTCTGACTCCCGAGTGCTGGGATTAAAGGCGTGTGCAACCAACGCATGGACCCTTTTCAATTTCTAACTAACAGGGTGGAATGTCTCCCTACAATCTGCCTCCATCCCACCCTAACTTGCTTTATATATGGGTGCCTGCTCTGTCCATTTGGATTTAAAGCCAGATGTGAGCCAAAGGCTAGGTGATCCCCTGCGACACTCCGCTCCTTGAGCTTCTTGCAGTGCCAGTTCCAAGCCATGCACACCCCACAGTACAACTGCAAGGATTAACAGAAAGGGAAGAGGCTCAAGAGCTTTGAAAAAATGAAGCCTCTTAGATTACTTTGCCATTCTCCTCAGACACATTGGCACCTCTCCCTGCTACTCATAACTAAACAGTTAGATATTTGAGTAGCTAACTCAGAGGCGTAGGCAGCCATGCTGAGGAACATGTAGCTGCTCAGTAAAGGAAAACAGAGATGGGCTTGGTTCGGTGAGGAAAGGTACTCAAGAACATGGGGTCTGAGAGTCAAGAACCAGGGCCAGCCCAGCCAAGGTCACAGGGATCTAGTCCTTCCAGGCACTCAAACCAAAAGTCAGCCTTGGTTTTTTCATACTCTCATCCTACACCTCTTCCAAAAGACATCCAGAAGATAAGAACTGGTGGCAGAATAAACTCTCCAAATTTGTTCACCTAAGTCTCATAATGTAAGCATATTTGGAACTAGTTTTCTGTTTCTGTTTTTATTGGGGGGGGGTTGTTTTGTTTTGTTTTTTGAGACAGGACTTCTCTGTGTAACCAGCCCTGGCTGACCTGGAAATCGATTTGTAGACCAGGCTGGCCTCGAACTCACTGAGATCTGCCTGCCTCTACCTCCCAAGTGCTGGGATTTAAGGTGTGTGCCACCACAGTCCAGCTGGAGCTAGTTTTGAGGGTGTAAATTAACCATGTCCATAGAGGATTAGGGTAGGCCTTAAATCAATGGCTGGTACCCTTATGAAGGAAGAGACCAGCCACGAATGGTGGTACATGCCTGTAATCTCAGCTACTCAGGAGACTGAGGTAGGAGAATCTCAAGTTCAAAACCAGCCTGTAGGGGCTGGAGAGATGGCTCTGCCATAAAAAGCACTTGTAGTTCTTGCAGAGGAGCCAGGTTCGGTTCCCAACACCTATATGGAGGCACGTGGCCATCTGTAACTCCAGTCCAAGAGGATTTGAAGCCCTCTTCTAGCCTCTGTGGCACCGAGTACACACCAAGTAGTGCACACACATGTATCCAAGTAAACATTCATACACATAAAATCAAAAACCTTAAAAAAAAAAAAGCATCACGAACTCCAAAGTTAGATCCTGTCTTAAAGGCGAAGGAGGAAGGAGAGAAGGGAGGAAGCAGAGGTGAAAAAGCAGAAGAGGACGAGGATGAAAAGGAGACATAACAGACATACACTGGAAGAGGCATTTAGAAGACCAGAGTGACACAGCTCTGGGGCAATAAATGTCAAGCACTTCCAAGAGCCACCAGAAGCCAGGAAGAGACAAGGACCCTCACTGGAGATGTACAGAGTACATGCTGTGCTGGCACCTTGAACTCAGATTCTTCACTTCCTGAACCCTGGTGGGGACAGATTTCTGTTGCTCTAAGCAACACTTGGTTGTAGCAGCCTTTCCAAATAATTACACTACATCTCACCCACATGCCATGACCAGCCTGGCAGAGTCATCTGTCCCCTGGCTGCCTGTAACCCTCTCCCTGGAGTCTCCTTAATTTCACTCATCACCCCAGCACATCTGCTAGAGGAACATGAATCCCCAACAGTGTCCACCCCACTCAAGGTACATGCAAAGCCATAGGCACCTTCAACCCTCAAAGATCACTCAGCTCTTCAATGATCCCTCTCACCAGGCATGTTCCCCTTCACCAGGCAGCTCTGCCTCGGACCCCTGGAAGGAGTCTCCCATCTGTCTGGAAAGTTCTGCATCACTTCCACCGACCAGTCTCTCAAATGCCACCTTCCCAGAAGGCCTCTCCTCAACACTTCACCACCCATATAATCTGCAAACCATGTCCTCATAATCCTACTCCTTCACAACCTTTAAAACCTATCAGAATAGCATATTTTATGTAACTAGCTGTATATTAAGGAGGATGAGATGTATGAATCGGATAAACAGGATTTCTGTTTTTGACCCCACAGCAGTCCCTGGAATTTACAACAACTGTACCCACCAAAGTCCCTGAAACTTACAACAAAGGTCAAGGGTCAGGCAGTAAGGTACAAAGAAGGAAGTGAGCCCTGGAGACTTTAAATGTGTCAGCAAGGGGGGCTGGAGAGATGGCTCAGAGGTTAAGAGCATTGACTGCTCCTCCAGAGGTCCTGAGTTCAATTCCCAGCAACTACATGGTGGCTCACAACCATCCATTATGAGACCTGGTGCCCTCTTCTGGTGTGCAGATATACATGGAAGCAAAATGTTGTACACATATAAATAAAATCTTTTAAAAAAAAAATGTGTCAGCAAGGTATGGTGGTACACACCTGTATCCCTAGTACTCAGGAAACCGAGGCAGGTAAATGACAGGTTCAATGCCAGCTGAAGTATATGGCAAGAACCTTCCTTTCCCAAATTGTTATTATTATTGTCACAAATGTCCCTGCCAAGAGAGGAAATCGCTGTTCTGATCTAGTCAACTTTTGCCCTGAACACTAAAAAAAAATGGACAAATTCGTTTTGTTTTGTTTTTTGTTTTTTTTTTTGTTTTTCAAAAAGGGGAAGGGGTTCTATCTAGATTTTGACATTAAGTAAGCTAATTTTAGAAACCTGGTACATGCTGAACAAAACATATGTACAAGCCAGATTCTGCCTACAAGCCACAATTCACAATGTCTGCCTGTCTAGAGATAGAAAAAGATGTTGCACAACAGACACAATAGGTTCAGGATATTCTGATTTAGACACAAGGCACCTGAGCCTGTAGGAGGCCTGCAAGAGCAAGCATAGGGGCGGGGGAGGCTGGGCTCAGACACTCTGCCAAAGAGAAGGTAATATAAGCACACCTCCTCAAATTTTGCTAACACAGAAGGCTGTAAGCCACAGTGGCAAAGCAACAACTCCAGGCCCAGGAGTGTGCCTTTTAGACAAAACAAATGTGAGGCAGCCTGTATTCAATTCTGGAATGTGCATGAGGCTGTGTCTATATGGCCTGAGACCTATAAGCTGGTCCCAGACAATGCCAAGCTGCCACGCTTGTCAAAAACCAGCCTGTGGGGCTGGAGAGATGGCTTAGAGGTTAAGAGCACTGCCTGCTCTTCCAGAGGTCTGGAGTTCAATTCCCAGCAACCACATGATGGCTCACAGCCATCTGTAATAAGATCTGGTGCCCTCTTCTGGTGTGCAGACATGTATGCAGATGACTGTATACATAATAGATATATCTTTTAATAATAATAATAATAATAATAATAATAATAATAATAATAATAATAAACCACAGCCTGGACACAAGGAACTTCCCAGTCATCCACTCCACCCATACCACCAGCCTAGAATGACTGTGGTCATTATCAACCTACTCCAGGAACTGGGGGAGCCTTCCCACTGGGTGCACATAAATCTCTGCTGCCCACAATAGGCAGTTCTAACAGTATCCAAACTTTCTCCCAGTGGCCTGGAAGGCAGCAGTGGCTGGACAGATCCCAGAAACAGGAGTCAGGGACTGTAGAGAGCTCAGAGTTTAAGAGCCCTGGCTGATCTCAGAGGACCTAGGTTCAGTTCCCAGCACTCACATGGAGGCTCACAACAAGCCTCATCTCTAGTTCCAGTAGCTCTGATGCCCTATTCTCTTTCTTCAGGCACCAAGCACTCGTGTAGTACACAGATATACATGCTGGCAAAACATATGTACACATAAAAATAAATAAATAAATCTTTAAAAAGAAAAGAAAGGAAAGAGGAAGAAATGAGAGTCAGGAGGTCTCTTAAGGCATCCTTCAAGTTGGGCCCTCTGCCTGACAGAAAAGCTGGGTCTTAAGAAAGGGTTAATGTGAGCACTGGGAAGCTTGCTGGGGTCAGAACTCAGATCATGACCTACCAGGTAGACTTCATGTCATCTTGCTGCCACACACATCAATCCTTGAGCCACACAACCAAGAGTATACTGTGACACCACATACCACAATGCTAGGCAAAGGCTTTTTTGACCCCATCTACAACTCACCGTGGCAAAAAGCAAGAGTGCAGAGTCACACTTCCATATGTTTCCGCTGGCCCACTGTAAACCAAGTCATACAACATCCCCAAGTGCAATGATTCTCTCCAAGAAAGATGTTCCACAAGAAATGTGTATACAGTACCACAATTAAGCGATGCACAGCCCCGGCTCATCAAGCCCTAGCATGACACTAAATAAACAGGTTTGGTCTACACGCTGGGTCACAGGAGAAAATGTAAGACCTACATTGCTTCATAATCTCACTTGCACATGGCTTTGTCTTTCTTTCTAGAAAGAAAGTAAGGGAAGGGTTTTGGCAGAGGAAGTTATGCAGGTGAATACAGCTGGGGAAGGGAAAGATCCATAGAGGAAAGAAGACAACCAATCTCTCAACTGAGGAGAAGCTTCTGAATTGAAGCACAGAGTCAGCTGGATTAATGATGGATTCTCTAGAGTCCCCTTACACCTCCAGGCCAAGTCTTCCTTACTCCCAATAGGCACCACCCATGGTGGCTGGGTTAGAGGCCATCCAATTCTGACAACTGAAGCCTACCTCTCCCTTCGCCATCCCCCAACTTCTGCTTGCAAACCCACCAAAGATCTGGGAGAATAGTCCCAGAGCATAAAGACCACAAAGCCAAAACCAATACCAGAGGAACCTGTGACAGCTTCCAACTGGTCACCCCTAAACCACGGTACTTTAGTGAGTTTCCCTTCCAGAAATGGCGTCCGCTCACTTCTGAGCTGATGATTCAAAGGATTCAGGGTCTGAAAAGCATCGAAACCACTTGGTTGTGTAAAAATCACTATTTTTCTTTTTTTTTAAGATTTTATTTACTTATTATGTATACAACATTCTGCTTCCATGTATATCTGCACACCAGAAGAGGGGACCAGATCTCATAATGGATGGTTGTGAGCCACCATGTGGTTGCTGGGAATTGAACTCAGGACCTCAGGAAGAGCAGTCGGCACTCTTAACCTCTGAGCCATCTCTCCAGCCCAAAAAATCACTATTTTTCAAACAGCCACTTTGCAGAGTTGTCCAATGAACAGTTACAGGAGAACCAAAGAGTGCAGCTCTGCCTGATCCTGGCTTGCTAGGGTCACAGGTGCCCTGTGTCTTAAACACAGGTCCTATGGGAGGCTCACTCACACACACACACACACACACACACACACACCCTTGTGGCCTTGACTGTTCTCTCAGCTGCTAACCCATCTCCTGGAAAAGCGAGTCACCTCAGCTTCTCCCACATAGACTTCCTCATGTATCCATTTTAAGGAACCAAGTGTTTTATGGGGAGGAGAAAGTTCCCACATGCAGAAAACACACTCCCCTGGGAGGATCCAACAGAGGGTCATTCAGCACTTGTTGAAAGAACACAAGCACGAGAATGACTGGAAGAGAATGTCAGCTGTGAACAGGAAACAGGAACATCTTCCCCGTGGCCACACCATCCGAATTCTCCCTGACCAGCAGCAGCCACCAGCCCCTGGCAGGAGGACACAGGACACACACACAAAGGAATGCACATACACACGTACACACTGGTGGACCCCAAGGTAGGAGAGGGGCTCAGGCAAGGGAGGGAACACCATGGTGGTTTGCAGGAGCTCCACCTCTGGGAATGGATTTGATGTCAAGTGTCAGCAAGTAAATTGCTATTGGCTTCTCAATAAGCAGCAGTAGTGAGTTAAGTGTTTCCCTGTATTGTGCAGGCTCTCACGGACTCAATACGGCAGTATTGACAGCACAATCACACAGTAATCCAGCCTCCTCTAATACCTACACTTCCTCAATGAAAATACACTTCCCACTTGGACATCCTCCCATTAGCTTTGGGCTGGAAATCTCTAGCCTAGCCCTTCCCCCCAGCTGCCCCCAGCCTGTGAAACTGGCAGCTGGCCCCCAAATGCCCCAGCCAAAGGGAACATCCCAGCCAACGGACTGTCAGGGTCCAACCAAAAAGATAAACAGTCGGAGACCTACAGGAAAAGGCCTGCTCTCCCCATCTATAAATCAACAGTGGGAAGGAAAGAAAAGTGACTCAACTCCTTAAGGATAAAAATCTCAAGCAGTTGCAAAGGAAAATTGATGTCCCCAGCAAAGCAAGAGATGTCTGCTCTGGGGAAGACAAAGAGACTCAAAACTTCACCCAACTCAGGTCAATTGTGAGACCTCTACAAGCTTCCTGCTCTCAAACCAGGGACATATCATTTCCATAAGGAAAGGCTCCATGTCCTTGCACTTAGTGTGCAGAGCAGAGTATGCTAATTTAATGTAAGGGATGTGGCAAATGTAAGCTGTTTTAAAATCCATTTTTCATGACATTCAAAACACCCTCAAACAGGCAGGCAAAATTTTATTGAGAAGATCAATGCAACTGAAGGTGAATGAAAATATTAAGGCTAGGTGTGATGGCAGAGGCCAGAAATCCCAACACTCAGGAGGCTGAGGCAGGAAAATCAATCATTTGAAATCAGCCTGGGATACATAGAGACTGCCCCAAATACATACGTAAGTATGTACGTATGTACATACATACAGGAGTCAGAGGCAGGTGGATCTCTATGAGTCCTGTGAGTTCGAGGCTAGCCTGGTCTAGATAGCTACATAGCTGGTTCCATGCCAGCCAAGGCTACATAGGGAGACTCTACTTAAAACAAATACACACATACATACACAACATGAGTAAGAGGCAGGTGGATCTCTGGGCATTCTGAGTTGGAGGCCATAGTGAGTTTCAGGCTAGCCAGGGCTACACAGAGAGACTCTGCCTCAAATAAACAAACATAAATGCATAAATAAACACTTTAATGAACGAATGGATGAACAAGAAGTGATTTGCTCAAGGTCACAAAGCAAATCAGCAGCAGACCTGATATTAGAGCCAGACTACGGATCAGCAGGGTATTTCTGTAAAGAGCCAGGTACCTATTTTAGGCCTTGCAGGCAGTATGCTCTCATGAGTCTTAGCTTTGCAGCATGAAAGCAGCCCTAGACATAGAAATGGCCAAGCACAGGCAAGAAACACTGACAGTCACAAACGGATTCTCTACAGAGACAGTATTCCTTTTTATGAACTCACACACACACACACACACACACACACACACACACACACACTCTCGCACACGCACACAAACACACACTTAAAAATGTAAAAAAAAAAAAAAATCATTCTTAGTCCAAAAGCAGTAAGAAAACAGGAACTGGTGTAGAGCTGTCCTAACAGCTCAATTTGCCAACTCTAGGCCACTGAGAGACTTCGAAACACTGAAACTACCAGTCTATAAGGATAAACAATGGTCATTCATAGGCTTACACAATTTTAACTTTCTGTTCCAATCAAAACTACTTGATTGCAGGAAAATGGGAGGGGGGGGACCTCAATGTCAACCTGTAACAAAGTTTTTTTTTTTTTTTTTTAACTAAAGAACTTTAAAGCTATTTGATTTTCCAACATAAAAATCAGGCCACTCTCAGGTACCCAAAAGCAATACAGCTGCAAACCCTGTGACAGGCAAGCACAGTGCTAAGACTCCAGCAGAAATACTTTTTATGGGAATTTCTACACGAATTTCAAAGCAATTTTCCATAAACACTCCATGGATGCCCCAGCAGAAGGCATTTGCATAACCAGCAAGTGAAGACCCCCTTCAGCACAGTGTGAGTGGGAAGCCATACCTTCCCTACCTCCCACCCCCACACAAGGAATTTAAGTCTGTTCAGCAAGCAGAAATCTGGCTAGAAAGGGGTTAATGCCCTTCCAGGCTGGGATCTGATAAATGGCTGTGCGGAAAGCAGGTCCCCTCACTTTGAGATATGATGTCACTAACCTTTATTGATCCACTATCAGGGAACTTTGCTTATCTCTCTCCTGTGATATAGTGCCCGTCCTGTGCTCAACTAGTGTTTAATACACTGCTGGTGCCCCGCCCTCCTCATCTCTCAACACCGTGGAGCATGGCTGCCATGGGGGCAATATTTTATTGCCAGGGCTTGCCAGCACCAAGGCTTCCCAGAGGTGAATAGAACACCTACTACCACTTCCTTCTACAAAGGTAGGTTGACAGTGGGCCTGACAAGAAGGGACAAGAAGGGGCAAGGACCCTGAGACTCTCTAACACAGTTGCAAGTCCCCAGCCTCCCCGACTGCCTTACTTTTATTCCCTCCTAGCATGAAAGGCAACTGTCAGGCAACCAGATTCACGATGGCATTTACAAGCACCTCCCAGTCAAAACTGCTTTTCAGAGCCTAGAACTTCCTGGCCTTGCCTGTCAGTGGGCTCAAGACCTCAAGCCAGGAGGAGGGGAGAACACTGCCCATCAAAGTGCCGAAGAGTCACTCAAGAACAAACTGGGAAGAAGGCAAAGAACACACTCCCATGTGTCTAGTCAGGCTCAGATTCCTTAGGACAAGGTTCCACCGCCTGGGGCACATGGCTGCCACACACCAGGTTAGGTGTCCCCACAGCCTCCCAACCCACAGGCAAACAGTGCATCAGGCACAACCTATGCCACACCCAAGGGTGAGCACTAATAAGTGCCAACAAACGGGGAGTGATAGAACATAAGACCCACTTCCAGCCTCGGAAGATGGCTACCTTCATCTTTACCAAACTCAACTGGTCTCTTAGGCTGAGCCAAGATCCCAGCTACTGGCCCCCTTCCCCCACACTAGGAGCCAGGGGAGAAGGCTTTGCCTGTCCCATCCCATCCCTGGGAATAAGGGCAGTAGGCCTCCCAGAGAAAGCTAGCACACCCTTCCACTGCCCCTGGGGCACTCAGAATTTGCCTAATTGAACATTAACAAGTTGCTACAATAAAGTTCCTCTGTTGTGAGCTGGAAACTTTTTGGGCAACAACAACAGAAGTCTTGTTACAAACTGCTCTCAAAGCCAGCCTTCAGTCCCAACAGGTGTGAACAAGATTTAAACCCCTCCTCCAATACAATGCAGTCCAAACAAAGGGGAAAGTCAATCCTAACCTCCTGGGGTTTCTCCTTGTCTAACACCTTCTTCACTCACTCAGCCTGAGGGAGCCAAAGAAATGTGTAAAGAGGCTCTTCGGGCCCTGCCTCCACTGGAGACCTCTGAACTCAGGGAGCATGCTTCCTTCCTGGCCTCAGCATACTGCCATGTTGGATGTCCAGGCATCTCCAAAGTGCCCCCCTCCTTCTCCACTGTGTTGCAAGGCATCAGGTAAGGACCAGATGCTTTTCATCACCTTCTACCTGCTCCTGTACTACCCAGAAAGCTCCCTAATTCAGCCATCGGAAGAACCAAGCTTTCCCATCTGACCCATGTCACCTACAACTTCTGGTTCTTGAGGGTAGGGACAAAAGAGAAAGGGAAAGAGTGGAATATTCCTCTTGAACAGCAAGTTAGGGTCCAAGCTGGTCTTTATGCTAACGGTTCACAGACACCTCCTGACACGCCCTTCCTCAGAATACCTGAGAAGAGACAGGCCTCCAATAATTGAATTTTCCATTTAAAAAATATTTTGTGTGTGACACCAGAAGTAGAAACACAAACCTAAGTGTTGGACAAGAGAAGGAATTATCCCTCCCATTGATTTTTTTCTTTTTCTTTTTTTTTTCTTTTGCTCTAGTGTATTAGAAAGAACACAGTATTTATCTAGAGATTTCTTCCCAAAGCCAACCACATAAACAGGACTTGAAAAGAGCTTATCCGACGAACGATTTGCTCACACAGCCGCTGCCGGAAGTGGGAATCCCAGCAGGGAAGAGTATGAGCCCCACTGTCCCTTAGTGGACAATCTTAGGCAGCTCTTGTTACTTCACTTCAGAGAAGTGAGAGGGAGGCCAGAGAGAAGACCACAGCAAAAACTACAATGGACACCCACACACCCACACACACAAATTCTCTTTCCTTCATTCTTCTGCTCCAATGATGCGACTGCAAAGCAACCATGCAACCCATATTGGGGGGGGGGTATGCTAAGTGCCCACATATCTAGTCCACTGTCATTCTTAGCGACTTTCCTGTTCTCTTCCACATATTCTTGGGCTTGTTAGGGTTTTTAATGACAAGCACTAACAACCTCTAGCTTTTAATACAAACTTCTTTGCTCTCCCAGTGTTAAGAATAAAATTGAACACAATTTTCATACAATTTTTAAGTAGAAGGCAACCACAAAACACACCAAGGGTACCCTTTAATACCAGTGCCCCTCAACTTTCTCCACCTCCAGGAGTAAGAGCAGCCACAGACTTGGTCCATAAAATGGTACATGCCCACCATGATGGAATCTGTTTTCCAACAGTTTTGACCAATGAACCTTACTTACAGTCCCATAAGGGTATAAACAGATTCCCTTTCCTCTGTGCCCCCACTCCTGCAGACAGGCAATGCAAGAACCTCCCAGGACCCCACAGAAAGGGAATAGCCCCCTTAAAACACCACCATAAATGTTCAAAGGCCCAAGTCCTCCTTCCAGGTAGCTGGGAGGATGTAATTGGTGAGGCAGGAGATTAGAAATATTGGCAGCCTCTAAGTAAGACTTTAATTTACTGGCAGATCAATAGAGCCGGGGTTATATTGGCAAAGTGTCTACAGCTCTATTGACTCACACGATGCCTCTTATCAATTTATCAGAAATCTGGAAGTCAGAAGATATTGTTTGAAAGGAAAAGAGAAAGGGGGTGGGAAAAAGAAGAGGAAGCAGGAAGAGCAACAGAGCAGTGGGAAACCAGGGTCCCCAATGCAGAACTGCATAGGAAGACGAATTTTACTCCTGCCCAAAAATTCCCATGCAAAATATTCAGAGTTAACTAGCCACCCTTCCTTGCAGGGTACCCCAGCTTGTTCACAGGGTTCCATTTCCCATAAACCTCCAGAGGTGGGGGGGAGGGGGTCCCTTGTGTGTTTCTTTTCTTGTTGGTTTAGCAGCAGACTGTTTCCTCTGGGTTCAGTGCCACTTGCCTAAGTTGCAGGCAGTCACACGAATGCCCCTCCTGCTCAACTTGGGGTTTGTTTTATTTTGTTTGTCTTGCTTTCAACTGCCTCTCCAACTCTACCTCAGCCAGAAATCCTCTTAACTTCTTCCTTGCTAGTCTATTTTTCCAAATAAATAAATAAATAACTCTGAAATGTAAAGGAGATATTTATCCTTCTATCCCACGTTGCCAAAGGGCCACAAAGACTCCGAGACTAACAAGGACATGTGGTCTCAAGAAGCATGACGGAAACAGACACGGGTTCTATAAATCATCACACAGGGCATGGAAAAGTTATCACAAACAGTTAATCTTCATTTGAAAAGGTTTCAAAATATCCCAGGTCACTGAGAAAAAAAAAATGTCAAGGGAAGAAATGTAAACATTAACACTTCAAGCCTAAATGTCCACACCACAGAAACCTGTAGGTTCCAAGTATTTCTGCCCAGTTACTCTAGGGGGCAGGTCAGGAAGAAATGGAATCTAGAGCATTCCAGTGATCAGGAGGCCAAAGGGGAAAGCGATTTTCCTTGGTTTGAAGGAACCACAACTGGCTTGTGACGATCCATTTTGGTTCCTGCCTCATACAACAAATTTCTGCTTAATTGCTGTTTTGCATCTCGTTGAGACATCGAGTAAACAGTACTTAAGTGTTTCCAGACAAAAACAATAACTCACTAATGACTAAGGCACTGCTAATTAAAATGTCCCTGTGATGGCGTGACTGGACTCAGAGCCACCGCAAGGAACAGAACTGCCCAGGCCTCGAACACATGAACCAGAACCCAACCATACAGGGAGGGGAATGACCTGCTCCTTCCTCTGTGGGTCAGAACGGCCCTGTGGTGTTCAGGAAGAGAATCCCTTCCAGGAATGGCAGATAGGGTGTGGAGTTGAGCAGGAGGCAAGGTGTGCTGGTTTCAGAAGGATGCAAGTGTGCTAACAGAAGGCACAGTCCAGAAGCTTCTGGGCCAGTGGGTGGTCTGACATGATATGGTCCTCAAGACTTTGTGCCTTCATTCCTAAGATCTCCTAAAGAGGAGGCAAATGTGTAAACAAATCAAATAGATGTCCCTTCTGGAAAGCACAAGTCTTGCAGACACCACAATCTGCTTTGAAGGCTCCAAAGTTCAAGTCCCTTTCTAAAGGACAGACTGGGAAAGAAGGAAACAGGGTATGCACTACCGTTTGTCCAGCCCTGAAGGGGTCACCTTAACCCAGTTCCCAGCTTTCCAAGTGTACCTGACAAGCAAACTTCTCTTCCTCCACCAAACAAGAAATCAAAACAGTGAACTTCCCCAGCTGTGAATAGGACCTCAGCAAAGCAGAGAACAGCTAGCCAGTCTCCACGCTTGCAAATGACTTTCTCTTCCTCCTCCTAGGGCAGGTCAAAGACCCACTAGTTAGCACCAGGAAGGGAGTGGAGGGAAGTCATTGAAACCACAGGGGCCTAATACCCATTTGTATTCACGCTCAGACCCTTTAGGGATGTAAAATCGGAGAGGTTGAACTGTTTACATTCACCTAATGCCCAAGTAAACAAATCAGAGCAGTGCAGGCCAGTCGATTTTTCAGACCCCCCAGTGCAGCATGGCTCTCTTCCTACCCCATTCCAATTTCTCCCTGGGCCCATCTTAATTGTGTCCAACGGGGTCACGGATATTTCCTAAAAAAGCACAGATGTCCCTCACTTGACTGTGCATTCTACATCATCAAAGGATAGGGCAAGCAAATCCTCCAACTGTGAGTGTCATCGCCTCCAGGGAGAGGGGGCTCTGGGCATCAGATGCCACCCTTCCCACCTCCCAGGGTTCATAAAGCCCATAATGGCCTTGAAGAACCTTGCTAAGGAGTTCAGGGTCTAATCTAGAAAGAAATTTCCTCTCTTTTTCTCTAAGAGCTGGTCCTCAAAGACCACTGCTGTTCAAGAACTACATCTCAGAAACAAAGCCCCTCCCCCACAGCATCATCAGATCTTGGCCAAGAAAACTAAAGCTATTTGATGTCCTAATGCAAAGCCAGATCATATCCTAGAAAACGTGAATAGTTTCAACTTGACTGGGGGAAGGGGTGGGGGTGGGGGGTCACGACACTCCTTTTAAATGCAGATTTGAACTTTTCACCCGAGGTCAGACAGCTGCGATGCTGTCCCTAGCAGAGGCCAGCACCAGGCCCCTTCTTCCTCACACGTTTGGGTTTGTTTTGTTTTCTGCCTGCCCAGGAGGCCAGCCTGTTACAGGAATTAGATACCTCCCAGCTTCAAAACCCCAATCCACACCCACTTCTTGGTTTACCAAGGGCACAAATTCCACTAGCCTCCAAGAGGGGCCCTCGCATGGGCTATGAGGTGAAACTGGCTAAGTGACCCGGGACTGGTAATACCTAAGTACATTTGTTCTTATCACAGGCACTGACTGAGGAATAGGGTGGGGTGTCAATAGTGTGAACACAGAAGCACCCAACTCCACTCTGGAGGAAGCTTGCGCCCCAGACACACTCTGTGTTCCTCACAGCAGTTCTTTCTGACAGACAATTCTCACTGTTTTGCCTTAAAAAGAGCTGTAACCTGAGGCTCAGTGGTTAAGAGCACTTGCTGCTCTTGCAGAGGACCTGAGTTCAATTCCTAGTACCAACATGGTACCACAATGGTCTGTTACACCAGTTCCAAGGGGAACTGGTTACACCCTTTTCTAGCTTCGGCAAGCAACAGGCACACAAATATTACAGACCGACATACATGCAGGCTAAACACCCAAACACACAACATTAAAATTTATTAAAAGGAGGAAGAAACCACAACTAGGGTAATGCTTGCAGTTAATCCCAGCACTCAGGAAATAGAGCCAAATTGTTCTCTGGGAGTTCATGGCCAGCCTTGTCTACAGTGAGTTCCATACCAAGGCTACATAGTAAGACCCTGTCTTTAAAAGATTCTACTATCCAAAGGACTAAAATTGCTTGGCATGCCTGAGGGCTCAGGTTAAATCCCCAGTACACACAAGCATCAAGAACTGTTTCTGCTATCCCTCTCCCCACCCAAACATGCATGTTTTTTTAAAATAAGGAGTCACTCTGTAGCAAAGATTGCCCCCTGAAACTCACTTATGTAGCCACACAAATTGACCTTGAATTTATGGCAATCCTTCCAAGTTGTAAGATCCAGAAGTCAGACACCCTTGTCCCTCCTTTCTCTAGAACACATGCAGGAAGCTGTGCTCCTTGAAGCCATTGTGGTGCACTACCTTGGGACAGGATGTTGAAGCTTTGTGAACACCTCCAATTCCCACATCAGAGGGTGACTTATGAAACCAACCCCAGTGTCACAGTGGAGCCTCCTAGCAAACCCAAAAGGGTGTCTGAGGAGCTGTGTGCAGTCAACACACCTTCTTCAAACTCAAGAAGGGTTCAAGGGTAACTCAGCTCCACCTACTAAAACCTCCAGAAACCCAGGACTGGTCTTTTACTGCAGACCTGCCCTGTTCACAGCAGACAGCCACTGAGGCCATGGATTTGGCTGATGAGAACTGAGATGTGACCTAACTAGAAAATACAAGGCTTTGAGGCTCCATTTACAATTCTTAAATACTGATTCAATATTTAAATGGTCACATTTTTAATATACCAAACTAAAGATGTCATCATAAAGCTAACTCTATTGTACTTTTGAATATGGCTAGTAGGAAACTTTATCAAACTTCATTTAAAACTTTATAAAAGAGTGTTTCTACTGGACAATCTTGTTCTAGAACCTCTGTCTGCTTTTCCCCTTCAGATGGGGTAGCAGAGAGGATGCTCCAATATAACTCAGATTCTCCTTAGTAGTCAGAAGCATCACGCTGAAGCTACAATGTAGACTTCCAAGCATCCACTTCTAACTGGCCTAGGTCATGTCAGTGTCCCAAAATCCCATCACTAAAGTTAAGTGTTGTATAAATTAAAAAAAAAAAAAGTGGGGTCAGACAAGCTCAGGAAGGTGGCATGTCCTTCCTCTAAGATGCTATCCATTGGTTTTAAGCCCTATGTTAGGGCTCTAAAACATACAAGAAAGTTGGTGAATGTGGGTTCAATTGGACAATTACCCACAATGAGGCAAGTCTACCCTCATTTCTTACTATCAAGAGCAGAATGTTCTTGTGTCTGAACTGCCCCCCAAAAAAATGCCCTGTAGGAAACAGAAAAGTGAAAAGTGCTCTCTCTCTCTCTCTCTCTCTCTCTCTCTCTCTCTCTCTCTCTCTTCTCTCTCTCTCTCTCTCTCTCTCACACACACACACACACACACACACACACACACACACACACCCTCTCCCAGGAGACCACACAGAGGAGGCCCCTTTCCTATTAGGCAGAGCCTATTCTATCACAAGGGATCACAAGGCCGGTCTCATTTCTTTATGTAAATGAACTTTTTAGCCACCTCCTCAAAGAAGAAAAGCCGCACATTGGGCCCATCATGGGGCACACACAATTACAGCCATTTGCAATCCGGCAGCAGGATTAGCACAGGAATGCGCTCTGCAACTTTGGAGGGGGGCTAGGAAGATGGGGTTCTCCCCGGTTGGTCCACCCAAAGCTCTGAGACACTTCCAATGTCGAAGAGAGGCAGAAATTCCAAGTTGCTAAGGCTCAGGACTCTAAAGGGGTGGGGGGAGGAGTGGGGGACAGGGGCCAGCAGCAGCAAAGGGCGGGAGGGAGGAGGGAAACCTTGCGTTAGGGGCACTGGCCCTCCTGGCGCTTTGATCCCCTCCGTCCCAGAGTCGGTCGCTAGGAGAAACCAACTTCTCTCCTTGGGTTAATCAAAACCAAATTACTCAGGAATGTGGCAGGACAGGTCTGAGCTTCCAGGTCCCTTTGTCTTTGAGGATTTAAAAATGAAAAAAAAAATAAATAAATAAATCTTAAAGCAGATGGCAGTGGTTTACCCAATAGGTAAAGTAAAGGGTCTGAGGGAGGAATCTGCTCCATCTTAGTCCTCAAAAAGACACCCACAAACTTCCTGCTTAAGTTTGTGCTTTCTATAATGACATTATTTCTGTAGATTAATTCCAAAGGTCAGAAGAAATTTTCATTTATCCTCTCGGCCCCAACTAAAAGACCTAACATTATAACTTCTTAAATACAATTAAGAAAAAAACACAAGGAGGCTGGAGAGATGCCTCAATAGTTAAGAGTGCATACTGATCTTGCAATGGACCCAAGTTCGACCCCAGCACCAACATGTAGGTGGCTCACCACTGCTCCAGCTCACAACTCCAGATCCAGGGAGATCCCAGACATTCTCTGGCCTCTGAGGGCGCGCACGCGCACACACACACACACACACACACACACACACACACACACACAGAGAGAGAGAGAGAGAGAGAGAGAGAGAGAGAGAGAGAGACAGAGAGACAGAGAGACAGAGAGACAGAGAGACAGAGAGAGACCGACTCCGACTCCGACTTTCACAGAGTTTAAAATAACTTTTTTTAAGACAAGAATTAAGTGACACATGTCACAACCTGATTATTAAAGGCAAAGTAAGCCAGGCATGCCAGCACACACTTTTAATCTCAGAACTCAGCAAGGGTCAAGGGTAAGCAAAACCTCATCTATGTGAGTTCAAGACCAGCCAGGTCTTGAACAAAATCCATATAAACTGAATAAAACCCTAATTTTCCCAAAAGCAAAATCTGGGGGCATTTCTCAGCATAGGGTCCTCCTGGAGATGCTGGGGTGGAGTAGGAGGGAGTCTTCAGACTATTCAATGCTGAGTTTCTCCTAGTTGGATCAGAAAGGTAATTTTTTTTCCCAGAATGATCTCTCTAGGTATCATCAGATTCCCCAGCTCAACTGTTGTCCAAAAAAATCGTAGGAGCCCATGACCCACAACTGGACTGGGAAAACTGGGTATGCTGGGTATGCTGGTCAGGCCTGCAGCAGTGTTGCAGAAAGTCTAGAGTTGGCAAGACAAGGATGGAAGGCACCTGGACAGCGGCTATATTGAGGCCTCTGAACCCCTCCCCCAGGCTCACATCTTTGGTAGGAAATGACACTGCCTAAGATGAGGGGCCTGCACCCCGGGCCCCTGGAAACCCTACAATGCAACATCCTAATACAGATCATCATCAGGGACCCCCAGCAGCATAAGTATGAATGACTCCACCAACAAAACCTGATCAAAACCCCCATCTGTATTCCCTCTCCCCAAAAAGATAAACAGAGCATTACCAGTTAAGCTAGAGAGCCTGAACTTAAAAGATAAAGTGAGGCCAGCACGCAGCCATGACTACCAGCTGGCCATAAATCGTGCCAGGCCTCAGGCATACAGTTATCTGGGAGGTTGCACTAAAGTAACTTTTAAAATACTCTTCACCTTATCTGGAGGCCCAGTCAAAGGCACATACATCACCCGCTTAGATCTCAGCCATTAGCATTGCATTTAGACCTTCTAAAACAAGGCATCCCAGTCGGCCCTTCCCCAATTTCCAGGCACAGCTGTGGACTTTCACCCCCTTGACTAACAAAAGGGACCTTGTATACAAAATTAGCCCAAACGATTAGTCTATGTGGTGTCAGAAGAGTCCTCAGTGTGTTTACCCTCCTTCCAGGCCTGGCCAGAGTGCTCTCTGGGAGGACTACAGATCAGGGCAGCCAAGGCCCCACCTCACAGAGAAGGTGGGGAGGAGCCGGAAAGAAAAAGAAGGCTAGAGAAGGAGGAGGGGAGAGAGGAAGAGACTCTGACTCCTTAACTGTAGAAAATGACCTAGCTTCTCACTGGAAAGAATCAAAGTCAACAGAGATGCTGTCGGCTCAGATTGGAAATGCAGGCAGTCCCAAGAAGTGTGGAGAGGAGACTGTCTTGCAGTCTCCTGGGCTGCATAAAATGTGTATTTTAACTTAGCCCCACCTGTTGATACTTTCATCCAAAGACTGTTGGTGAACTTGTATGCACATATGGGGCTTGGACGAGGTATCTGCTGAGTAGCCTGCCACAGACAAGAAGGTTACCGCCTCAAACTCTAGTTCACCACTATGCCCTAAAAGGAAAAACTACTGATTTTCAGATGCTAAAAAGACTACCATGAAATTAAGCCCACAGAACCATCTGATTATCAGATGGGTCAAATCACAAGCTCTGAGGCCACTCATCTAGCACGCTACCATTTAGACACTGCGGCAGTGATGCAGTACTTGGTGGGAGAGGTCCGAGAGCTGCCATCTCTTCATCCTGGAGAAACAAACTATCCTGTAGTCCTCAACTAGGGGAAGGTCTACCTCCCCAGGCCATTCCTAGAGACAAGTCTAACTGTCACGTCAACAGGAGAGAGAGCTACTGACATCAAGTGGCCAGAAAGAAGCCACTTGAGTTAAGGATGCTACACATGCTTAGGCATTTATATGCAAATAGAGCCAAGACAAAAATCTCCACCCTAAGTGCCCCCTACCAGGAATTACCCACCCATAAATATCAATTAGGAAACTTGGACTGAGGTCCACTCCTATTTCCCAGGGTTGAGAACAAGAGGGGACATCCTTTTGGAATAGACCCTCACCAAGACTCTGAATTAACAGGTTGTAGCTGTTTACATATGGAGAAATGGAAATAATCATAAAAGCTATAATCTTCACTAGACTAAGGACTGAGTAGCAAAGACCGACAGAACCAAGCACCTGTGTTTCAAGGTAGCTGGTAAAATAGCTGAAAGCTCAGCACTATGTGAGTGGGGCTCCTCTTTAGGCAACAGGCTGCCTCTCACTGAAGTTTGGAATTGGGCCATCACTGGAACACCCAGTTTGCCACATTTGACCACACGGTTCCTATGACAGACAACACTGCAATGAAGAAACTGTGACCAGGACAGCTGGTACTAGAAGGGGACAAACTAGTAGGCAAAGACCGGAAGAGTGTAAGGCTGAAAGAGATCAGGCCAGTCAGGCTGGGAGGCCTAGCAAGAGGATAGGGGGGAGGGCACATGATAATTAACTCAGCAAGTTGATAGTATTTGCATATAAATGCCTCTACAAATCACTACAAACAAGCCAGGACAAGTCAGGCCTATTAGCATATATAAGCCAGCACAGGAAGGCCTCTCTAGGTGGGTCATGGAGTGGGCTGCTCACTTAGGGGGCCTCCTGCCAGGCTTTGGGGGGAGAGGCACGTGGGGAGGATGGGGAGGCACTGTTTCTTACAGGACCCTCAGGCTCCAGAATACTTTTAGGATGTCAAAAAAAAAGGGGGTGGCTTATTCACAGCCCATAAGGGAAGAGTGAGAGAAATTAAGGACCTCTTAGTCACTCTCTAACAGGGTGTGGTGAAAGGAAAAGTAGTGGAGGTCATCCGCAGGCATGAAACAGATGAGTGAAAGCTAACATTTGTACAGTGTCTTCTCCATAAGCTAAGTATCTCAGACACCTGAATTCAAGGTGCGGGTGTGAGCTCAAACCCTCTGACACATAAAAGAAGGGGAGGCTCAAAGAGGTTTTGGGATTGGTTCAGAATCACACCAGAAAAGGCCACAGAGCTGGGCCTAGCCAGCATCAATGGCCTCCACAGTGGAGTAAGACCAAAGGTGTCATGAAGTGAATCCGCTTTCCTAAAATCAGGATCTCTGACCCATGAAACCAAGCTGAATAACAGTCCACATGGGAGGGAGGGGCGCTGACCTTAGATGGGTCTGGTTTCCTGAGTCATTATTTTGAAAAAGACCATGCCTCCTTCCTGATCTTGGTTGTCAATATGACTACTATACCTGGAATTAACTAAAACCAAAGCTGCTGGGTACTCCTATATGGGGTTTTCTTAGATTATTTGAAGCAGGAAGACCCACCCTAAATCTGGGTGGCATCTTCTGGTAGAAGGAAGCTTGATTTTTCTCTGCTTGCCCTCACTCTCACAGGCCAAGTCCATAGATCCTGTTGCCCTGGCACTCCATCAATATCATAAGAAACTTCTTTGGGATTCCAATATAGACTAAAGACATGCACCTTTCCAGGAGCCCTCCAGGCCTTAGGTGCCATATTAGAACTACTGAGACATCCTGCCTGTGGGCTGAACAACTACCAGGTTCTTGGCCTCCCCAGCAGGAGGCAGCCATTGTTGGACTATCCAGTCCACATCCTGTAAGTCAGTCTAATAAATCCCCTTTTAATACCTATGTTCATTCTATCTGTTCTGTTCCTTTAGAGAACCCTGATCAACACAGCTCTTTCTTTAAAAGACCTACAAGTTCTCTGGTTTCCCCAAAGATGCATGTAGGTTTAAAAGCTGTGGAAGGAAAACCAGTTTCCACTTTCTCTTTGAAAAAGGCAAGGGGTAGGGAGGTGGGGTACAACCTACCGCTGCCATTCTGTTTACTTACCTTGTTTTATTTTTGGAGTCAAGGTCTAAGTACATAGCTCAGACTAGCCTTGAACTCCTGATCCTCCTACCACAGCCCTCCCAAAATGCTGGGATTATAGATAGGCATGTACCGTGTCCAGTTTATTTGGAATGATACTTTCAAAGTGGATAAAATACTATCTTATGAAAAAGTAGGCAACCCAGGTTGAGATCACACATGTTCCTCAAGTCCCCAGCAATCAGTATGATCAGATTTAATAAAGAGACAGCATTCAAGAGCTTGGCAGAACAGAAATGGCCTTGAAAAGCCAGTGCTTTGGGAGTGACACCCACCCCCAACACATAAGGGTCTCTTCTTTATGTGTCCAGAAGTTGACTTGACACTTTCATTTGAATGCAAATATTCCACAGAGAGATGGTAAAGCTGTTATAAGGAAAGCAAAATCCACTTCCCCAAACTAGCCAAGTGTACATTAAGAACCAAGGCCCCAAGCCAAAGAGCATTTTAGGAAGCAGGTCTTGAAACTACACACGAGGCTTCATTGTCTCCTGAGCAGTTAAGGAAAATTGTTTAAAAAAAAACAAAAACAAAAAACAAAAAGTTGCTGAGGAGCATTTAAATTTTTTTTAATTAAAAAATAAAGGTCCGTGTGTCCTTTCGCCTATTTCTCCTGGACAAGCTGTCGGGAAAAGCTATGAAAGTAGGCCACTCAGAGACTGGAGGAGTGGGGAACAAGTGAGTTCATGTCTGCATAGACATGTTCTTTAGAGACTTAGGGCAGTGTGGACTCCTGAAGAGGAGTTTTTTAGACACTAAAAGAGAGACTTGCACATTTGAACAAGCACTTACAGAACTTGGGACTTGGGCCTGGAGCTGAAAACAGCTATCAAATTAAGACCTGGACCTTCTGGGTGCTGGACTAATCTGACATCAGCCCCTCTGATCAGGAAGTTCCAGAGAGAGACAGGCAGTCACCTTTGAACTGGAATTTCAACAGTGAAACACACAGCAAGCGAGCCAGTGACTGATGTGTATGCAGACACCAGTTTACCCAAAATATAGCTTGGCCAATGCTCCCAGTGTGTCTCCAATCCCACTGGCTGGAGTCAGGATCAACCAAAAGCCCAACTGCCCTTTGCTCGAGCCTTCATGTGATATGGCTCCTAACAGTTAAAACTCCTCACACATTAAGAATCATAGTGTCAGCTGGGCGTTGGTGGTATATGCCTTTAATCCCAGCACTTGGGAGGCAGAGGCAGGAAGACCTCTTCGAGTTCAAGACCAGCCTGGTCTACAAGAGCTTGTTCCAGGACAGCCTCCAAAGTCACAGAGAAACCATGTCTTGGGGGGAAAAAAAAAATCAAGGTGTCCACTCCCAATCTGTCAGCATGCATCATGACAATCCTCAAAGTCACCCCCATGTAGTACTCAAGCCTACTACTAACCCCCTGCCAAAACACATTGGCCCTGACTCCAGAAGCACCCAACAGAGGTCTCACTCCCAAATCAAAGGTTTGTGGCTGAAGTTGTTTGCAGGACAATTCATAGCATCAGCTGCAGAAGGAAACACACCTCCTAACTGGGAGTGGTGGTGCATGCCAGCACCAGCATGTGAGGCAGAGGCAGGCAGATCTTTTAAGTTTGAGACCAGCCTGGTCCAGGACAGCCAAGGCTGTTACACAGAAAAAATTCTTGTCTTGAAAACAAACAGCTGGGCGTTGGTGGCGCATGCCTTTAATCTCAGCACTCAGGAGGCAGAGGCAGGAGGATCTCTGCAAGTTCGAGGCCAGCCTGGTCTACAGAGCGAGTGCCAGGACAGGTTCCAAAGCTACACAGAGAAACCCTGTCTCGAAAAACAAAAAAAAACAAACAAAATAATAAACAACATATGAGTTAACTGATCCAGTTTTCTCACTTCCACTCAAGGGGTTTCTAGTGATAACTTCAGATACCCCAGAAATTCCTAACTCTTGCCCTCAAGACCCATTTAAGATCAGATTCAAGAAAAGCACTTCAGAGGATCTTGAAGACCCTGGTGTGACTTCTTTCCTCCCAGAAAAAGAGACACAGCCCTTCCCCATCTCCAAACCTCAATTCCAAACCAGTAGGAAACAGAAGGGGTATAGGGTAGGAAGGTAGTCAAATATCTGGCCTGTATCAAGTCTCCTTTCTCTGGAAGCCTCAGACCTGACTGTAGAGGGGGAGTTTAAAGAGTACAATTAAAAAACAAACATTTAAGCCCTTCACAGGATGCAGGTAAAGTAGGACTCCTCTGGAGAAGCATGTCTCACACACACACACACACACACACACACACACACACACACACACAAATCCTCTTGTTGGCAGGCCTATATGGTGGAAAGGGAGAAGGGCTAGCCCAAAAGGTAGATAAAGCATCATCAGGTCTTTCACTAAGAGTCATGCATTGGGTTAAACAACACAATACAATTCTTGATGTGCAGCAGAGCCAATCTGCCAGCTCATGAACTGTCTGTCTCCTCCCGTTTTGATTTGCATCTTTATCCTTGCAAATTTATAAAAACAAAAACTTTAGCAAATCAGCAGCCAGAGCAACTTTCGAGGGCAAAGAACTTTCTAGAAATGCTCCTGTCACTACTACATTTGTGGCTTGTCCTCAGTCCTTACTAACCTGTTCCCTGACTCAAAGGATGAAAAACAGGATAGGAAGAAAGGGGAGTGGGTTAAAAATGAAAAAACACAAGCCATGCCTCTACATCACTGCCTGTTAAAGCAGGAACACAATGTTGCTGTCTGTCAACTGGAGCTAGGCCTTGCTTTCCTGAGGTCCTTGGATCCTGTGTCTGTAACAGTCACTTACCACACAAAAAAAAAATAAAAACAAAACAGCCTTCTAACATCTGATTGCCACTTCCCAAGAACCGTCTGGCAATCAACTTTAAATCATACAGAAAATAAATCTGACAGTTGTTGATTTGATAGTTTTGCTCCTTAGTCTGGATTTTGAAAGCAGCTTGCCAACAACCCCAGATTTCTGCCTGGGTCTCTCCCTCTGGGCAGTCTGAGGAAATCTCAACTTCTGTCTGTCTGTCTCTCAGTTTCAGTGGCTTCACAATGCTCAGGACACTGTGCTCAGGACATGACCAGTAGCTTTAGGACTTACTGAGCCTCACTCCTGTGGAGGAATTCCCTGGCTTGGATTCCATTAAATCGGGCTGCCCAGTTTCCTGACCACAGTTCTTTAACTCAGAGAGAAAGGATTGGAGAGTCACAGCTATGCTGTGATTTCTAACAATAACCATTACAACCAAATTCTCATACCAGAGCCTGTGGACAACCGTATGAAGTTCAAGATAATGGAATCTGCCTTCCTGTTGTGTTTTGATGGTACCGCCCCCATACTGGTTAATTACAACAGCCTTGGGAACCAGAGTAGGCCAACAGGCCCAAACATTACAGCAATCGGCCAGCCTAACAGCAAGCAACCATTTTAATCACAAATGAAAGCAAAAACCACAGCACATACTGTACTCCTTGAGGTTGCTACAGCGAGCATCAGGTGCATTTATTCTTGCAGTGCTGGCCAGCCAGGAGGTGGGGCTTAGACAAGCTTCCGCAGCCAGACTCCCCACTGCCTCCCCACTGAGGAAAGACTCAGGGCCTTAAGCTGGGAAGCAAGCTAGGAACTCTTCCAGGCATCAATGCAGACAGCAGGCAGGAACAGCAATTCCACACATTTTGAGAAAACACTGCTTAGTCACTTAAATATTTACTTTTAAAGATGAAACTTTTGGAACTCCCCAGTAAAACTAAGTTGCCCAGGAAGGCATCTGTTTTGGGCCCTCAAGCATTCCTAAGCTCTCACACTGTCACTTCCAAAGCCTCCAGAAGATACACCAAAAGGAACAACAGTTCAGACATGGCACATGTATATACAAACACGCACACATCAGCAATAAGGACATAGTCCATGAACACCACATGTGACCAAAACTTCAGTTTTAGTTCCTTTAAGAACCAGCTAAACCTCCGTCAGCATGAGCAGACCAGTTCTATCAGTCTGCATTTACAGATTTATTCTAATAAATGAACCCCCTTTTGGGTTGCCCAAAGTGAGCCAGGCCTGTCCTGGAAAAGTATAAAAGCCACCACTTTTAAGTCCTAATGGTGAAGGCTGAAATCTCACGTATTTGAGCTCCTTGACACTAGGAAGTCCAATTGGCACTAAGTTTACATGGCAGTTAAATCCAGTCCCAAAACAGCAAGAAAGCACTTTGCTGTCTGCCTGGAAGTACCGTTTTCTTTGGGCCTTTCCACATTCCCTTAGCATTCACTTGTGCAAGGAAACCAAAATTAATGTTTTAGGTGATTGGCAGTTGCAGCTCATTGTTTTTGTTGTTTTCAGAGCCAGCAAGTTCTTGTCAATCAAAACAGATTTTAGATGTGGAAAACCAGAGTTCCATCCCACAGACAGCAAGTATACCTACTGGGTGGGGTGAGAGGGAGGCAAGTGACCCCTGCCATAAAGACAGAAAGTCTTCAAGGCACTTAATTCCGTGCCGTTCCAAAAGAACTGCTTTCAAAGTGTACAAGTGCTTGGTTCTGCCACCGACCCCATGTTGTTAAATAACACTTGTGTAATTAAATAAAAGACCCAGTGTGACCCCCAGCCAACTCTGAGAGCCACTTTACATGTCTTCTGAAAGCCATACTGGAAATCAAATGCAGACAATCTCTTTTGTCCTGTGACTTAGAAAAGAAAGGGGTAAAGTTGCTCTTGGCCTTCATGGCTGCACACTCTCTACAAGGGAACCTTCAAGAACCCCTCCAAACTAGATGAACACAAATACAGGTATGCAAACATACAAGCATTTACCTCTCTCCAAAGACCCCATTCTTGAAATCCTTCAATGATTAAGAATCTTGGTCTCCAGATCACTCATAACCGTTTGCTATGTCTGTGATTTAGAATCTCAGGCTGCCGGTGGATGCTGTGATAACAAGAAACAGGCTCCCAGTTCCCTACTGCAGCCTGTTACCTTGGAAGGGCTATGCTTTCCTATTTAATGTAGTCTGGGCCACAGCACTCTAGCCCATCCCACTGGAACTCGTGATTTTTAGGGTTTCCCTTGAAAGCTATCCAGAAACCACAGCCATTAAAAGAACATGAAGGTTTGACACCTCCTGAATTTAGGAATGAGGGGACTCTAGGGGCCAACTCTACAAACTTACACCTGCTGCTTGATGGCAAAGAAACAGTTACCCCCAGCTAGGGTGAGCTTCAAATTATACTCTATTTATTTAGTGACTCGTCTCCAAGGATCTCAAAGCATGAAATGAAGTAAGATGAAGATGACGTGTAACTTTCTCACTATCTCTCTTCAAGGATTAAGTCTGTTTGCCTTGCTGTTCCTTGATGCCTTCGACCAAGCAGGCCCTACTTGGCCAGAGCCTGAAGAAGAGGCCTTCCCTGGGTTCCAGATGGGAAGTCTATACTCTCTATGGTTATGTGCCAGTGCTTCAAAGGCTGACAAATGGCACAAATGCAAAGGGTGAAGTACCCTCCTGGATTCACCTGCTCACCGGCTGCCTTTAAACCAGTTTGGCATACCGGTACCACTATGTCAGGCTGTTCAAACTCCTTTGAGTGTATCATGTATGGGCTATGTATGGGCTTTTCCCTGAGGGCAAGATCCCTCATCATCATTACATAGATATGTACAAGACAGGGCTGTTTTCCAGAAAGCTTGTTTCTCTCCAAGCCTAAAAATTACTTTTGAGTTGACATTTTTTTTTCTTGTTGCTACCCTAACTTGGACACCTCTCATCTTTAACTGGGTAAAAATCTTACCTCTTCCTTCACACCCCCCCCCCATAGCAAATAAATGCTGCACGGGCTCTGACAGGAGAACAAACCAAAATTAGAGGGCGGCCAAGATGATCTCCATAGGTCCCCTCCAGCTCTATACTGATTCTCTCTTTAATTACTCCTCAAACAGGCACATTCTTCACATTGCTGCAAACTGACCAGCGATTTCTAACTCTCTCTCTCTCTCTCTCTCTCTCTCTCTCTCTCTCTCTCTCTGTTGTGTGTGTGTGTGTGTGTGTGTGTGTGTGTGTGTGTGTGTGTGTGTGTCTGAAGAGGGTATGTTCCAAACGAAAGAACCCGAAGTTCTCGGTGGCACCAGCACCCCAAGTATTAGGAAGGTAGGAACTACCCCAAAAGCAGAATGAGGAGGAGGTCTGAGAGGAAAGCGAGAGGGGATAGAAGGAACGTACTCCCGCGCCCAGCAGACTCTAGCCACTCTCTCCCCAGGTAGGTTCCCACTGGAGTCTAGGAGTTCAAGTGCATCCAGCCTGCCCTTCCCCCACATGCCCCAAGAGAATGGGAAGTTCAGCCAAGACTCGCAGCACCTGCCTCCAGCGCTAGGCCGGCTGCGAGCCGCGCGGCGGGGGAGGGAGGCTGCACTCACCTGGCACACAAAGCCTCCGTACACCTCGGGAGGAAGGAGGCACTCGGAGGTCCGGGGGCCACCACTCCGGCCTGTGCGACAACGGGAGATTCCAGCGGCAGCGGAGCCCCGAACTTACCCACCCCAGGCGGCATTCTCCCCACCTCCCGCTGCCCCCCGGGCTCAGCGGTGGCGCAGGCTAGGAGCGAGGGGCCTGGCGGCAGGGGCGGGGCGCGCATGGTGGCGGCCCGGGCTGGCGATCTTCGGGCTGCCCGGGGAGGGAGGTCCCCCAGGCGCGGCGGGGATTCACCCACGGGGCGCGGCGCTGCGTCCCGGTCCCCGTCCCGGCCTGCCCGCCTCTCTCCTCCTCCTGCGCCGCCCGCCCGCCCGCCCGGAATCGCTTTATGTAAATGAAGCTCAACTCGCAGTTTGCAGCGCGCACCGCCCGAGGAAGGGGGGCGGGCGGGGCGGGGGGCCTTCGGGGATCCACATTACACAGCAACAAAGCGGAAGGTTAATTTGAAACTCACAGCCCCGCAGCCTCTCGGCTCCCCGGGCAAAGCCTGACATCTACAGTCGCGCTGGGCGCAGGCCGGACTGCTCACGGTGGCCGCGCCCGCGTGCCTGCGGGGACCTGGGGACATAACACACAGAAGCAGGGCCGAGTCTGCTGGGCCCTGGCTCCCAGCACCGGCCTTGGAAGCAGGCTGGGCCGCACTCGCCTGGGGACAGGAGCCTTGGCTGCCCCGGCCTACACCAACCCGGGAACCGGCCCGGCAGGAACAAAGCCGCGTCCCCGAGAGGCACTGACCGCACCGCTCATCAAAAGTCAAAGGCCGGCCTGGAAGAAACGGACGCGCCCTCAGCCACCAAAAAAAAAAAAAAAAAAGGAAGAAGCAGCAGTCCGGGCCTCCGAACCCTGATCCATCAGTCTCTGGGCCCTGTCCACGTCAGAGCCAGGCCACTCTTAACAGGAGACTCTAGCCAATGTGGACAGGAATTTATTTGAAACACACACCCATCCTATTAACTGCTTCACAGAGAACTTCTGTTTTTCAGCTGCAGAAACTTGCGAAAACATCCCCTACTCTCCACTGAGAGTTTAAGGACAGTTTTTGAGGAGAGAGGAGAAAAGGAGAAGAGAGGAAGAAATGACTAGAAAAGGACGAGCAGTTTGCAGCCACCCGATTTAAGGAAGGAGACTGCCCTTAAAAGCCACACAGCATTTCAGATAGGGCAAGAAAGGTGCTGGTCTCAGGGGGAGTCTACCACCAGGATCAAACCGAACAAGGCCACCTCAACTGGTGCATCTGCTGGGCACTTCTAGGTTCCCCTAACTTCACCTTTTACATCCTATTATGTAAAGGCAGGCCCCTTGAAATCTCACCGGAAGTCTCCAGTCCTCTCAGACAGAATTCCACCCTCCTCCTAAATCTAGTCTTCATTCTCAGCACAGAAAGAAAGACACCTGCTTTTTCTCTTTCAGAAAACCAGCCACCCAGGCTGCCCCTGCAGCCGCGAGTCTTTTCCTACTGCACAATAATGAACCATGCAAGTGTTAGAAATATAATAAGCTCACCAGGCGAAGAGCAGAATGTATGGAATCGTATTTGCATTAAGCACGCGTTAACAGGGAGGAGAGGGGGATGCTTGGTTGGTGAAAACTACCATGTCCCTGTATAGAAAGCATTTTGTACAATAGAATTCGGGTTCAAATCGATGTAAATACCTAACCTGTTGGGTGCAGACTAACCCCAGTCTATATTTTAGTACAAAAAAAAAGAGATTGCAATTTCCCCCCCCAAGCTAGGGCCTTGGAAGAAAAGAACTGCCTTAAGGGAATCAAGTCGATTAGGGACAAAGAAGGGCAGAGGCCAAATTTAGTCCAACTTGGGGTGGGGGGAAAAGAAGGGCAGAGAGCAGAAAGGGGGGGTGGCGGATGGTTCTGTAAACCAGAGTATGGCCACTGTAAAGCTGTTCCAGACTGCCTGACCTCGGGCTCAAGAACAGGTGGTGTTTTCAAAACACACTGTTATTTATGTTAGCCACATGAGTCAGGAACACCTTAAAGAAAACCAATTAATAATTTAATTGAAAAAGTGACTATGAATAATACATGAAGATGATGATGCCAGCAGTAAGGCAAGCAACGTGGCCCTCCACTCAGAGATGCCCCCTGAAAATCTCTTTGGGAAAATACAGAGTCCAGCCCCTCACTCCTCACCTAGAAACAACCCCATGGGCCTAGCTCATGAAGTAAAGACAACAGGAAAACATTTCTACTCCTGGAAAATTGAATTTTGCAGCTTTCTCTTGAGTTTTATTCATGGGACAACCTCAGAATCTCGTAATATGGTGAGTGTGGTAGGGATGGGGGGGGGGGCGCAGGATACACATAAATCCCTCCAACAAAATGGAAGCTAGAAAAACCACAAGACAAGATTTAAAGTAATCTGAGACACTAAGGAGGGGTCTGGCAGAGGGGTTCTGCCTTGATTCTGCCAATGTCCCAGGTCCTGGTGACAGGCCTTCTACACCTCAGAAGCCTGACAAGCAGAAAGGAGAGTGACCCTGATCCCTTTTCTTTATCTTAATCCTGCAATAGCTACAGGCATGGTGAGGCCTACTCAAGCCTGTCTTTGTTCCAGACAAAAATTTCACAGGTAAGCAAGCCATGGGCAGGTAGCCTATAGCCTGTATAGACCATAATGAATATGATGGACTGCATAAAAGATGGGGCACTACTTGGGGGGCAACCCATTTTCATCCTTAACCAAAGCAAGACCTCTTCAGAGGGAATTTGCAAAGCACACACTGACATATTGAACCATCAGTTTCTCTGAAATCCATGTTGCAAATTCTGTCCCCAAGCTCAGGACAAGAGAGCTGCCTGATGTTAAACCCATGTCTGCCCAGCACTGACAGCCTGATGTTCTCTGCTGCATCCTGAACACAATGACAAATAAAGCCACTGTCAGAAAAGGCAGTTCTTCAACAGTTCTCCCAGTCCTCCATCCCCAGGCCTGTCTCATCTAGAAAGCCTGATTGGCAACAGCCAAAGGATAAATATTTAAAAATAAACCAGGGAACGCTAGCCCCTTCTCTTCTCCTCCCCTTACTCATTCTCCAAGCCAGAGGTCTGCCCACTAATGCTTAGCTGGCTGATAAATTACAATTCTCTAACCCAGCCAAACCTGCTCCCTGCACCTCCACAGTCACTGTCTAATGCTCTATCCCGCCACTTCGGCAGAGCTAAATATGATCTCTGACTGAAGATGTAGTGGATGTCAGCATTCCAGCCCCTCTTCAGAGCACAATTGGGTTTAGGTAGATGTATGTAATTCTTCCAGATCATTCTATTTTTATTAAATTATATATCCACATTGATTTTAAAACTTGTGCTTAAATGATCTGGAGGCTTTAACCTGGGATGGAGGACAGAGACACACACAGACATGTCCCTCAAATAAATAAAAATACATTTGAAGCTGAGTCTTGCTCCAAGGTCTGAGCTCACCCCACCAATACAAGGTAGTTTTATTTAGGGGCCAAGACCAGCTGGGGGCCCCAGGCCTCCTGGGTATGATACAGAATGCAGACCAACCTCCAGGCAGCATAGCTAGCGAAGGATAGAGCGCCAGAAGGCCCTACACAGACGTTTTGTTTCATATTTCTCTAACAGGAACCTGGAGGTCTTCATGTATCATGGCAGTGCTAATTCCATAGATTAATTTTTACCCCATCATAGATGCTATGTTATCTAGTTTATTTGCTGCCCTTCCCAACCCACCTCCTAAACCATATACATGAGAAAGACACAAACGAGTCATCTGCCTTTAAGTCTGTGACTCAAAAGAGTTTTCCCAAAATAATTTTAAATGGCAAAGTCCAAGTCTCAAGGAAGCAAAAATACAGAAGTTGCCTTAAAACAGTCTTAATGTTAGGCAAATAGATCACCATGCTCTCTCTCTCTCTCTCTCTCTCTCTCTCTCTCTCTCTTTTCTTTTTTAGAAACAAAAATATTTTTTCTGAAAGGGCAAAGAGAATTTGCCATGCAAGACTTTTATACCCAGGGGGATTTTTACATTTGCTTTTCTAAACCTTGAAATTGAGAATTTAAATGACAAGGCAGACAGATGCTTAAAGACAGCATCATCGCAGTCAAAGGTCTACATGCTAAGGAGAGAGTGGCGCTTTGTTTGGGCCAAGGGGAGAAAAAAAGAGGTGGACTTCCCATTTTGTCCCTGAGCCATCCCCCAACTGCCTGACACATCCCTTCACAGTGGCCAGAAAACCACCGAATTCTTGGAGGGGACGGAAGTTCGGGCAGAAGAAAGGAAACAGGAAACAAGAGAGGAAAAGAAAAGGGACGGGATATTATCTGTTTATATAAATCCTACTTAAAAAAAAAAATCTCAACCCAGTATCAATTCCACCTTACACCAACCAGTTTGTACTCAAGTTTAAGCAGTGCATTCTGTCAGACTCCCAGCCATCCATCTCAGATTTTTTTTCTTTTTAATGAGTAATTTCATGTAGGTTTCAATTCTTCCTTAGCCAATGATCACTTTTAAGTAGTGGACAGGACACCAGAAGATAAACAAAAGATGGCCCTTTCATGCTTTACCAGAGTAATGTTAGAATCCCATCTTTTTCAATTCATCTTTTCACTGCAGTTCATTTTTGTTAGAAATCTGTGCTAATCTGACTTCACAGTCATCCCCAACCCCACCCCCCAGCTGAAATTTCACATATCCTCCAAGTCAGCCAGTGTTTTAGAGTCTGGGTTTCTATTGAGGCTGTTCCAATCGCCAGTGAGGCCTATGGTGAAATGTGCTTCATGCTGTTCCGTTTGTCTCTCTGCGGACAAATAGAAACTGTGAAATTTAAAGAATGGATAAAAAAAAAATCTAAAACAAAGAGGTTAAAAAAATAGGACAAATGTTTTTGCTTTTGTGTCTCCCTGCTGCAATTGTTTGGGGAAGCCTGCATTGACAATAACCATGAGCAGGCCATCTAAAGGCGATGCGCTCACAAGGGGACTCCTTGCCTGCTCCCTTTGGTCTGGGAGAAAAAGTACCTTAGCTCCGTTCTCCAGGAACAAAAGGCTGGGGCCATAGAAGGGAGGAGAGGTTACTGGGCTTTCACAGGGAGCCAAGTGTCAAAGCTGGTTCATTTTTCACCCTTCTTAGTTAGAAAACAGCTTAGGGACTTCCTAATGACTCCTTTCCCCTCTCTATTATTGCTAAACCTAAAAGGACAAAACAATAACATATTTTATATACATATGTGTGTATATGGGTATGTTGTGTGTATGTGTGTGTTCGAGCGCGAGAGCGCTTATACACACACACTTTTTTAAAAACTTAAAACCCACCATCCCAGTAAAGGAAGTACTTTGGGGCCTACATGAACCGCTTCCCACGTTCTTTCTCCCCATCCTACTTACAGGAATAGGAGGTGCTGGGGGAGAGGTTTGGGGGGAAAGGCCTGAAAACAGTTTCTTTTTTCACAGCATGAAGTCAGATAATGCCAACCTCACATTCACAACTGAATCTCAATCTGAAAATCATCACTCAATGGTAATGGCGTTTTTTTTTTTTTTTTTTTTTTATTTAGGGTTTAGGGGTTTAGGTTTTTGCATGAGAGAGTGTGTGTGTGTGTGTGTGTGTGTGTGTGTGTGTGTGTGTGTGTGTGTGTGTGTTGTTTTGTTCTTTTTTTTAGAGATGTCCTAGAGAACTGGACAGTAAGGATGTATTAACCCAGACAAGGTGTGGCAGGGGCCAGGGATTGGTGGTGCCACCAGGAAAGGAAGCTGGGATGAATCACTGCATGCCATGGAAATACTGGGGCAAGTGGGTGTAGGAGTGTTTAACCAGATTAACGTACTGGAAGTATCTTCCCAGACAGGCAAAACCCTAGGCCCAAGCAAAGAAAGACATTCAACCCCCCAAGCCAGACCTGACTGCTCAGGAAACACACAGACACACACACACACACACACACACACAGACACACACAGATAGACACACACAGACACACAGACACATAGACACACACACACACACACACACACACACACACACACACACACACACACCCCTTCCCAAAGCAGGCACAAGGCTCTGACCAAACAGCAAGGTCAGAGGGAAGGACGAGAGGGCCCAGCGAAGAAGCACAATAAACACTCAAATATGAACGGAAATGACATCAGCAAAGTGAAGGACCTGTTTACTGCAGATCAAAACAAAACAAACTTCCAAACCTTTTGTGTACACAAGAGAACTCTATAAAAAGCCTTGCTAAATGTCACTAGGGTCTACACATCGGCATCCCAATAAGAAAACACATGCTGGTTACTGGAAGGGTTGGGGGGAGGGGGATGATGGAAAGAAGATGGAGGTAGGGAGATCAATCCCAGCTAGGGCCAAAATGCCAGTTGCTGGTTACCCCCTCTGCTGAGTCTTAATATTTATTGGTGTTTATAATCTGAAAGCCATGCTCTATGTTTCACTTAATACAAGGCCAGACAGCGTTGTCTAATGAGGCAGCATTACAATCAGCTTGTAATGCTGAATTTTTAATGCTGCCAAGGATTCTGTTACATAATAATATGAAAAACAGAAGCTGAACGTAGGGTCACAATGACAGGACCTCCCTAGTGCCACTAGCCTGGCTTCCCTTGCCTCCGCCCACTACCACTTTCTTATTTGAAATCAACTCTCCATCCCTAGACAGGAGGTCGATATGGAAACCAAGAGGATTTCTTAGGAAATCCACGCTTTTCATTATTTCGTAGTATCTTACCCAAAGTTCTATGTCAGGAGTTTGAATTCTAGCTTATCTGGGGTTAAAGGTCTAAAATGAAAATTATTTCTTCTTGAAGGTGGGGGTAGAGGCTGAAGAGACAAAGAAGAGAGGGAAGAGGACGGCTTATTTTTAAGCAAATCAAGCCATTTTAAAAAATGAAAATAAAATCACAGAAGGAGAAAGAACTAGTGGGGGGTGGAAAGGTGGAGTTGGCCGCCCATATTCATAGCTGCTGTTCTCAGCTTACACTGGAGTAATTTAAAAGCATACATACAGCCGCGTTGCTTCTCTCTGTAATACCCCAAGACTGTAAATCTATAACCACTGCAATGATTTAGTGATTAAAAACATGATAACATATTGTGTAACTGCAAACCACAGAACCCTTGCCAACTCTCCTCCAAGATAAAGGGGGGGGGGGTAACAGAAAATGTGCTGCTTGCAGGGATCTTCCTAAACTCAAAAGATTTTAATGAAAGGACCCATACAGTATACAATCTCAAAAGAGTGTGGGATTCTGTGTGAAGCCAGAAAAGAGACAGTAAAGGGGATGATGGGGGGCTAGCTTTATGTGGGATTCTTTTCCTTGTACTAACAAATACGACCTAAACATGCCTTTTCCTTTCTCTCCTCCTTGTTTTTAATGGTTTGTTGTAACTGGAATGACTGGTCTTGTACACTGTCTTGCATATTCAAAGCTGCTTTGTAATAGCATCTGGAGACCCCACCTTATTTGCCTGAACTCAATGGGTTGTTTTTTTTTTTGTTTTTTTGGTTTTTTTTTTCCTTCCCCTCCTCCCTGGTTTTGTTTTGGATTTGGTATTGTAGGTTTTCTAGTGTCACTGGGAGCCCTGTCTATGGAGTGGAAGGACCTGATGCCTTTAAGCTACTGAGCTAACACCTAAGAGGGAAGCACAATTTGTAATGTGGCAGGAGGAGCCTAAGGCGCGAGCACACACACACACACACACACACACACACACACACACACACACACCCACCCACCCAAAGCAGCTGTAGGGGTTTGGCCTCTGAGCAGCTGACCTGACCCCATTCTGTATATTCTTTTATTTCCCCATTGCAGGATTCCTGCACCTTGGGTCAGATTAGTACTCAATGTGACCCTGAGGAGGAAGGCAGTCACCAAGCCCTGGAAAACTGTTCCATATTTAATGGGGGTGCCGGGATAAGTGCAAATACATTCAGAAACCACACACACACACACACACACACACACACACACACACACACACACAATCTGTCAGGGCTATCAGGCCATAAGACCAGCTCCTGGCCAGCTTTCTCAACCCACATCACTAAGAGCCTAAACTCTCCTTGTGTTCCCACCACCATCACCAAATCTTCATGCCTACAGCTCTAACCACCAACATACACATAACACAAACACTCCTTCTGAGACTTTGTGTTTAAAAAGTCCACAGATCTGAATCGTCTCCTCTCTGGACCAGAGCAGGGCAGTTTATTCAGAGAAATCAATAGGAAAGAGCATTTGCAAATATTTATATAAACCCAGTGTGTTTCAGCATTAAGTAATTAAAAACTAAAACCCAGGGAGGGGGGGAAAGGGAGGAGACACAGACAAGAGGAAGGCTGCTGGCCTCCACTGCTTTCCTGCCCACACCTCATCTCCCCAAACCACAATCCTTTCAAAAATGACTTCGTGTACACTTTTTGCGAAATCCTGTTCCGAACCATTTTCAAGATTATTTCAAAATAATCTCCAAATATGGATTTACCTACCACCATTCAGGACTGACTGTAAGATAACTGTCTTCTGTTCTCGTGCGCTCTCTCTCTCTCTCTCTCTCTCTCTCTCTCTCTCTCTCTCTCTTTCTCTTTCTCTCTCTCTCTCTCTCACACACACACACACACACACACACACACACACACAGGAGCTCGCCACTCTGGCTTTTGATATTGCTTCAGTCTCTAATACGTTACTCTTTTATATTCCTACCTCTACTTGTACTAGTTTAAAAAATCGAACAGAACATCATGAGAAGAGGAAGGCTGAAGCAGTGATTCAATAACGCAATACCCACCCGTGAAGTGCTAGGATAGTTCCTACTTCCCTCCAACTCAGGACACTTACACTTTGGGGGTTCAGCATTTGAAATCCTCACATGTAAACAAATACATAAACACAACACACACACTCAGTAAAATAAAGGGGTTATAACATGAGCCACTATGGAGTGAATTTCCCCTATATTGTTCTGGAAAGCTGAGCAGTAAATTCTGGTTATTCTGTCTCTAAATCTATTGGAAGAAACCGACAAAGGCACTGGAGCACTTCCACTGCAGGTATTATAGAAATTTACAGTAAATGTAGATACAAGATTGCATCACATTGCCCTATTGATTATTCAGATTGATCAATCTCTCCTCTACCATTTCCCAAGCCTCTTTTCCCAGGATCTCTGAAAAGTTGGCCAGTAACTAGCCATACATCCAAAGCAGGTACAAAAAACATATATTAAAGAAGAAAAACATAATTAATCCTCAATGCCCCCAAAGGGCTTGAGCCTTTCTTAAAATTCCAAAGTGAATTTATGTTCTGTAATTTGCATTAGAGCCACCGTATGTCATATTCTTCAAAGGTATTTAACAAGCCCTCCATTTAAAAGTCACTAACAGAAGGCCAGAAAATGGCAATCAGTTTCCTTCTTCCATATAGTCCTTAGATCAAGTTTCAATAATTGAAACCAATAAAAATTGACATGTTTCCCCTACTTCAAAGTAATGAGGGGTAAAAGTTAAGAGTGGGTGCTTTGAAGCACTCAAAGATTATGCCACAGTCGAAGGAATTGCACATTTCACAAAAGTCAGGTTCCAAGCAACGGATTCATTCACAAAGTAAAAAAATATTTTAATAGCTCCAAACACAATTAAAATGCACTTCATAAAACACTCTTAGATCTACCCCCCCAACTGACATGCAGAAGATTCTATACATTAAAATGTATCTCGTAAAATTAGAAACGTGCTTTTTTGTATCTAGTGGAGTGGGGCGAGGGATGAGAGTGGGTAACTGAACGTAAACAATCCCAGTTTCGCATGAGCAAAAGAGAGAGAGAGAGAGAGAGAGAGAGAGAGAGAGAGAGAGAGAGAGAGAGAGAGAAGAGAGGAGGAAGAGAGAGAGAGAGAAAAAAAAGAGGGAGAGGGATAAAAAAAAAAAAAAAAAAAAAGTCCTCCGATCCGATGTTTGCCTTTCAACTCAGCTGGCCGAGGAGGCCAGCAGGCAGGGTTGGCTCCGGCCCTGGCCGGCAGCTCGGCCCCGACCCCCGGGAGCCCCTAGTGTCCAGGACGCAGCCCCCTTTGCGCGTTCCTGGCGCTGCTCACCCGGCCGGGCAGAGAGCGCCCAGGTAGAGCTCGGCGCGGCTGCCTCGCCCCCTCCCGGACCCCGGACTACCACCGAGCTCCACGGCCCCCGGAGCGGCCCCGCGAGGAAGGCAGGCGCCCGGCCGGCGGGGCAGCTCCGGGCCGGGCGCGCGCTCCACCCAGGGCCCCGGCACCGCTCGGGGTGGGGCGCAGTGGGAGGGGGGGCACGCTGCACCGGGACCCCCACCCCGACAGTCGCTGCCTTTGTCTGGCCGAGGGGACCCGGGGCCGTGCGCCTCGTCCTCCCGGGCCCCGCACCCCGGTCGGCCCTGCCCTGCCCTGCCCGGCGGCGCCTCCAAAGTCCCCGCGCGGGCCTCGCCCCGGGCGCCTCCACCCTCCCGGGGGTCGCCGGCGGCTGCGCGGGGGCCGCGGAGGAGGGGGCGGCCCGGGTTTGGCGGCGGCGGGAGGAGGAGGAGGAGGAGGAAGAAAAGAGAAAGAGAAAGTTTGGCGCAGGGGGCAGGCGAGCGGGACGCGGCGAGCGAGCAGGGCACGGGCGCGGGGAGCGCGGGCGGCGGCGGCCGGGCGCGGGAGCCGGGAGGGGGCAGGACGAGCCCCATGCAAAGCTAGGCCCGGGCGCCGCCGGAGGAGGGGCCGCCGGCGTCCGGCGGCGGCGGGAGAGGAGGAGCAGGCGGGCGCGCGGCGGCGGCGAGCGGAAAGAGAGAGAGGAAAAAAAAAAAAAGAGGGAAAGTTGCCACTTACCGATTTGCTCCTCCGGTGCGCGGGCGGCTGCAGCGGCCGCTGAACTGCGGCGCGGCGGGCGGTCGGGAGCTGGCACGGTAGCTTTTTATCCCGAAAAAGAGGCGCTCCGGGCCGCGGAGCCACCATCAAGACAGCAGGTCGGCGGGCTGGCGGGGGGCGGCGAGCGGAGGACGCGCTGCACTAGGGGCGGCGGCGGCGGAGCTGGGAGGCGCGCTCGCGAGCCGCGGGCGAGGGAGGGCGGACCGAGCGGGGAGCCGGAGCCGGCCGCCGCAGCTGCCGCCGAGCAGCATGGTTTGGCGGGGAGTTTACAGCCTGACCCGGAGCGGGCAGAGGGCGCACGGAGGAGAAGCGGCGGCGGCGGCGCAGACAGGCTGGCTAGGGCTGTAATTGGGTTATGCAAAGCAGGACGGCGCGGCGGCGGCGGCTGCGGCCAGGAGGAGAGGAGGAGGCGGCGGCGGCGGCGGCGGCTGCAGCGGTCGGAGGGGACGCGCTGGAAGTGGGAGCTGATGAGTGAAAAGAAAAAAAAGTCTTTGGATCTTTATTCTGCTAATTAGTTTCCTGCAAAAAATGGCTGTGATTAATTCAGTGCGCATGTGCTTCATTACCCAGGCACGACGGGAAGGGCTAATTAGCCACCTTCTGGATCAATAAGATTCAGCAAAAAAGAAAAGGGGGAGGTGGAGGGAGGCAGAGGGGAGGAAGGGAGGAAAAAAAAACCAGGGGAAAGTGATGAGCAGGGCAAGGAGAGCAGGAAGAGAGGATGGGAGAAAAGCCTAGGCAGAGGGAGAGAGGCACCAAAAGTTTATGCATGTATTAAAAACACATACACACACACCGACACACACACACACACACACACACACACACACACAACACACACACACACACACACACATACACACACACACACAACCATGAAGTGAAGCAACAATAGAGACCTGGCTAAGATTTTTTTTTAAGATTTTTTCTTTCTTGTAATTTTTCTCTTTCTTTTTCTTTTTCTTTTCTTTTTCTAGAAAATGCAACAATGTTTAAATTAAGTAGTTAAGTAGGAAAAGAGCATGGGGGGGCAATAATGGCGTGGGACAGCTTAAAACAGAGGTTTAAAGAGAAAGACCAGAGGCTTGGAATGGAAGCCACTTTAAACTGCAAATCAGAGATTTTTTTTTTAAACCAAGGAAAATTAACTCTCCTTAAATAAGATGAAGAAAGAAAATACGGAAAAAACTTTAACACATACCATAGGCTAGACAAAAATCTGTATGTTCATTTAATTTCCTGACATAGATGCAGCCAGCACCCTCTGCTTCCCCAGAAGGACAGAGGATGGGGGTGGGTAGGATTAGAAAAAAATGAAAGGAGAAAAGTGAGTCAGAACTGGAAGGGAGTAGAGTTTAAGAAAAGGAAAAGTTGCCTTCGAAAAGAAGTCCAACTTTCCACCTTTCTGGACTTAAGAGAAAAGTAAAATCAATTTTCTCGTGTAAAGCCTGGGAAGCAGATGTTTTTAAAACACAGGAAGCTATTTTGCCATCAAACGCAGGGATGTAATAAAGGCAGCGAAAATAATTTCAGACGAAATTCATAAAAAAAAAAGGAAAGCCTATATGTTTAAGTATTGAGGAAAGGTCTTGAGTGTAGAAAGGGGAAATTACACACCCCATCCCTAATGGAAAAAAAAAATATCTTACAGCTACCTCCAAGAGTTTGGAGCAGTCTTGAAGCCAAAGGGCTTGAAATGAGAGGATGGATTTCAGATAAAGACTAGGCACAGCGCATCCCACCAGAGCCCAATGGAGATCCCTGGAATCAAAGACAGCAGCCAGGGACCCTGCTACTCTCCAGATTCCCAGTACATCAAAGCTATCACTTAGGCTGGGGTATGGTACCTCCAAAAAAAGCAAGCAAATAAATGCAGGAAGAACAAGTCAGTCTCTCTCTCTCTCTCTCTCTCTCTCTCTCTCTCTCTCTCTCTCTCTCTCTCTCTCTGTCTCTCTCTCTCTTGTTTCAGCGCACCACTGCTGCTACTGACTACTGAATATATTTTTTAATGACAAGCATGTATTTATGTAAGTTCTACATGAGAACTAGTGCCACTGAAATTACACTGTATGTGATGAAATAAAATGCAACCTGCACTTTAACTGACTTGCAAACAAGCCTTATAATGCCAGGTAGGGAGAGAGAGCTCGATAAAACTTATTTTTCTTGGGGGTAATTTTTTTTTTGCCCCAGCCTACCAAGATTAGTCATCTAAGAAGGAATTTGGGAATTAATCGGGAAATCTGTTTGATTAGAAAGTAATTCTTCATTTTGAGAGATTTCCCAATGCTCTTAAGACCATGCAGCTTCTTAGCCAAAACTAGGGGGAGAAAACCGGTTTAGGATTTTGCAGTTACCTCATCTAATCCTTCTGAATTCACTCTGGGAATAATGCTGTTTTATTTAGGCGGGGCATGTGGGGAGAAAAAGAAAATACATTTAGAAAAATCAGGGGTTTCCTCTCTCTGAGCCAAATCTGGGTTGCCATTCAAAGTTTTCCTGGTTGCTTTTCCATGCGGGACAGCTGATCAATAAAGCCAAGTCCAGCCTGGTTTGCTACAGGTTTCACCAGTCAGTGCTTGCAAAACCTTTGTCATTTTCTAAAAATAAAAAAGCTAAAAGTTATTGTAGAAGAAGGGGCTTTTTTTTGTCCCCTACACAATGCGTCTTTTGTGAGGTTAATACCATTCTGGGCTCTCGATAGCCCTGGACAATGGGGACTCTCCAGGAGCGTGTGAAGACCCTGGCTTTTTTCTTTCTGGCCTTTTTTTTTTCTTTCTTTTTTTAAGGGGAAGGATGAAACATTCCTACAGTCCAAATACAACCTCTGCTTTGATTAAATAAATATTTATCTTTATTGTAGCTATTGTATATTTTTACCTTCAGTTTGTCCAGTTTCTGATTATTTTTTTAAATTTTCATTGGCAACAGTTAATCTTTTTTTTCTTTCAGTCCAAAATACAGGTCAGTATAAAATGTAGCTGACTGAAGGAAGACTGGTAAATTCTGAATTTTTCCATAATTCATCAGGTAAGAAAAACTGATCAGCCTTTAGGAGTATATTTGCTTCCTGTTTCTCTGTCTTTTCAAGTCTTCATAAATCTGTGTGTTTTTTAGAGATGTAGCAGAATTAAATTTCTCCTTGTAGATGTTTTTTAAAAAACCACTTGAATACCATGTGTTTATTTTCTTTTAAAATGTAAATAGCAGAAGTGAACTTGTAGCCTGTTGTTTCTTATATTAAAAAAAAAAACAGAACAAACGTGTGGATGAAGTCCCTATTTGGGGAAAAATTGTGGATATAAATCTATTTTGTGTTGCAATTATAGGAAAATGTCAGCTTAATCTTGTAAATACTTATGTTAATTTTACTGGCAGAATTCGTTCTAGGAAAAGTACCAACCTTGTGTGACTCAATAATGCTTTAGATGGTAATCCAGCATCTATATGGATTATTTTACATACAAAATGGGAAGAGGGAGCAGAAAATCCAGAATCTAAATCCTTTATTTACTGGCAAGAAGGTAGAAAATTTTCAACCAACCTGTTTTTTAAGGCATTTTACAGTGAGAAGGCAAAGTGGAATATAGTCTAAACACTGCATTGCTATCTATGTTTTTTTTTCTGCCTCTCTTTCAAATGAATGGCTATAGATAACAAAGGTATATGCATAAAAGGATACATAAATATACATTTGAATGACTTCAGATGCCTTTTCATCTGTGTGTGAATATATGTGTGCACACAGATATACAAGGTGTGCACAAATGCAGGTACTGTACAGAGCTATTCAAAGGCTTTCCCTTGTTGGGGGATTTATGTTTCTAGGGCTGTTTGAAGTCTTTTCTTTGCAAATATAACATAGCAATGTTGCTTTGATGAAGAGAATGTACATGCTGAATTTTAGTATGAATCTGTTACCCTACAGTTTTCAGAGTATGAGGTTGTAGTAGCTGTTATTTGGTCCAAGAGTTAAATATGCAATGGGCCAATGTCAGGAGGAAAGAGAGTGGGAGGGGGGAGCTCGGGAGGGGAGCATGCTAGTATATTTCTTTTAGAAGGAGCCTAGCTTTGGGCCCCAAGAATGCCCCCCCCCACCAGGGTGACTGGGGACACAGAAACAAAAAAGAAGGGGGGGATTGAAACCCAGTGTGGAGTCAAGGGAGGTTGAAAGGATGTATCTCTGAACATCTCTAGCTCAAGATGTAAGGGAAGGATTGAAGAGTGAAGAATGTTTGGTCTCTCTTTAAATGTGTATTGTTATTCTACGTCTATTGTATGTACATGTTGCTGTCTTTTCATTTGCCACGACAACATATGGATTCCATAAATATAGACATGCCGAAGTGCATCTGTCTGAGTAGTTAACACGATCCAAACATCCCTCCTCATTCCGCTAACACCGATCTTCCTTGGGCTCCCTGGCAGCGCTTATGCCCAAGATCTCAGTGTCCCTTAATCTCACCCTTTTGTGAGACTTCCTTTTGTGGTCTCTGCATGGTATTCAAGGTGCAAAGCTGTGGAGGCAGATTGCTAGCGATGCAGCAGTCAGAGTCTCTGCCATCCGTCTCGGGCCTCTGAGCTAGCGGGGAGGAAAGGGTTAAGCTGCCAGAGCCCAGGAAAGGGGCTGTGCTCATCCCTGAGCGAGGTGCAGCCACCGGCAGCTGTGATTTAGGGGTCAAGTCCGAGATCACCTTTCTCCTGCCTCTGGAAATGGCAGAAGATGGGGAGGGGGGCTGGAAACACAAGAGAGAACAGCAAACACGTGGCATGGTGCTCCATCCATTCCCTCCCCTGGCCCCAGTCCACCCCTTGACCCCCAGTCAAACCGGATAGATCTCTTTCACTCCTAGGGCTGTGGGGTATAGTTCTGAGTATCCCAAGTTACTCTTTCAATTGCCCTGCCCCTACCATAAAACCCCAGTGTACCAAATCTGAAAGTTTGTCCTCAGTGTTCTAGGGAATAAGAAGCCAATGTAGGTCAAAACTTCCTTCTCCTTTGCAAAAGACTGAGATGCCCCTAGCAGGAAGAAGTTTGAATGTGGCCCTCACTGCCTCGGACTCAAGTCACTTATTCCTACAGTCCCACAGTGGGTTTTGTTACATGCAGCTTCTTTCTTGTGTGTACATTTTTTTCTCCCATCTCACACAGTCCCCAGAACACTTTTTATCAAAAATATTTTTCATGCCTGAAAGATGACCGAAAGCCTAATTCAAATTTGTTCCTAAGGTATTTCACTAGAAAAGAACAAAATGTCAAAGTCTTCTGTCTTGGCATAGCGGTAGCACTAAATTGTGGAGTATTAGCACCCAGGTCCTGTGAGTTATGGGGTGTGCAGCTGGTGTCCACATGGGGGTGATGGGGGGACTTTAGCTAAGAATGCACTTCCCAAAGCCCTAAACCCCCAGGAGGCTGGCCATTTGGGAGAATGGGAGAATAGCTCTTTTGGAAAGTTACAGTAAGAAAAACAGATCTGGTAGAAAAGACCCCATCCCTGAAGGAAAGGAGACAGGTGGGAGATAGAGAAGACAAGATGAATGGAAGTCCAGGACTGGGTGCTCACCCATGCCCTCCTCTGGGTCTCCCTCGGAGGAGGCAAAGGAGGTTCCCTGATCCAACCTGTGCTTCCAGGGCCAAGAGCAGCCCAACTGGTCCAAAGGCAGCTGAGATCTGTCTTTTCCAACCTGCCTGCCCCTAACCCTGCCAAAGCCTCCAAACCTCAGAAATCAAACCAAATTGGCCGCTGAAATCTAAAGATGCTTCATCCCTGGGGCACGGAGGAGGGGACAAGCCCTGTTTTATTTTTATTTCTTCCTTTTGAACTCTCAATTCAAACGAGACCACGACCTACTCTTGAGTGTCATCCCCCTACATGGATTGTGGGTATGTTTCATTCATTCTTTTCTTTCTTCCTATTTCTCAGAAGTAAAACCTTTAAAGAATTAGCTCCAAACTTAGAGTGCCGGGTCCATGAAAGAGTTCCTAGCGATAAATCCTGCCATCATTTTCAGTACCCAGCGTATTGTGAAAATGCAGGTCAATTAGCTGCAGGGGTAGGGTTGGGTTCCCTAGTTCCCTCCATTCCTTTGCAATGGAAATCTTAAGTTCAATGTTGGTGGTAGGGGAGCAGGAGGAACGGAGTCTGTGGCTCTCCTGGGTTCTGCATCACTACCCTGAGCTGGCTTTCCTTTTGGTGCCCTGGTACCAGAAGTCTGCACCACATGTAAAGCCGGAGGCGGGCAAGGAGGAGACAGAACTAACTCATCACAACTCAACAAAGTGAACAACTGCAGGGCAGAGACCCTTGGTGGGACAACGCTCGCTTTAGGGACTCCCAAGAGCATATAACTTGCGGAATGATGGACGCTTCTTGCTTGCCTGCTACAGGCAGAAGAAAAGGAAGCCCTGAGAAGAGCTGGGGGGAGGGAGGTCTAGAGAGCAGTGCTGTGAGCGCGCTTCACCAGGACTGGCCTGGGGAGAGAGGATGCCCACGGTGGCACGTGCATTGTTGACAGGCAGGCATGCGCTAATGGAGGGATGCGTGGCTGAGCAATCCCCCCATGCTTGCATTTCTTGCAGGCATGGCTTGTTTAATGGCGAGGGAATTGAGTGCCTCACACACACCCCTTTTTTTCTTTTGCTGAGAAACGTAAAAAAGAACCTACATCGTATACATGTTCAGAAAAAAAGTATGCATTTGTTTCCTTGAGAAATACCTAGTGCCATAGTATTTCTGATTTAAGGGAAGAGGGAGATCTTTGAAGTGAGGGAAATCAGTGGAGAACAAACTAGCTTTTCCTGATTTTTGTGTATGTGTGTCTGTGTCTGTGTCTGTCTGTGTGCGTGCGTGCGTGCGTGTGTGTGTGTGTGTGTGTGTGTGTGTGTGTGTGTGGTGTGTGCGTGCGCGCGAGCGTGTGCTTCTCCTCAAAGCCAGTAATGGGATTTAAAATGAGAGATTCCCAGTCTACGTCCTCCCTCCCATTTCATTTCGCTGTATTCTCCCCAGAAAACCTCTGCGGTAACCGGCTGCACATCTGAGGGTATGGTTTATAAAGAAACAAGGTTTAGGGAACACATCAACTTTTTTTTTCTTTTTCAAATGAAGTTAAAAAAAATTCTAAGGACAATTTAAGCAACAAAGGACATTGAACAGATATTTCCTCCAAAGGGGAAAAAGTCCGATTCGTTTGTTTTCCGTTCTTAAGAATAGAGAAAAAAGGTGAATCTGATCTTAAGAGTGTGCCTAAGGCACGAACTCTGGGGCCCGAGTTTGGATGGGGATAATGGGCGGGGGCAAGGCGCAAAGCCAGGTTCCTCGAGAGATCCAAGACGCAACAGGCTCGGGGCACCTGGGATGTGGCTCCAGCTAGCCACATTTTCCTGGGGGAGGCGCGGGGGGGCCCCTTCAGGCCCGGCACAGGGCAGGGCACTGGCCCCCTGTGTGCTTCGGGCGAGTCCTTGAAACCACAGCAGCCTGTCAGTTACATTCCAGAGCTCAGTGGGTAGCAGGAACATTCGACGCCAGTTTCCCGTCGCCCGGATAGGACGCACCCTTTTTTGTATCAACGTCTTCATCCCCTACCTGGGGCTGGACATTATAGAGACCAGTCACCACCCCAAATCTCTCCACCCTTGTCCCCAAAACCATAACCGACAGAATCCCGACATTTCTCCCAAGATGTAGATCCTGGTTCTCCAAGCCAGCGAGCGCATCCCTAATGTCTGGCACGCCTAGCCAGGTATTTCGGGACCTTTCCTTCTCTCTGGCTTGGGGTACCAGGAGGAAGCCAAGGGGCTGGGCCCCTGAAGACACCAATTGGAGCGCTTAGGCCAGGGAAAAGCCGCAGCCATGGAACCCAGGCGCCCCTTGCAGGTGCGTGCCTGGCACGTCCCTGGGGCCCCTCGGCTGGGAGAGGGAATGGGCTAGCCCGGGCGGAGCAACCCTGTTACCATTCTTCTGCGGGAACCTAGAAAACAAAAAACAAACAAACAAACAAAAACCACTATGCACAGCCCCGGCCCTAGCAGCCCAGTAGGAAAGCAGAGGGCTTGGGCTCACCTCCTGGCCTGGATCCACAATGCCCAAGCCCAGCCCTTCCTCCCTATCGCTGCGACTCCCTAGCTGGGGCTGCCTGTCCTGTAGACCTTCGTCTCCTTTGCAGCCTGTCGAGCGTCCCAGACTCTGCTGGGCCACAAACGTCCCACCCCCGCCCTCTGGGAGCAGAGGTGCGGCTGCTCAGGAAGAGCTCCCTGAATGCGGCTGCAGGACACTGGGCGGGAGAAGTCGTCCCAGGCTGCCCCTCCCAGCCGAGCTGTTGGGGAAAGAAGCCTGTTTCTGTAGCCTTTGGCCTCAGGGCCGAGCGGAGAGTGGAGGACCTGGGGCCGACCGCAGACCCTGCTAGCCAAGGAGGTGGGAGTGGGTGTTTGGTTTAGCAGAAGGCCAACTTCGGGGGTGCCTGTGTCTTGCGTGCCTGGTTCTGAGCATCTCCCTCCCTCGCGCGTTTTGTCTAGGAGGAAAAAAAAAAAAGAAAAAAAGAAAAGCGGAAAGATTTGCGCCGACCCTCCTCCCGAAGTCTGGGAACGCTGCAGCAGGAAGAACTGCTCATAACGACACTTTAGCCCCCGACACTTGAATGCTAAAGGTTAGACTTACACAGTCTTCAGGGAAGGGCTTCCTGCCAACTAGGATAGCGGTGCACGCTGCCACAGGCCGTGGGCCCCCTCATCCCGGCCCCCTCCAGGTGCGGTCAATGTGATAGGCTCCGGGTGTTTGTTTACTTCAGCGACCAGACCCGGAGGTGCAGGCTCTTCCCTGCCCCCAGCTCCAGGGAGCCTCTTCCACCACCACCCCCGGCCTCCGCTGTTATTTGCCTGTAGCTGTTTGTGCCTACCTCTTTTGCTCTTGGTATCCCCTGCCCTGTGGGTTCCAACCAGAAGGCCGAGATTCACACCAGAGCTCACCTTTGGGAAAGACCTTGCCCAGCTTGTCTTTTTGCTCTGGGTAGTTAGTTGGTGAGCCCTACAGCTTGGCACAGGTGAAAGAAACACGTAAGCTTTAGTGCTTAACCTTTCAGGGATCTACAGGAAGACACAGGGACTGTAAGAGGGTGCCGGGTGGGGGAGGTTTTAGATGGAGGGTTATTCCAGAGATCTTAGGACCAGGGGATCTCGTCTTCCCTCCCCACCCAATGATGCTGAAATTCAAAGAGACATTAAGAGTAGCGATTACTAGAGATGTGGAGGGGGGTTGTTCTCAGGAGCCAAGCAACTGTCCTCTTCTCCCTGGATCCTCTACATTTGCTGGGCACCTACTATGTGAGGTTGCCTTTCATGTGCTGTATGTGTCGTTGCATTCATTTCTCCTAGAGGCACTGGGAAAATGCTCTGAGTTCCATTTTTATACAAGAGAATTATCACACCAGGAGAGACTCACTTAAAGGCCACACAGCTTTAAGGTTGCTTGGCTTGAACTGCAAAACAGGTTTTGTGGGACTTTATACCACTGCCTCTTGTCAAAGGAAGAGAAGCAAGGTATAGGAATTGGAAAGCTAAAGGTGCTTTGTGGATGGGGTGAGCTGAGGAAACGCCAGTCCTAGTTTTGTATGGTTTCAGGGATGACATTCAAGGATAGGAGACAGTCCCTGGCCAGCAAGAAGGATGCTCTCTGCAATAGAGGCAGCAAGCAGCCTGGGATGTCAGCAAGGGTACAGACCCCCCTGAAGGGATGCCCCAGTGTGCTTCATTCTTGCCAGCCTGAGCTGCTCCTGCCAGGAAGAAAAAAAAGTTCCTACTGGGCCTTCTTGTTTCCCTTTGCAAATTGTCTTAGTCTGTCTGAAGCTGGGACAAGTTCCTTACTTCTGTGAGTCATCAGGGCTAACAGGAAGGGATAATCAGATGACCAAGCAGTCATGAAAAAATATTGGGAAATCCAGTAAGCTGGGAATTAGGATGACAGCATCCCTCAAAGGGTAGGCAGGCTTCTTAGCCATATGAGAGCTTGGGCTTTGCAGACCCTAGGGTGGAGTGTGTGGTAGTTACCAGCTCTTGCCTCTTAGGTACCAACCAGGTCTTAACCACCCTTCTGGATGATTCTACAGTATTTGACCACAGAGGCAGGTCTCCCTTCACTGGGATTAGCTGGTTGACTCTGACTAACACTGCACAAGTGTGGGTGTATGCCACTGGGCAGGACTGGCCTGGCCCACATGGAGAGCTGCCGAAAGACTTGTTAAGGGAGCACTTCTGACTAGGCAATCCAATTACATAATGTTGCAAAAATAACTCAGGGCTAGGAGTTGTGTCAGAGTGACATATGTTGTTACCAGAAGAATGGATCAAATATCTATCTTTTAACCCTAGGGCTAAAAGTACATGTGTGTACATTAGTTCATCACCCCTCACTCATAAGAGGAGCTAATGGGGTGAGAGTAGAAACGTGGTACCCACAAACATCTTACACCGCATTCCCCTGGTGCAAGTAAAGCCCACTAAGTCTAACTACAGACACACTGGATGCCCCAATTCATCTTGAAGTACAGTGCTTCCCGCTTTAAAATCATCAGAGATGGTGGAGGAAAACAAATGGAGAGAGAATAGAAGGAGACAAAAGCAGAGTGAAGATGTCTCGTGTCTTGGGAAGTGGGGGAGGGGCATATTCTCATCTAGTATCTATCAGGATAAGCCCCACTGTTCTTTTAGGACCAAGTCATCTACATTTGTCTAGCACTGTCCAGGTCTACAGCTGCACCCTGGAACCTTCTGTATCCTACAAGACAGACAGATGGTCTTACTTCTCACAGATCTCTGCCAAATTTCCAAAAGGAGAGAAAACAAGGTGGACCGCTCTGATCCGAAATTATGCAAACTGGGATGACCTAAAAGAGATAATTTCATCAAACATGCAGAGGCCTTATTACTTCCAGGGATTTGAACCCATAGCCACCATGTTGAAAGCTATCTAGATAGAAAAACTACCTGCTCTCTTCCAGTAGCTTTTCAGACCTTCTTCCCCTCCCTCCTTCTCTCCCTCCCTCCCTCCCTTCCTGCCTCCCTCCCTGTCTTTCTTCTTTGCTTTTTTTGAGACAAGGTCTCTCTACTTAGCCCTGACGGTTGGTCCTGGAACCTGATATATAACCAGACTGGCCTGGAACTCACAGAGGTCCACCTGCCTCTGTATCGTGAGTGCTGGGGTAAAAAACATGCACCACCACTGTTGTCAAGTTTTCAGATGTATCCATAGAATTTGAACGTGCCCTAAATTCTTACCGTGCCTTGCTGGGGAACCCATTTGTATTTATTAAAGGGTTAAGAAACCCTTTTAACTAAGCAGCTCAGGTGAGTATAGAACTCCCAATGTTCTGTCTCAGTCTCCTATATGCTGGAATCACAGGTGTGTGCCACCACACCCAGCTGTAACTTGCCTTTTTACCTCACCCATTTGCCTGGTTGCCGTCCCTCCCTGTGATACTGAAGTCACACTGAGCTGCATTAGATTCCTGAACATTTTGAGTCCTGTCAGTAATGAGGAATCTGACTTGCATTCTGAACTGCCCCTCCCAAACCATCCTTAATCTAGACCTCTCTGAATCCCTGGCTTGCTATTCATCCCACCTCTATTGTTTTCTTTTTAAACATCAAAATGTCTCTAAACTGCTTGGGCGCCTTACAAAGAAGCAAATCACTTCTAGTCCTTTGGTGGTGTTCCTTGGGCTCTAAGTACACAACTCTACCTCTGCTCAGATAGGGAAACCTGCTTGCTGAGGATGGAACAGAGAGGAAAGGGTGAAGCCACCGCCTCTGCCTCCCCCAGCAGGCCGCCTTTATGGAGTCTATTTGCAGTCTGTTTACCTGGCAAGGACCACGTGACCACCCCAGAAGGAAATGCTGACATCATTGTCTCTCTCCCTCACACGTGTGCGGCCTGCCTCTCAGCCCGCTTTCCCGTATCCATCCTCCCAGCCATTGCCTGATCGCCCCTCCCCCAACACTCATATATCTCTCCCACTTATTTCTGCCTTTCTCATGCCACGCTTGCCTTTGTTATCCCTTTTCCTAGGCTGTCTCAGAGAATATCCTACACACACACACACACACACACACACACACACACACACACACACACACACAAGCTTTTTCCTTTTCCTTCTCCATCCAGCCTTTCTTCCTCTTTCAATATCGCTCAGATCTCTGGCCATTGAGTGTTCAGTGTGTTTTAAAAATGCACTTCCTCTTTTCTCTATCTTTGAAATTTCTAAATTAAGGAGGGGGGACGACAAACAAACCCCCTTAGACAGCCCAGAAAACCTTTCAGGCTAGGGCAGGGTGTGGAGGCAGAGTGGAGAGAAGCAAAGCCACTCCATCCAGCCACTCAATTTCCTGCTCCAGTGGCCTTCAAGATTTAGGGGTTGGGGGTTTGGTCAAACATGCCCTTTTTGTTTATTTATGACTGGCCTTTTCTCTTCCTGGCTGCAGTCCTACGTTTTCATCATAGCTGCTGGCCACCGGTGCCCTTCCTTCCCCACAGCCAGGCTGTGCTCCCCAGCAGTTCCTGGCCTTGTGTGGAAGCAGCACAGGCAACTGGGCCCCGGACCTTTGTGCCAGTCCTTGATCAGTGAGGGTGCAAAGAGGTTTCTTCTTAGCAGCCTTCCAGCCAGGAACTCCAGAAACAGGAAGACCCTGATATCAGAGAAGAGAGGCCTGCAGTGGTCAGTGTAGGTGCCTCCTGCCTGTTCAAAGGGCTATTTATAAGAGGGACTGTGTGACAGGGCTGTGGGGTCCCATTGCTCTGGGGAGCCTTCTTGGTGCACATGGGCACAGCGCCAAAGCATGCAGTGTGGAGGAAATGTCTAATAAAGACGTGGGAATCTCGGTCTGTTTATTTATCCTCACAAAAAGGTGGACATAGGGTGTCCCTGGAAATTGCTTTGAAAGCAGACAGCAAGGTAGCAAGGTCCAGCCAGGGAATCAAAGGAAACTCCCTGGCCAAAGGGGCAGAATGCAGACCTTTCCCCTTCACTCCCTCCTACCCTCTGTTCAGATGGTCATCTGGGCTTGTCTACCTTTTACTGTAGGGCAGGAAAGAGAGATTGAAATAGGCGTGGAAAGGTCACACAAGAGAGACACTATTAAGAAATCATTAGTTAGGTGTGAACTCACCATCCCTAACACTTGTAAAGGTGGGACTCTACTGGGAGAGCCCTAATGCAATGATGGGTGTCTTATTGCTGGGATATATAGAAAGTCTCACATCCAGCATCCTGTAGGACAATCCCAGATGAGCCCTTGAATGGTAGAATTGTGGTCCTCAATATTTGGCTGAGTCTCTGAGTCCTAGAAGATATTTGCAGTGGTATGCCATGTTAAAGGTCCCGGTAGCCAATCAGGAGAGAGTTCAGACACTGAGGTCACCTCTGAGAAGCCTGTTTACTCAGGCACAAAGTTGTTAGTAAAGATTGGTGGAAGAGGGTGAGTCATAGATACATCTCCTACAGGCTCATCAGGACCTAAACCTTCTTTGCCAGGAATCTAGAACTGTCTATAGGCATTACATATTTGGTGCAAGGTCTAATTTTAACTTCTGAATGTTATAAGCCACACACTTGTCTTTGTGAATTGTCTAACAGAAAACTAGATCTGTTGATTAAATGATTTAAGGGGTTCCGAGCCCAAAGAAAATGGTTTTTGAAGGTCTCAATGTCATCCTCATTCTTTCAGTTTCCTTCTCTGTGGACCCTCAGTTGTGAGTCTGAGACACTTGTGTCAGTGGGCCCCACAATATCCAACAGTCACAGATACCCATGGTGGTGCTGAGGATGAGGAGGGAAAAGATGAAGATCAGGAGGAGGGAAAGAGGAGGTAGATTTTTTTTTTTTTTTTTACTGTGGTATCTCTCAACTTTGGAATGATCTGGGGATCACTGTGCTCAGGCTCACTTCCTCTTGGAAACCCTTTTCCCAATCTCACCCTGCTTCTCATATTCAACTCATGAGGTAGGTGGTGGATTCATTTAAATAGCCAGACATAGCCGTTGATTTTACCACTCTGTGCTATCATAACATGGAAATGTGATTGCATCTGTGAATAGATTGGCATTCATGTTACAGGCTGCTCCACCTGCTTCCTCAAAGATAGACACCATATGGAGTATACATTGTACGTGTCTCTGCAAATGCCCACACTGCTAATTGGTACTCAGGGATGTGGCCACGGTGAAGAGGAGGATAATGATAATGATAACGACAATGATGATGACCATACTGATTGCAAATAATGATTCCAGGTCTGAGCATAAAGAGATACTCAGCACAGATGGGAAGAATGGGTGAATGAGTATAGCTTAGGAATTCCATGGGCTGATTCACTCAGATCTGGTTCTTTATTATTTCACAAGTGTAGTCATTCTATTGTGATTAACTTTAAAAATAAATAAATAAAAACACATGCTCTGGAGGTGAACAGATGGCTCAATGGGTAAAGCGCTTGCTGTGCAAGTAGGACATGAGTTTAGACTCCCACCAATTAAATAAAAAGCCATACATGATAGGTATGCCTGTAAAGCCATCACCAGGGATACAAGAGAGATCAAATCAGTCAGTCTAGCCAAAATGGTGATCTCCAGGGTCAGTGAGAGTACCTGTCTCAGTAAATAAGGTGAAACTCAATAGAGGTAGACCTCTGGCATCCACATGTACATGCATGGGCAAGCATACCTACATACACCTGAGCACACACATGCACAACCCCCCCACCCCTCCACCCCCCACTCCCCCCGGCCAATTCTCCTGTTAAAAAAACAAAAACATAATCTCAACTTTTAGGAATGTGGCCTGGACAGGAACAGCTTGACAGTGACCAAGGCTGACTAGTAATTCCTTTTCATCATAAGTAAAAATTTTAAACTATGATTTGTTTACCTACCTCATGACCTCCTTTCTCTCCCTCCCCTCCTTCCTCTCTACCACTCCTCTATTCTCTCTGTCCCTCCCTCTCTCTCTCTCTCTGTCTCTCTCTCTCCCTCTCTCTCTGCAAATGGCCAGGGTAGAGAGGCAATGTTGGCAACTCAGGCCAAGTACAGGTTCCAGTTAAAAGCACTTAAAAAGGTCTGCAAGCCAGAGATGGGTGTGTCATCAGCTATATACAAAATGCAGTCAAATAAACTAGCTACAAAATATGCAGGAAAGTAAATCATTTCAAGAAAGAACTACCTGAAGAACTTTCTTCCTTCCTTCTTTCCTTCCTTCCTTCTTTCTTCCTTTCTTCCTTCCTCCCTCCCTCCCTTCCTCCGTCTTTCCCTCCCTTCCTCCCTTCCTCCCTCCCTCCCTCCCTCTCTCCCTGTGTGAGTGGTGGGAGGTGGGGAGGTTGTATACATGCCATAGTTCTATCTCTGGTCATCAGTGTTGGTGGCAAGAGTCTTTACCCACTGAGCCATCTCAAAGCCTTCAGTACTTTTTTTTAAATGAAAACTAAAAGGAAACAAACCTGAGAGTGGAAAAATCATCCAAACTTGGCATTTAATCTCACTGTTCTGCTGAGACATGGGTGCCCTCCAGCACTCCAGTGACTTAATCTTCATCTTCTTGTAAAGGGGAGATAATGGTACACCATACCCCACTGTGTTGTTTTAGGATTAAATGAGATGGCAAATATAAAGTGTCTAACACAATGCCAAGCACATGGCAGGTGTTTGATAGAGATTAATAATATCCTGGTCATCCTAACCTGTTGGCACCACAGGGTTGGAGCATGAAGATCAAATGATTGTGATAGGGATGATTCCATAGAGGGACCAAAACAAACAGAAGATGTTTTGTGAGGCATTATTTGCCTCCGAGCTAAATCTGATACTTTTTGGGAAATGTGGCAATGAGATAAAGATATATCATTAAGGACAAACTTTCTCTCCATAAAGACACCTGGCAAAGCTAATTGTTGCTGTAGAGTTTCTGAAACATGAGGCATACAAGGATCTGAGATTAAAATCTTAAATGATGTGAGCATTCTTAAATTATTTGGATTTTCAAGAAGAAAGAACATGAAAATCCAAGGGATAAACATAGAAATAGTATCCCATTGTTGGTAGCAACAGACACCCTCCCAAGACAGAATGTTTACTTATTTATTTATTTTTAAGTTCTTTAATAAAGGCTTTCATGTAGCCCAGGCTGGACTTGAATTTGTTATATAGCCAATAGTGGCCTTGAACTCCGGATCTTCTGTCTGCCTCTGGAGCACTGGGATTACAGATGTGCACCATCACACTTGCTTTATCCCTGGGGTCAGAACCCAGGGCTCCCTGCGAGCCAGGTAAGGTGTCTATTCACTGTGCCAAATCCCCACCTCTTCCGTCCTAATCCAGAACAGAATTTCTAGCAATAGCTTTCCCTTTTGCAATGACACAGGATGACAGATTTGTTTTTTATGCAACTCATTTGTATTATTTGTTCCTTTTCTTTCTCTGTCTTTGGGTGATAAAGAAGCCTGGACATCAGTCCCATTGGGAAGTTCTAGCAGGGAGTTTTCAACAGGATGCAGAAGCATGGATGACTCTAACCATTAACAGTTACTGATTTCATATTAAAAACATACACTCATAACCAGTATTTCTGAGAATATCTGAATGATAGTGATCAAACCTACAAATGACAAGCATGTCAGATCCATTTTTCAGGATCCATAGGCTCTTTGAAGGGAGCAACCAATATGTCTTTTTCTTGAAACAGGAGATCAGTGTCTTCTCCAGGCTTTGAGGACTCTCAACAAAAGAGAAAAAAAATGTGTGCTATTGAGTCTGGATCCTGCATTGGAGTGCAAATACCCCCTGGACATCTAATCCCCATCTCCAAATCTTCAGAATTTATTGACAAAGATGTTGGATGGATGAAGCAGATTAGAGAACCTTGCTAAATAAAATTCAGAATACATTTATCATCCCCCCTCAATCTACTAAAATCTTGTTACTCTTTCATGGAAGGAAATGAATCAGTTTGACAGGACTTGCTCTGTCTGTCAAGCAATCTAAGTTTCCAACACCATATTCACTACAGATTATTCTAGAAATGATTATTTAGCGGTCCCCTTTTTCCCAGGTAATATTGCAGACTTAGGACATTACAAACCTCCCTTTTTCTTTTAAAAATCGAGGCCTGAATCCTGCTCACTTTGTCTTTTCAAAGTTTTTAAAAATAAAGCACCTTCCATGTTTTTAACAGATTCTCTCATAATCAATGCTGTCCTGCAAAAAAACAAAAACAAACCCCCCAAAAAACCCTACTTTAAAACAAACAAAAACATAACAAATTAAAAAAAAACAAAGAAACAAAAACAAGTGCTTTTAGTGTTTAGTTGATTTTGCAAAAACTATGAAGAAGCAAATGGCCAAGGCACATGACTTCCACCTTGACAAGCCCATATCCAGATATTGTCCATGTACTTAATATCTCTGGAGAGGTTTCGGAAATGAATGGGTTCAAGGCCACAGACAGGTACAATGAGTTTTCAGATTGTATCCATTTTGTAAATGTCATGGCCAAAGCCATGATTTTCCAAAAGCATTGCAAACCTACTTGGAAGCAAATGAGAAAAATATAAGAACGACCTTAGTGCTTCCAACTCTTACAGGGGCTACAAATTTCCTGAAATCTCTGGGCTTAATAAAAATTCAGCATTTCCAGAGTACATACTTCGTGGACACAGCTTCAAAATCATAAAAGCTAAAACTCTGTGACGATTACAATGAGAGCCCAAAGGTGGTACAATCACAATTAATTTTATGGTGTCTTGGGCTCTTCTGGTTGTCTTTAGGGTTTGGGGACTTTCACTTTCAGGAAGACAACTCTTGTTTAAGGGCTCTGGACTAAACTAAACATGGTAGTATATGCCTGTAATCTCCTTGTTGCTTTGGAGGCTGACACAGGATGACCAAGAGTTTGAGGCAAGTCTGGGCTACATAGTGAGTTTCAATAGGCTGGGCTATGTGGTGAACCCCTTTCTTTAAGAAAGGAGGAGGGGGAGAAAAAATAAAGAGGTGGGAGATATATTAGTTGTGAAGTATGTGCTTGGTGGCAGTGAGGTTTGGGTAGGTGGATCCTTGGGGATTCCTAGTTAGCCTTGTCTACTCCAAAAGCTATGTAGGGCAGTGAGAGGCTGTCATACTCCCTTTGAACTTCTGATGCTCCTGCTTCCACCTCTCTGGGGCTGGGATTTCAGGTGTGTTACCATACCTGGTTTACACAGTACCAGGCTTTTGTGCATACTAGGTAAACATTCTACCAACTGAGCTATACACCTGACCCCTCTCTTGTCTGTCTTTATTTCTGCTTTGGAATGTATCTTAGTTAGAGTTACTATGGTTGCAATGAAACACATTAACAGAAGCAACTTGGGGAAGAAAGGGTTTCTTTCACTCCTATTTCCATATAAAAGGTCATCACTAAAGGCAGTGAGGGCAGGAACTCAAACAAGGCAGGAACCTGGAGCCAGCATGGTTTACTCAGCCTGCTTTCTTTCTTTCTTTCTTTCTTTCTTTCTTTCTTTCTTTCTTTCTTTTTTTCTTCCTTCTTTTCTTCCTTTCTTCCTTTCTTCCTTTCTTTCTTGCTTTCTTTTTTCTTTTGGTTTTTCAAGACAGGATTTCTCTGTGGCTTTGGAGGCTGTCCTGGAACTAGCTCTTGTAGACCAGGCTGGTCTCGAACTCACAGAGATCCACCTGCTTCTGCCTCCTGAGTGCTGGGATTAAAGGGATGCACCACCACCGCCCGGCACAGCCTGCTTTCTTATAGAACCCAGAACCACTAACTTCAGGTAGTACCACCCACAATAGGCTGGGCCCTCTTACTTCCATCAGTAATTTAGAAAACAACAACAACAACAACAAAAAACAAAAAACAAAAAACAAAAACCCAGGCTTGTCTACAGCCTGATCTCTGGAGGCATGTTCTCAGTTGACTTCCTCTTAGATGACAATAGCTTGTGTGAAGCTGACATAAAGCTAGCCAGCACAGAACAGCCGATCTGTTCTTTCTTACTAAACGATAGATCTAGGGAGTTGCTCAGTGGTAGAGTGCCTCCCTTGCTTGTGCTAAGCCCCGAGTTTGACCCTCAATAGCACAAACAGTTGCCTTGGTTCTGCTACCTACTCAGTGTGCTATCCTTTTACTCATTACCCAACTCAGAAAGACATTTTTTTTATTATTGTTTAATTTTATTAATGTCAGATTCTGTATGTGTTGAGTTATATATTCTCCACCTGAGCTACATCTCCAGTCTAATGAATCATTTAAGCATGGTCTCCAGCCATCTTGAACCCCTCCAGTGTGGTTGATGCTTCTGACCACTCACGAAGTATGGTAGCTATTTTGAGCCTAAATTGATTCTCTTGGTCATCGAGGCCACTCAACACAAGTTTAATTTCCTGACTCGGGTAGCTTTTCTCCTATCTTGCCTTCCTTTCTCTGATATTTCTGAGTGAGTAACTGTCACTTCCTTCAACTGTTGGTCACATGATTGGCTTCTGGGGTCCATTGCCTTCTTGTTTCCTCTTTGACTCTCAGAGAGTTCAGAGATAAAGTATAAATCCTGAGTGGGATATGATGGTGAATGCCTCTAATCCCAGCATTTGGGAGGCAGAAGCAGACAGATTCCTGAGAGTTCAAGGCCACCCTGGTCTACAGCGTGGAGTTCTAGGACAGTCAGTGCTACACAGAGAAACCCTGTCTTGAAAAACAAACAAACAAACATTGAGTATGAATCTGGAGGTTCTCCGTGACTTCCTTGGGAGAGCAGGATTCTCACATCTTTTTTTTTTTTTCAACTTTTTTTTTTTGAATTAGAAACAGGATTGTTTTACATGACAATCCCAGTTCCCTTCTCCCACCCGTCCTCCCCTACCCCCCCACTAAAACCTTATCTGTCACATATCTTTTCTGCTCCCCCTGGATGGTGAGGCCTTCCATAGGGTGTCATCAGAGTCTTTCGTATCCTTTGGGATAGGGCCTAGGCCCACCCCCGTGTGTCTTGACTCAGGGAGTATTCCTCTATATGGAATGGGCTCCCAAAGTCCATACCTATGCTAGGGATAAATACTGGGCTTCTACAGGAGGTCCCATAGATTTCTGAGGTTTCCTCACAGAAACCCATGTTTCTGGGGTCTGGATCAGTCCCATGCTGGTATTCCAGCTATCAGACTGGGGAGCAAGAGTTCCCGGATGTTCAGGTCAGTTGTTTCTGTGTGTTTCACCAGCCTGTTCTGGACCTCTGTGCTCTTCACTGGTCCTTCTCTGCATCTGGGTTCCAGTTCAGTTCGGTGATTAGTTATGGGTGCCTGCTTCTACTTCCACCAGCTGCTGGATGAAGGCATATAAGTCAGTCATCAATCTCATAATCAGGGGAGGGCATTTAAGGTAGCCTCTCCTCCGTTGCTGAGATAGTTAGCTGGTGTCATCTTTGTAGGTCTTCAGACATTTCCCTAGTGCCTGATTTCTCTGTAAACCTAAAATGTCTCCCTCTATTATGATATCTCCATTCTTGTTATCGTGTATTCTTCCCCTTCTCACATCTTCTGCTCAATGCAACGGTACCCGTTCCACACATTTTATTCACCTAACCCTCTCAGGGAGCTACTTGTAAGGTATAAGCCAAGGAGCTTCTCCCACACAGTGACCTAAGAAGCTTTAGTTTGGGCCTATTTTAAGAGAGAACTCTCACCAGGAAATGACAGGGAAGACACTTTGAATTGGACTTGCCAGCCTCCAGAACTGAGAAAGCAATATCTGTTGCTCAAGCCACACCCCCCGTGATGTTTGTAGCAGCTTGTGCTCAGATATTTAAATACATCCAGAGTCTTCGGCCTCACTTCATTCATACTTGTTGAATCTGAAACTCTGGAGAAGCACTGTAAATCTACATATTAAGAAAATAGGACAGTGGATTCTTTACTTTCCATTTATCTATTTATTTAGAGACAGGGCCTCACTATGTAACTCTAGCTGTCCTGGAACTCACTATGTAGAATAGACTGGCTTCTTACAGAGATTCCTCTGCCTCTGCCTCTGCCTCTGCCTCTGCCTCTGCCTCTGCCTCCTGAGTGCTGGGATTTAAGGCATGTTCCATCATGCCTTTCTTGATTCTTTTATTTTCATGGTTCTGTGTGTATGGTGTGTGTGTGTGTGTGTGTGTGTGTGTGTGTGTGTGTGTGTGTATGTGGAGGTCAGAGGTCAGTGTGAGGTATCCTTTATAATTATTCTCCACCTTATATTTTGAGGTCAGATCTCTCACTGTACCTAGAACTCACTGATTCCAATTGGCTAAACTAGCTGGCCAGCAACCCTCAGGGATTCTCTTGTTGTTGACCCTCCAGTGCTGCGGTTACAGGTATGTGACACTGCACCTGGCTTTTTACAAAGATGCTAGGGATCCCAGCTCAGGTCCTCACATTTGGTGACAACCCCAGCCTCACCAATTAGTTCTCAAGTGCACCAAGGGTTTGAAAGTAGGTATGGTCCAAGACATTCCCCATACTTGTTGCCAACACTTGCCTTCTCTACCTGTGTTCATGGATATCATTTTTTATTAAGTAGCTTTTAATTGTTTTGTTGTGCTATAGATCACTTAGGACCTTATACGGCCAGGCAAGTGTTCTCCTTCTGAGCTATACTCCTAGCGCCACAACTATAAGAGAACAAGAATTTGCATGAATGAACCAATGGATAAGAGATCATGTTACATTCCACATGGTAGGATTTGGTGCACTGCCCTGCTCTGCCAATCAAAATCTCTTTCTTCTTTCTTATAAATGAAAGAAAACAGCACAGATATTCTACATTTTTTTTCCAGTAGGAAAGTCTGACCTCCAGGGGTTTCATAACTACTGAACATGATGTCTAGGGCAGTGACTTTACAGGTAACTTTGTCAATATCCCCACCCTAGGGTGGTGGAGGGCAGGGATAATGTTAATGAATATCCTGTCAAATACATAAGATACTCCTTCTTCCATCAAAGAATTATCTGGTTTAAAATTTCCGTAGTAAGCTGTGCATGATAAAGTACAGCTTTATATCTAGCTCCAGGGAAGCTGAGGCAGGAAGATTGCAATTTCAAGGCTACCCTGGGTTATATGATGATATCCTGTTTAAAAAGCGAAACCCCAAACAAGACAGAAAACAAACAAAAAGCCCAAATACTAAAATTGCTAATAGCCATAAAGATTTTCAACTGAAAATTTCCCAAAATGCTGCTCTTGAGAATTCCAGATTTGGAAATGTGTGTGGTTCTCATCCCAATCTGGGAGTTCTGGCTGCCTTCAAGCATCACAAACCTACCCACTGTGAGTCCGTAAGGCAACTCACGGGAGAAGCTATGATTCTCAGTAGTTCTATGATGATGTACCAGCTGGAAGGTTGAAAGCCTAAGCCAGTGACTGGTTTGGATGTCAATGTGGAAAGGCAGGAGAAAGGTCTGGAACACGCATCATAGCTATAGGTCTGCTCCTGGAGTGGCTGCCTGGAAAGGTGCCTGGTGAACCCCACTCAGAAGGCAGACTGCTTCTGCGGAAGGATTCCAATAGGATCTTGTAAAACCCATGCTTCAGGTCACAAAAATGGGCTCTCAATGACAGGTTCTAAAACTGTAACTTGATACTGTGAAAACCTAGGAATGTGAGGTGCCTGTGGATCAAATTCAGCAAAGGACAGAGGGCTGCTTTTCACATGGAACCCTGGGAAGTCTTCATCATATAGGAGTGAAACATTTGCCAGAAGCCCCTGGACCATACCCACATTTCCCTTCCAACTGTTATCATTTTGATACGGTCAAGATTTTAAACATCACCAGTTTTAAATATCACGTGGAAGCTGGTAGATTTAATGAATCCTCCAGACACCCCTTGAGATATGATGACAACTCTAATTAAAAATGGAGGGTAACAGACGAGAGTGTCGTGGGAATCTATAAGCAAGTGGTATATCCTACATCCTTTTGGATGGAGATTACTTTGTTCATGCCACTTTGAGTTCTTTTAGTAGTTAAAAAATGGGATCTCCAAATTCTAATACACCCTGAGTTCTCATATGGTTCAAAGATCAAGAAATATTTGTGTGTGTCGGGGGGGGGGGATGCACTCATGTATGTGTGTGGAGACCAGGGAAGGACAGTGAGTGTCCTGCTCTGTCACTTTCTGCTTTATTGTCTTCAGACAAGGTCTCAAACTGAACCTGGAGCCCAGTGACCCTTGTCTCTACTCCCCACAGCACTGGGGTTACAGGTATGCATGCAGCCATGCCCAGCTTTCTACACAGTGCTGGGGATTTGAACTCAGGTCCTTGTGCTAACACAGCAAATGCTCTTACCCTCTGATTCATCGTCATAGCCAAGGAACTATTTTAAAGTATAAGAGATTAATGGGGGCAGGGAGAGAAGAGGAGGGAGAGGAAGAGGGGCTAGTATGTAAAATGAAAAATATTTAAATAAAAAATATTTTTGCCAAAAAAGAGACTAACAGCCTTTTAAAATCAAATTAGATTTTCTTTTCATTTCATAACCTGTATTCACATCTTCACCATTATATATAGCCTGGAGTATAAGAAAGATTACCCAAATGTCAAATCAAGGCATGTAGAAGAACAAGTGAAGAGTTACTCAGACAAAATGAGGGTTAGGTAGATAAACAAAGCTTTGGGGATGAGATAGGCAAGGCAAGTTAAAATACTATTGGGGTGTGGACTCATATAACCAATGAGGTTCAAACCATTATCAGAAGTTCTAGGCAATTAAATGCATAGACTCAGACGATCAGGGCTGTTGAGAGAGTTCATAGGAGTTCCTTGTAGCAAATGAAGGCTAGTCTTTTTCCTTCTATAGTTATATCCAGGAATACAGTCACTGGAGAGCCTTGACCCAACTGAGCTTCTGAAAGAGCTCATAATCCTCTGGATCCATGGTTAGGGTGCAGGACTAGAGTATAGCCAGAAAGACCCAGGAGCAGAAAGACAGGATTCATTATACGGCTTGAAGGTTGAACAGGGCCTCTGTATTTGGATACAACATAGCTCTGGGCACAGATTTTAACAGGCTGCAGAGAGTTGCATTAGTTTTCAAAGTCAGAAATTGTGCCATGCCTTAGATGATGGACTTCATTTCCTAATCCATGCAGATCTTTCTGTCTGTTTCTTTTCTTTTCTATTTTTGAGACAAGGTCTTATGTATTCTTGGCTGACTTCAAACTTGCTATATAACCAAGGATAACTTTGTTTGGTTTTGGTTTTGGTTTTTTTGAGAAAGGGTCCCTCTACATAGCTCTGACTGCCTTGCAACTCATTCCATAGACCAGACTGGCCTTAAACTCACAGAGATTGGCCTGCCTCTGCCTCACTTGTGCTGGGATTAAAGGCATGCACCACCACATCTTGTTTCAAGGACAACTTTAAATCCCTGATCTTTGTGCCTCCATCTCGTGTGTGCTAGAATTCTAAGCATGTACCACCACATCTAACTTATTTGATGCCAGGGATCAAACCCAGGGCTTCATTTATTACCTAGGTAAGTAAGTACCTAGTTACTAACCAAGTTACACCCCAAGTCCCCAACACTTATCTTTTGACAAGGAGAAATAAAATAGAAGACATCTATTGCAAACCATTTTGGGGACTACTTTGTAGTCAAATTGTGGGTATAGGAGCTGTACTAACCACTGAACAAACATCTAGTGCCCAGCATGAATCAGGATGGCATTTGACAACAAAAGTCCTGTATCCAAGATTCGTCCCTAGTTATGGTGTGCATACCAGCAGGGTTCTCATTTTTCAGATACAGAGCCCAAGGTACCATGTTGCCCTGGAGAGATGGACATGCAGTAATATTGAGGGTTTCTTAGTGACTGAAAGATGTGGAGAGCCTCATCAGATCCAAGTCTGGGGAAGTGTCTCCGGGATACACAGATGAATAAGTATTCCTTAACTCAAGCTGTACTTGCTTTGAGCCTGGTGATCCCAGCCTCACCTCCATCCTTCATTCCTTCCCAGAGCTTACATGCAATTCACAAAGATATACTGTACCTTTTCTGCTGGGAATCCTAGCTTCCTTCCCATCGACAGGATCCTGAAATGTCTCCATAACGCACCTCCTCAGGCGGCTTACTTTGTTCTTACTCTGCACCCTCCAAGTTCATTGTAATAACCCTAAGTAATGTTTGCATCTGGTCAAGGGAGATGGCTCAATGAGTAAGTGCACTTGCTGTGCAAGGATGGGAACAGGAGTTAGGATCCCCACACCCATGAAAAAGCTGAATGTGGCCATACATGGCCGTAGTCACAGTAGTGGAGAGGCTGGGATAGGAAGGTTGATGGAGCTCACTGGCCAGCCAGTCCAGCTGAAAAACAGCAAGTTTTGGTTTTAGTGAGAAAATGAATATGGCAGAGAGTTGCATTAGTTTTCAAAGGGGGATACCTAACATCTTCCTCTGCCCTCTTATGTGTCTATTCTCTCACGGGTACACACTCACACAGACACAGTAAAACATTATAAAATGCTCTGGGCGTTGGTGGTGCACGCCTTTAATCCCAGCACTCAGGAGGCAGAGGCAGACGGATCTCTGTGAGTTCGAGGCCAGCCTGGTCTCCAGAGTGAGTGCCAGGATAGCTCCAAAGCTACACAGAGAAACCCTGTCTCGAAAAGCCAAAAAAAAAATTATAAAATGATAATGTTTAGGGCTATTTGTCTGTTTGATCATTTTTCTTGTGAAGCAGAAAGTACTATGGGCTTGGGGAAAATTTTAGGTGTATGCACATACATGTACTGTGCTGTATGTCTGGCATGGTGCTATGATGAAGCATTGCATTCAATACATGTGTATAGAAGAAATAACTCAGGGAAGAAGGGAACAGAGGAAAGGCACAGAGGAGGTTAAAGGAGCAGTAAAGCAGCACCCACCAGGAAGACAGCAGTGGCAAGCTCTCTAAAAAGGATACTGGGAGCAGAGTTTTGTTGGCACGTGAATGCCATCTCAAGACTCATGGAGGAGGATCACAAGTTGGAGGTAGCCAGGACAACTAAAATTCTGCTTCAAGAAATAGACAAAGATAATGGGCAATCAATCCTTCCAGAGAGCCCATCTCATGGAGATCTACAAAAGAGCTGGGAAAGGCCTTCAGTGTCATAAGGCTGACTCTGGATGCTCTTGTTGGCAGGACCCCAGAGAATCCCTCTTTTTTGGATCAGTCAGTGGCATACCTTCCTTGAAAGCCAATACACAGTGCCACATGGGCCAGCCAGCAGCAGCCTGAGGGAGGCTATGCCAGAGAGCTCTCAGCAATCTAGACACTGGGCCTTGCTGAGTCCCATCTCTTAACTTGGAGGACTTGACAGCTTTTGATAATAATCCAGAATGGTCAGCCTCAGTTTTTGAGACTTGCTTCCATCTATTTGATGATTCTCATTGTTCTTCGGAGTTTGCAGATCTGGGCTCTCATTCCAAAATGATGGTGAGTAGTTTTGGAAAGAGTTGCTTAATTTTCAAAATATTGTGCAGCGGCCACAGAGATGACTGTACCTGACAACTCTACGAATATCTATGAGGAGTCCTCAAGATGCTAGCTAGAACTCTTTCTACTGTGCAGATGTCATCTATTCTCTACACACTATAGCAAACCGATACATCTAGCTTTTTAAGACATTCAGTAGGACATTCAGAACATATCCTTGACCTTTAATCACTCACAGAACTGATTCTGTCCATATGAAAGCTATTCAAGCAAAGTGTTTTGAAGTTTATTGGCAAACATAGGAGTGCAGTATATTTTAATTAGAGTCAAAGAATTATATGATGAAGAAGTTATCGTTTTAAAATTTATTTTTATTTCATGGGCGTTCCTGTTTTGCCTTTATGAATGTCTGTGTAAAGGTATCAGATTCCCTGAAACTGGACCCACAGGCAGCAATGAGCTGCCATGTGGGTGCTGGGAATTGAACCCAGTTCCAGTGGAAGAGCAGCCAATGATCTTAACCGCTGAGCCATCTCTCCAGCCCCAGAAGGCATCTTTTTTATGTGTCTCATGTGATCCAGCCTTGTCTTAAGCTTACTGTTCAGCTAAGGATGACTTTGATCACCTGATTCCTGCTTCCACTGCCCAGGTGCAACAATTGATTCTAGGCATGGGCCATGATGTCTGGTTTAGGTGGTGGTGGGAACTGAACCCAGCCTTTCTGGCAAGCTAAGTAGGCACTATATCAACTGAGCTATATCCTCAGCCCTGGATATCTCTACGATACTTTCCAGTTAAGTCTGAATTAAGGATATTAATGTCCACATGAGAAGGGTAAGTCACTTAGCAATGTGTCAGAAGACACTGACTAAGTGAATGATACAACCTAGCTTAAAAAAAGTATTTAGACCCTTCTTTCTGATATTCTGTATTGATTGAAAAAGCATCACACACACACACACACACACACACACACACACACACACGCACACACACACACACGATGAAGTTTTACATCACATAGCCCCAACTGTCTGAAGAAACCATCAGTCCTACTAAAACAATAGCCCTTTTAAATTTAAAGCAGGCTAGTCTGGCCCAGAATCGTCCCAGCCCCCCAGAAAACAGAGTATTGTTCCCATCCAACCTCACACTGAAAGGAAGCCTCTCATCTGGCAGTGACCTCGTGAGACAAGTTTGGGGAGAGCAAAGAGCTAAGAAGAGAAAGGCCCTGTTCTCACTGCAAACAGGAAAAGGAAAGAGAAAAAGCAAGCTGTCTCCCCACAAGGTTTTGCTGGGCTGACTGTGAACTGTTCCGGTACATTCCATCAAATGGCTGCCTTCATAGAGTCAAGCCAAGCGCGAACACTGTGTCTGGGACTCCCACTCCAGGGACACACACGTGGGCCAATGGTGCACACACGTTCCCGCACTCTCGCACCCTGGGAGAGCACTTATATGGGCTTCATAAGGCTAAGTAATAAACACTTTGTCTTCACCCTGCTATTTATGGGTTGCTTGGGGCATCCTGTTCTCTCCACTGCCTTTACCTGAACAGACTGGGAGTTTAATGGGGACAACAGTAAATCTGTGAGGCTTTGTGTACCCTCTTGCTCTTGCTTCCCTGACCACCCTGCTCTTGGCAGGGAAAGGCTGATCCACAACCATGCACTTAGTCCCAGGCTCCCTTCCTGCATGTTAAAGCCCTTCTCCTTTGTCCTTGGGCCCTTGTCTTCTTCCTTCCTTTCAGACATCTGTCTAGGACATCTCTCTAAGATAACACTTTCTATTTTACCACTTCCAGGAATCTTCTTTCGGTAGGCAGAGATGGAACAAACAACTTGGAAAACAAGACCAACTCAGTTCCCAGCCAGCTGTTCGCACCCCAGAGGCTCTCAGAAAAATGGCACACATGCACAGAGAGTCAAGGAGATGATCTGGCCTACCTGGCACTCACTTCCAAGTTCACTCAAAGGCCTTGTGCTTCACCTTGCCCATGGTGACTGGTTAACCAGGAGGGACAGATGTTCATTTGGAAGCCAGAGTGTACCCTGGCCTGCAGATGTCAGACAGTTGCAGAAGAAGGTGCTGGAAGAACCCAGTGGATGCCGAGCCACAGCTGATCTCCTTGGTCAGTTTTGGGGGGCACTTTGCACTCAGCTTCTTCGTGGGATTCTCAGAAATCTCGGTTGGGGTCGACAGGTCCCATGTGAGGAGACAGAGTCACATTTGCACTCTGTCTACCTGCAGGTCACCACACCAGCCTGGAGCCCTGTCATCTCTCAGCTTCATCTTCATCTTGGGCCAACTAGTTGGCTGCCTCTTGAAAACAGACAAGACAAAAAGGATGTGTTAACTCAGCCTTTCCCCACCGAGCGCAGTTCGCCATTGCAGTTCCGATTAAATACAGGACATTATCTCACTGTAATGCCCTCCTGGCGGTGTTCCCAGGAAAATTCTAACTAATCATAAAAATAGAAAGAAAAACGCAACCTAAATTCCATTCCTCGTCTTAAATGAGTGATGTGTTCACTTTTATTTATTTTTCTGGAAGCAAGGCGGGAAAAGAAAATGAATTTCAGGTCTTAGAAAAACAAGCTACTAACTATAGCTGAGTAGTGGGGCAGACAGCGCTGTTCTATCAGATGGAGCTGGCACGGCCTGAGCGCATCCTGGCTGCAGACTTCGAGTATAGTCCTGGAGCACCTGGCAGAGTAATGCCAAAATAGGGCAGAGGACAGAGAGACACATGTGCACATGAGGACACACAAACACAGGCACACATCACACATGCTAGGTACTCAGTAGCTTTCTTATGGCCCTAGCAAGTAAGTGCCTGTCATCTCCTCCTAGCAACATCTGACTTTTCTCTTGGACCATTCTTTCTGGCTACATGAAATGATTTCTACATCACCTCCTTTAAAGGCAAAACAAGAGGTTTGAGATGTATCTCAGTTGGTAGAATCCTTGCCTAGCATACAGAAAGCCCCAGGTTCAATCCCAAGCATGGCATAAGCAGGTATAGTGACACATGCCTGTAATTCCAGCACTAGGGAGGTAGAGACAGGAGGATCTGAAGTTCCAGGTCATCTCTGGCTATATAGCAATAGTATGTTTGGTGTTAGCTTGGAATATATAAGACTCCATCTCAAGAAAGGAAGACAGAACAAATAGAAGCCTGCTCTACCAATTCATATCCCAACTCCAGGCCAGGTACAGACATTCTACACTCATCCTTCCTTGGAGTCATGAGACTGTAATTAATGCAAAATTGCATAGTTGGATAACTTGGTGGTTGCTCACTCTGTTACCTCATTTATATCATACCTGTCTGAAAGGAGGGTTGGTGGTCTGCCCACCCATTCTTGGTACATTATGTGATTTTGGCAGGACCCAGGCTTAGCAGCAACCAAGAACAGTGGGATGAGGTCACAGCTGGGGCCACCAGACTGAACACCAAACTTCTCCCCAACAACATTTTCTCTTTCCCTCTAAGAACTGTTTGCAAGATACAGGAAGGCTCAAAATTCCAAAGCCTGCTTTGGAGTCACCTCTACTAGTTTCAGGGATGAAAAGAAAGTAAAAGACATGCCCATGGGCCGCCTCCCTTTCCTCGAACCATTAGCATCCCAACCATCCCCCATCATAGCTCCAGCCCTGGAAATGGGCACTGCTACTTGATAGCCAAGTTCTAGCTGGGCTAATTAAGCATACTGAGCTAATAACCTTCCATTTTGGGACCAGTATTATTCATAATTTAATGTATTGTTGCTGAAACATCAACCTTTCGACAACTGGCATGTTGCCCGCGGCAGCCCAAGTGCTGACCATCTTTCAGTAAAATGAGTATTATTGTTAAAACAGGTATAAATCATTCATGGCTGCAGCTTTTGTGTCAGACCCTACGTGAAAATAAGCAGTAAGCCGGGTAATTTATTTACCTTTTGGTGATTATTTTTTATGATTTTATGATCATATTCAACGATTCATAAATATTGGCCAGGTGCCATTTTGTAATCATTTTACATTTTAACTATGAGTGAGGCGGTTCTGCTTTTCATCTTTAAAATTTTCAGGATTGATGTTCAGCAACTTAATCCAGACACCAAGGCAATTTTATTGGGCTGAAGGGGGTGGGGAATTACTAAGTGTCCAGGCCCCTTCATTTGAACAAACCACTTTCAACAGAGCTATTTGGAGTGTCCAACTTGTTATATAACACTGCACTTGGGGCGACAAAGTTTCTTTGAAGTTTAACACACAGAGGGGGCCTTGAAATTGGAATAAGAGCCCAGGAAAACAGTTAACAAGCTTCTGGTTGGGAAGATGACGGCAAGGAGGGGTGGAGTGGAAGGAGGCCTGGAAATGTTGGCCCCCGGCCAAGAAGGTTGGATTGACTGTAGCCCTACTCCCGGCACCTGGTTGGGGAATGTGATTACAGTCCCCTGCGGATCTGGAAACTCCTTTATTGCCCTTATGCTTGCTTCTGCTGCCTGTGTCAGCTTTGGGCTCCCCAAAATGGTTCCAGAAAAGTAGACCCTCATCCCCGGCCCCATGACAGCACACACAGGAGTTGGGGGCTGAGAACTGATTGAGTCTGGACTCACATCTTTTCACAGGCTCTTCCACTGTCCCTTCACTTTCCTAAAATAGTGAAAACAGAGTTCCTTGTAAGTAGTAAGTAGCAGAAGCCAAAGGTAGCCCGATAGGAGGAGTCAGGCTGGAAAAGGCAGAAAAATATGACATCATGTTAAATGTATTCCTCTAGGCAGGGGTGCTATCTACAAGTGAACTTGCTTCTAGGAACTCATCCCCTGTCAGGCCTGGTGGCCTAAAGGGGCCTCAGCAAAACAAGGCTGGAACCGTTTTGCCCCAAACACAGATGACGAGGTCTTGAAACACAGCCTTTTTTTGGGGTGCTGGAGGGTGTTTCAAGACAGGGTTTCTCCGTGGCTTTGGAGGCTGTCCTGGAACTAGCTCTTGTAGACCAGGCTGGTCTCGAACTCAGAGAGATCCTCCTGCCTCTGCCTCCTGAGTGCTGGGATTAAAGGCGTGTACCACCACCGCCCAGCAAGAAAAATGAAATACAGCCTTGGGTATGTTATAAACAACCACATCCATCCAGGAGCCCAAGCAGGAAGAGAAGAATGCGTGATAGTGCTTTCCAGGATGCTTGGGCTAGAGAAGCCCAGTGACAGACTCAGGAGTGTGTGTTTGTTTTCTGCAGCGACCTTCTGTCTGTTTCCCTCCTTGCAGCTTTCATGCATTCTGGCTTTAGGCTTTATCTAGAGAACTTTCAGGAACTCTCTCCTTTGACTTTGTTTGAGGCAGGATCTCTCTTGGTTCTGCTTCTATACCACAAACTGCAGGCTTGGTGGCCTGTCTCTGCCCAGCCCCTTCTTGGCATAGGAGTGCTGGGAATGCAGATGCACAACACTGCATCTGGCTCTTTACATGGGTTCCAGGGCTCAAACTCAGGGCACCAGGCTTGTTCTAGCACTTTTACCTACTAAGCCATCTCCTTGGCTTCCCATTTCAGTGACTTTTAAGTGTGTATTTTGAGGTCATTAATCACATTCACGATGTTAGGCAACTATCACTATACTCTATTTCTAAAATTTTTCATCACTGTAAACAAAAACTCTCTCTTCATTAAGCAATATGTCCTTCCCACCTCCTCCTCCACCTTAGCCCCTATCCCTGGAAACCTCTAATCTACTTTCTCTCTCTACAGATTTTTTTCTTCTCAACAGCTCATATAAATGATACTGTACAATATTTTTTTCTATTGTGCCTGGCATAGCTCACTGAGTGTAATGTTTTCAAGAGTTTTTCCTTGTTAGAGCATATAAGTGAACCTAATTCTTTTTTAGGCTAATATTCCATTGTATATATACATTTTGTTCATCCATTCATTAACTGACAGGCACATGGGCTGTTTCTACCCTTTGGCTCAAGCAATAATTCTGTTATGGACATAAATGTACGAGGCATTTATACATGCCTGTGGTATGCCTGTGTGTATATGTGAGTTTATGTGTGTAGATGCCTGAATGGGGAGTATCCACATGTGTGACTACTCAAGTGAGAATGTATATACATGGGTGGAGGCCTGCAGTTGATGGTGGGTATCTTTCTTAATGGCTCTTCACCTTACATATGGTAGCAGGTCTTCTGCTGAGCCTGGAGCTCTGAGGATCCCCTGTCGCCAGTTTTTATATCCTGAGATTATAGACAGGCTGTCATGCTCACCTGGCTTTTACCTGGGTTCTCAGTATCTGAACTCCAGTCCTACTGAGCCATCTGCTTAGCCATATATATGGAAATAGGTAGGTAGGTAGATGGATGGATAGACAGACAGACAGACAGACAGACAGATAGATGGATAGATGAGAAACATGGTCTCACTATGTAGTCCTGGCTGGCCTGAAACTTTCTGGTTGACCAGGCTGGCTTCAAACTCACAGAAATACTCTATCCTCTGCTTCCTGAGTGCTAGGATTGAAGGCATGCACTATAAAAAAACCTAGTCTCTTAATATATTTTGACCATCATTTTTTTTATTAAAGGGTCACTCACTGTACATTATGTACTGTGAGCCACCTTGATCTTGGATGCTTTGCTGACTTGCTTGGCAGATCTGGTCTGGACATAAGTTACAAAGCCAAGCTTGCCTGGGATTCTTCTCCAGCTACCTGTTGTACTATGGCTTCAGGGGATCCTTGACATCCATCCTTCAGCATTGCTAAGGCCAGTGCTGGTTGTGAATTCTGCACCAGGAACTTGCTCTTTCAACACAAGGCTCAATAAAACAGGCTGCTTCTCAGGTAAGCCAAAGAGCAAATTAAGAGACAGCATAACCTGGGATGAGTGAAATTCCCTTTCAAATCATGTCAGCCAGAGCAGATGTTGTCATGAAATTTGATGTTATGGATTTATTTCCTAATACAAAGTCTGAAAGGGAAAACAGCGTAAGAGATGAAATATGAATTGGACATGTCTATAGAGTGTGAATTGGATTCAAGACAAAATATTGTGAATGGTTAATAGGGTCAGTCTAAGTATACTTGTTGAAATAATCTCTTGGATATGCAAATGTTCTGAGAACTACACTGTCAAATATCTATTGTGCCCTCTTATCTGTGTGTTCACAGAACTCCTACATGCAATAACAAATGAAAACTGAATCTCAAAAATAATGTCACCCTAAAATAATACTTTTCTTTGAATAGGAATTTTTGTTGTCAAGAGTTTTATTTTATTTTATGTTTGACGCGCACTAGCAGTCTTTGAAATGCGGTGAACTTAGATGTGCTGCAGAGTAGGAAAGGAGTAAGGGCAGGTTGCATGTTCAACTTATCCTGGGTTGCACAGCCTGCCACTAGTCTCTGGCAGGCCTTGGTATTTTCCTGGAGGAACTTCTTCTGACCACAGGCCCTCTTGGTAGAAATCCCTTCCTCAGGAACACTGTCTTGATGACTTGAGAGACATGATACATTCACCAGCTCACCACAGTAATCAGCCCATTACACATGAGGATGGGCCAAGGAGAGTTCAGATGAAGGATGCCTACACAGATGCCAAGGGATTCACTGTTGACAGTTTCTAGGGTGCCACTATCCAACTGATCACTAAAGCCATGTAGCCAGATGGATTGGCCTTTCTTCCATTGCTTTTCCTTATTTCTGAGAACTGGGAGGAGAATGGATGGATGAAGTAAAGACGGGGGACAGTAGGTAGATGACTCCAACATAGTGCTCACATTCTAGAACAATCTAAAAAGCATGGTAGCTACTAAAAATATATATTTCAGATGAATGAATCAATATCAGAGTTGACATGAACTGACCAATGGGTGTGAACCCCCCCCCACAACACACACACACACTTTGGTGCAGATTAACTGTGTAAGAGAGCCTGGCAGAATTTGGCTCACAGCAATAGCAGGAAGTGGGAGAATGCAAAATAATCCTATTATCCCACATAAATAAGAATATCTCTCACCTTTCCCAATTACAGGTAGGAATTCAATGGCCAGAATCCTCTAAAACAAAGGATTCTGAAAGCAAAACATGAGGAAACAGCTGGCTTTTGGTACCTGCCTATTGCTCTGTATCCATTCTTTGGACACATCATGTCATTCTTTGGTACTTATAATGTTTCTCATCTCCATGTTTATTTCTTGCCACCACAGCCCATCTATTCTGAACCCTATCAACTTCGAGCCCTACTTGCCTTCTCCTTGGCCAATGTGACACACACTGCAGTGCTTCCTTTCCTCCCCTCCTTCCATCCGTGGGCACAGTTCAAGTAAGTCTCTCAATGAGTTCACCCTCCTCAGAAGTTCTCATGGTATTATCTAAATATACTAATGATTGGGGTCATTCAAAAATCTACTACATCAGAACATCTCAGGGGGCTTTGGACCCCTAGAATCTCTTCCCCAATCCAAACTGACAATATTGCCCTCTGTCATGAGATGTGATGATTCTACTAATAAGAGATTACATGACTGTGGTAAGTAGCATTCTATGAGGCTTTTTCTTTGCTGTAGGTACATGGAACAAAAAATTGCCTTGGAAGGTGGCAATTCTCTTCACGATGTGTTGACAGGACAGAGAAAGAATCCAGGAAAAGTAGATTAATGCTTTGGAAGTCTAGAAAATAGGCATAGTAGGTGGGTACTCTAGAATATTCTAACAAAGCTCTAATGCTTTTCCTAAGGATTTTTTTGTTGTTGTTGTTTTGTTTTTCAAGACAGGGTTTCTCTGTGTAGCTTTGGAGCCTGTCCTGGGACTCACTCTGTAGACAAGGTTGGCTTCGAACTCACAGAGATCCATCTGCCTCTGCCTCCCGAGTGATGGGATGAAAGGGGTGTGCCACCTCCATCCAGTTTAGAGAGTTCTCATAGGGTCTCTCAAGTGTGGCACTCTTGGTTATGAGGTCTCCTCCACACACTACAGTGCTATCTGTGACCATTGAACCCTTGTACCAATTTTGACAATAGCATAAAGTCTTTAGATATTTCCAAAAAGTCTCTGGGGGCTAGAAATCTCCCCTGGCCAAGAATCACTCCTGCGTGAAAAAAAAAAAAAATCTATGTCTGTGCCATGTAAATAATCCAACTCCAACTTTAGAATTTCTTTATTGTAGTTAGTGACACTGCTGCTCGGTACCATCTGGATTTTAATCATCAAACCTCAAGTTGTCCTCACCCCCATTATGAGTAGGCTGCTCCTGCATGGTTTGTCTTCCATCTTTACTTTCATGTCTCTAGATTAAGGACTTGAGTCACCTCAGGCTTTTTCTAGCTTCTTCCTCCAGGGTTCCTGACATGCCCTTTTTGTCTAGTCTTTTTGGGTTATACCTTTGCACAGTTACCTGTTTCTTCTCTTGGGTTTGGGATTATAAGGACTTCCTTTGTTTCAAGCCACTTTTGCTTTTCATTATCAGGCCTTGCCTAACACTGGTCCTTTGAGAAAAAGTCTGTTGAATTGACAGGTGAATTTCTTGACCACAGGCCTAACTGCAGACAAGTAGTGATGTCTGAATAATTTTTTCCACCTTTGAAACACTTCTACAATTGCAAGCTCAGTTATTAATTCTCTCTTTGGCATGTATGCCTTTTAATTTATCTCATTTTCTAAGACTTAAATCCACAAAACAAAACAATGCAAAAACACCCTAGGTTAGCCTGAGGTAAGAGCCCTAGCTTTATCAGTTATTGGAAAGTTTGTAACCCCTCTAAGTCTTGCTTCTGTCTTCTGTAAGGGGGATCGTGAAAAGCCCCTCCTTCAGAGACTGCTATCAAGGTCAAGGGAAAGTAACCCAGAAGTACTTAAATACCTATAAAGTACTTAAGGTGGTTCATAGCACATAGTATGCAATCTAGACATAGTAGCGCCAGGGTCCTGGTGTTCCTCCATCTGTATCTCTGTAGAGGTCCTCACTGGATCCCTGTTCTATTGGATGGAGATTCCTAGTCCTAAATCAAGACTATCCTATGTCCCCTGGTGTGTCTCCCATCACTGTTTACAGTAGAACACTCCAAACTGCATTTGCCTTAACTTCTCTCCTGGAGTCTGTGACCCCAGACTCCAGGGCTGTCCTAACCCTCCCTCCTCTGAAGTCTCCTCCCCTTGGCAGCCCACACTATGATACTTGCTGAGAATTAATTGCCTCCTCATTCATGTTTCCACAGCTCTTTGAACCTTCCTCTGTTATGTACTTTTCATATTGTATTACAGTTCTCTTGTTTTTGTATCTGAACTCCTCTGTGAGTCCATGAACCCTCAGGGTGGAGACTATGTCTCAGGCCTTTTTCTCTTCCACTCACAAGGTCTACAAAATTCTAAGGGCTCAATGAATGTTTTTAGGTTTTTTTTTTTTTAAAGTAGTAGCACCTTTTATGTGTGTTCTCCTCTACAAAGCCTTTTACACAGATGGTCTTTTTGGAGCTTCAACTAGGGTTGTTCTGAAAGATACTGAGAGAAATATGTAGAAGACAAGGCCAGAAGTTTAATGATTTAGTCCAAATCTCAAGTTAACAGAAGTCTGACTCCTCAATCTCCTTGTCTCCTGACTCATTGTTTTTCAGGGACTATGGGTGTTGGATGCCTTGGAAGAAGAAATGGCCACACCCACTGAGACAAGGTAACTTTTTATGTCACGTTGTTAAATGGACCTGTTTCCACCTGGAATGTTAAGAAATCTTCAGAAGGGCAGACATTGGAAGGCCTGCCATGATAATTGGGAAGTGTGGTATGTTTAGTATCCACTCTTGGAATTAGATGCCACCTATGGCTTCAAATATGGTCATTTGACGCAATTCGTTAGGAAAAGAGTATATTTTCTTTTTGAGCTAGCTATAGGGATATTTGTCAATGAAGGCAGGCAAGCTAATGGTTCATGGGCTCAGTAATCTAAGAGCATGGAGACAGGTGCTGTAGAGATGGCTCTGTGGTTAGGAGCACTTACTGTTCTTGTAGACGACCTGGGTCCAGCTCTCAGCACCCACATAGTGGCTCACAACAGTCTGTAACTCCAGTTCCAGGGAATTGATGCCTACTTTTGATCTCTGCAGGTACTACACACACGTATACAAGAAAAATTCCATATCTAAGTCTATATCTACATCTATCTATATTTATATATAAATGAATCTAAAACATTAAAAACAATTAGAAGCATGGAGACAGAAGGGATCTTTAGAGAAAAAACTGTGGGCTTCTGTTGACTTTTGGTATAGACTTGATGGCATTCTCTTCAGGAACTATAAACATACAGCTCAAGTGCCTCTTGCTTTAGGAAGCTTTCCTTGGTCCCTCCTTCCTCACCCTACCCCTGTACTTCTACACACCCTGGGAGAGCTCTGGTTTAGTCTATCATCGCATGATTGAGTGATCAAGTACAAATGTTTCCTTCACTTGACAGTGAACTCCCTGAAGGCAGGTGCTGCCGAAATGTCACTGGACCTTTGTTAGAGTGCAGGAGTCCACAAGATGAAGAGAACTATGAACTGTCTGGTCACCATTCCCAACCATCCATTGTGCTCTGTGACATGAACTCTTATTCCAGTATCTCCTGGGATACTTTATTTTGAAACAGTTTTTGTTATTTTTGCTAACTAAAAATACTACATGTTGGGGCTGGAGAGGTGGCTCAGTAGTTAAGGGCTTTGGTTGCTCTTCCAGAGAACCCAGGTTAGATTTCTGGCACCCACATGGGGTAGCTCACAACTGTCTGTAACTCTAATTCCAGGGGATTCTGCACTGTCCCCTGACTTCTGAGGGCACCAGGCACCCACATGGTGCACATATATACATACATACATGTATGTAAATAAATATACATGTAAATAAATATACTTCATGGCTTTCTAAGTCACTTTTTTCATGGATTATAACCATATGATTATTTATGACCCCCCTTTCCATTTTTTTTTTAAAAGACAGTGTTTCTCTGTGTAACGTAGCTAACCTGGAACTCACTGTGTAGACCAGGCTGGCCTCAAACTCGGAGATCTGCCTGCTTCTGACTCCCTAGTACCAGGATCTAAGGTATGTGCCACCACTGCCAGGCTAAGATCTTTATGATGTTGATTTTCCTGGATCCAGACTTCTCTCTCCTTCCTCCTCCCTCCCCTTGCCCTCACCCCGCCCCCACCTCTGTGCTTTTCTCCTCTTCTTGGAATACCAGTCTGAGCCATAACATTTTCCATCACAGACAATTCCTTCTTACATTGCTCTGAAGCCTTCCCAGAATCCTTGTCCCCATGGCATGGTAAGAGCTCCTCCATGCTTAGCTCTCCATGCCTCAGCAACTGCCTGACTCTCCTTCTGGTGTTCCTGTGATTTCTGCTTCTTTTCAGTTATAGCACAAACTCAGGACAGCCAAGAATCTTGTCTGGTTCTGGTTTTTTTTTTTTTTTCCAACTTGGTTTCAAGGGTTACAGGGCTGGGAGGACCTGTAGAACTCAACATTCTTCTTCTTAAACAAAAAAATAAATGTAATGACATTCAAAGTCTTCACCAACTCCGAGAAGACTTCAGATGTGCACTGGCTTTCGTAGGGCCTTGGGTTTTGGTCTCCAGGACTTTTGTTCCAGAAGGATGTGATACCAGGGTTAAGCAAGTTGGAAATGTACAAATTCTCCTCCTCTTATGGCAAACGATCTTCAAAGGAATTAGAAGGTTGAGCTGTGAGATGGCTGCCATGTCACCATCCGATTTCACTCTTTATCGTACTCTTGGGTCTAGTTAAATCAGATGACCCAGCTAAAGTGACATTTGTAGTTAGTTTCTGCAAAATGCAAAATCTTGCACAACAGTAAGAAGAGTGGCTGTTGCAATTCTGTACAACTTGGACAACATGTGTGTGTGTGTGTCGGGGGGGGAGGTCAATTTGGCCTATGTAATACTGACACTGTCTCCTAGTCCTTGTCACTTGACATAGGAGCTCTTCCTTGGAGAGTTTAAGCAATCAAAACAATAATAAACTGTTCTTTGACAATAATGCTGGTATGCTTCTGTACATTCACTGGGTTTGGGTCCAAGGGTATTGTCAGTTGACAGTTGTGTAGCAATATTTGGTCACTATTGGGGTGATGAGATATGGCCGGTGACTTCTCAGGCATTACTAAGTTTTGTTAATGGTGGGCCTAATGTTCCAACTAACTGTTGGCAGTGAGTAAGTCACTGATAATAGCAAAAACAGCAGATATTGAAGTATCTTTAAAAATAGACTAATTGCTTTTATGTATTTGCACACAATTGGATTGAGAAGGAGAGAGGAGGTGACTTATGGTAGATGTAGATATTGAAATGTCGGCTCCTAACCCCAGACAACAGGTACTGTCACAGACACACAGCAGAAGCTACCCTTTAGTAGCACACCTTCCTAATTCACCCTGAAATGTTGCTTGTCTCCATCTCGGTACAATCATGTGTGCTTAACAAATTTGTTGGCACTTAACTCCTGCTGTTCTGATGTCTTTATTTCCATTTGGAGAATATCGTAAAGGCAGAACCATGCGCTATGCACTTAGTTTATTTGAGACAAGTTCTCTTTGGATAGCTGAAAATAGCTAAAACTTACAATATAGTCCAGGCTGGCTGGGAACTAATTAGGTAACCCAGACTGGCTTTGAATTTGCTGTTCTCTCCTCCCTTAGCTTCTTGATGCTGGGATTATAGTTATGTACCACCTTGTCTGCCTTGAACTATGCTTCTTTATGTTAGAACCCCAATTGTCTGGTACAGGATATACTGGGACATGAGGATAATGAAGGGGAAGTGGGAAGAGGGGGGATGAAGATGCATATATTACTGAAGAAACCAACTTTTGGACACACACACACACACACACACACACACACACACACAAACACACACACACACCCCTCCTCCCTCTGGCTTCTCTTCTCAGACTACCCATGAACACATCCTTTTGGGGCTCCCTGGCTGTCTGGTCACACCAGTTTCTGCACAGTGCAGCCACAGTACCGCAGTGACTGCCTTCTTTGCTTCGGTTAGAAGGGGTTAAAGCTGAGGTTTCTAATTGCTCCCAGGAGGTCTCACTACCTGTTGATTAGGTCCTTTTGGGATCAGCATCAAACCCGACAACAATAATAAACACTCCCTTCATTGGAATTTAGTAATGACCCTGGCTGCGCTGCAGGCCTGGTGGCCATGGGGAGGGGGACTGGCTATTATGAGGACTGGAACTACAGGCCATGGAAAGGGACGATTCGTAGAGCTGGTATTGGCTCAGAGGTGCAGCTAACTAGTTGGCAAGCGCTGGTTTGGAGATATTTTTGGCTGCCCAGCCACTTTCCTGTTCCTACAGTACAAGGCACCTTAGGGAGGACCCTCCACAGCCAGCTGGGTGACTCAGGAGACGGAGCTGGGTGGTCTTTCCACAGGCATCTAGGAGTTTCTGAGAATGGCCTGGTAACTGTTTCATGTGTGTTTTTCCAGAAGGCTCCCTCTTTCTATACAGATGTGGGTGGATGAATGTGTGAAGGGTGTGCGAATGAGTGTATGTGTGAAAGCGTGTGTGAATGTGTGTGTGAAAAAGTGTGTGTGTGTGGTGTGGTTTCAGTGTTTCTACTGAAAAATGCAGTCATGTTCTTCATGCACTTAAACTTACAATGAGGCTACATCCTAATAAATCTGTTGTAAGCTGAAAATACTGTTGGTCAAGAAGGTTATCCACAAACAGTATCCTTCAGTGTTTCCTGCCCTCCCTCTCTGGCTTTCTTCTTTCCTTCCTCTCATTCTAAAGCCAAATCTGGACTCACACTCACACGATCCTCTTGACTCAGCTTCCTGGGGGCTAGAATTACACACGTACACTACTGTAGCCAGCTTCTTAGTCTACCTAAACATGTTCAGAACACTTACACTAGCCCACTCTCAAGATCATCCAACACAAAGCCTATTTGATAGTAAAGTGTTGCCTTTCTCATGCAAAGTATTGAAAACTGTACAGGGAATTGAGAAAGATGCCTAGAATGGCCATATGGGTACATGTCTGTACCACCAGTAAGTAAAAAGAAGAAAAATTTCCTCATGTTAAATCATACTGAAGTCAGGGAACATGGGTAAACATTTTGTTAGGCCAACTGCTCTTTTTCCTTCCTTGCCAATCTATCTTAGGCATCTTTCCATGCCATTATGTATTTGCCTCAATCTGTCGGGGAGATTTAGAGTAATCCAGAATAAGAACAAAGCAAAATACATTGAACCATTGTCTTCTTGTTGAACATTTTGAACACTGCCAATTTCTTGCTACTGCAAATAAAGCTGCAGAGAATATCCTTGTGTGTTTTTTTTCATGTGCTTGTACAAGTAGTTTTATAGTTGTTACATTTTAAAAAGCTAGGCTTTTTTACAGCCTGAAGTAGCACCTGAATATAGCACCCTTGGTCCATAGACAGTATAATTTTTTTTAGAATTTATTTATTTATTTATTTATTTATTTATTTATTTATTATGTATACAACATTCTGTTTCCATGTATATCTGCACACCAGAAGAGGGCACCAGATCTCATAACGGATAGTTGCGAGCCACCATGTGGTTGCTGGGAATTGAACTCAGGACCTCTGGAAGAGCAGCCAGTGCTCTTAACCTGAGCCATCTCTCCAGCCCAGATAGTATAAATTTTTAAAAAATGTACATGTGTGAGCCTGCATGAGTTCATGTGCATCATGTGTGTACAGGTCCCATTGAAATTAAAAGAGGGTATTGGGTCTCTTGGAACTGGAGTTACAGGTGGTTGTAGGCTATGATGAGGGTTCTGGAAACTAAACTTGGGTCTACCACAAGAGCAGTCAGTGCTCTTAAACCCTGAGCCATCTCTCTAGTTCCCTAGTATACATTTTTAGCTAGTTAATAAATTGTGATGCTGGTGATAAAACACCTAGTGTGTGCTAAGCAAGCACTCTACCATTGTGCTGTACCTCTAGCCGAGTATAATCTCACTTAGTTGTGATAATTTAATTATAGTAAAACATATCTTGATAACTTTAATTTCAATTGTCTTCTTATGGCAGCACATTCATTATGTAATCCAAAAACAATATGCAAATGTCAAAAGTACAAGACTTTTCACACATGCTTCAGGTAAGTTCATCAATTATATTTTGTGCCATTTGTTTATTATTTTTTTCCTCTCTGCAGGTTTACATCTATGCTGTCCAACATGGCAGCCATCAGCTAGGTTACACTGAAGTAGAATAAAATGAATAATTCAATCCTGTGGTCACCTCTGTCATGATATAGCCCAGGTGCTGGGGAGTCATCCATGGTGACCCACTACTATATCATCAGGGAAGACACAGACCATTCTCGGGACAGAAAGTGCCACTGGCCAGCTCTGAGTTAGAGAATCTGAACTCTTTGAACTTTTAAAGATTTAGGTGGAGAAAGTACATTTCATCCTGAATACGTCAATGTGCACTTCCTAAGAATAAGAACATTATGCCACTCTAAGTCAGGATGGATAATGCCAATAATTAGCTAATAAACTCACCACATTTGAATCTCATCAAGCACCCTAAAATCGAGGCTGGGGATGTATCTCAGTTGGCAGAGTGCTTGCCTAGCATACACAAAGTCCTGGGTTCCATCCCCAGATCTTACATGATGGTGGAAAGAACCAAGTCCGCAAGTTGTCTGTCCTCTGGCCTCCACGTGTGTGTGTGTGTGTGTGTGTGTGTGTGTGTGTGTGTCTAACAAATGAATTAAAATATTTTTTCATTAAAAACTTAAACAGGCTTTATAGTTCTTCTTTTTCTGTCCTGATTAAGTTAGGATTATATCTTTCATTACTTGTCATGAGTCTTTTTGCTGCTGCACCTGGAAAATTAAGAATTTGAAATGTCTATCTAGTCTGTGAAGGCCTAGAAGGAAACCAATGACTAGGAAAGTGACTGACTGACTGAATGAATGAATGAATGAATTTCTGTACCCCCTTTTACTCCTCTTTAATTATCATCTTCTTCCTCCAAAATCAAAATAGAAAAAAAAAAGCCACATACAATTATTTTGGAAACACGTTGTCAAAAAGCCACTCAGGAAAAGGTATTATTAATAGGATTGTAGGCTGGCGCCACAGCCTTTGGAAGACTTTTTGGCAATGTTGATTATTTAGAAACAGCAGCCTTCCTTGTCCCGGCAATTCTGCCTCTGGGGGCTTCCACTGGAAAAGCATACACACGTGGCAAGGCTGGTGGAAGTGTGCTGATGGCGGTGGGGGGAGGGGGACACCTGTGTGTCAGAAGGGCAATGGTTAAAGACACAGACAAACACCCACACATTTAACATTTGGTATTTGTCCTATTTTTTCAGTCCCAGGGACTGAACCGGACTTTGTGCCTGCTAGGCAAAACCTCTCTAACTGAACTACACCTCTAGTCCTCTTTTGCTTTTTATTTCAAGACAAGGTCTCATCTCACTAAGTTTCCCAGGCTGGGCTTGAACTTACTCTGTAAGCCTGAAGTTACTTCCATCCTCTTGCCTCAGCTTTCCAGGTATCTGGGATGACAGGTTTGTGTCACTGGCCCAGCTCTAGTCATCAACTTAGTAAGGAAGTATCCACCATGTGATAGATAATATTAGAGATTTAAGCAATAAAGGGGCGGTTGCCGAATATGCTGAGGCATCTGGATGAGACAGGATGGAGCTGTAGATACTGACAAAGATGAACCCTTGCGAGCATCTTAAACTACCAAGGAAACTGGCAACATTACAGCACGAGACAGCAGGGAGTGCTCTAATGCTCAGAAGTGCAAACTTAATCTATAATCATATGTATGGGAATTAAAATATGAGGGACATGTATCAAACTGTTGTCACCTTGGGTCAGGCCTGGATCTCTGCTTGTGTTCAGGGGCATTGTCATTTTATTCTATTTTGTCTCCCCCAACCCCTGTGAGAACACTCTATGCATGGCCAGTGAAATTAAAAAATAAATAAATAAGCACACTAATGGGAGGGCTAACAAGCATGCCAGCTAAAAGAAAGCAGGCACTATTTAAACATTAAAGAACTAAAGGCAGCGGCTGCAGCACTCTCAGAATGAAAATTGACCTGGAGGCTCTTGCCATCCTCGACGCCAACCTATATATAATCCAATACACAAAATACTATGTTCTCATAGGTGTCACCTGCCAAGCTTGTGCATTTATCTTCATAAGACTTCGTGGGTTGCATGGGTGACAAAAAAGGAAAATAATATTTGCTGTAAGTCTAACATATCCGAAGCATTTGTTGGGTATTTGCTATTTCATTCAGTGACAGAATCTCTAAGATGCATTATTGTTTTAGTCTATTTGTATTGCTCTACCAACGTATCAGAGGCTGAGTAACTTACATAGCAAAAAGGCTGAGTTCATTTGGAGCTCTGAAGGTTTAAGAGCAAGTTGCTGGCATTTTCTTGGCTCTGGTGAAGACCTTATTGAGGATGGCATCATTATGGTAGGAACATTTATGAAAGAGGTGCTGGGATGAGAAGGAAAGCTTGGTTTACAACAACCAGTTTCCAAGAGAACCAATCCAGCATTTATTCTTTTCCAGGATGGTGTTCTCATCATCTAACCAGCTTCCATTAGGCCTCACCTCTTTTAGAACCCATCACCTCAACACAGCTAGTGTGTCTACCAATCCTCTAACTCATGGAACTTCAGGTGGGACATACTATGGCTTCCTTAAGAAATGAGTCCCATGGGCTCAAGTGTTGAATGCTTGGATGCTAGGTGGTGGTAGAAACTAAGATCTGTGTCCTAGCTGAGGGAAGCACACTGGGGATGCATTCTGAATCCCATACCTGCACCTTGTCCCTCCTACACACATTCTTACTGTTGTGGCCTTTAGCCTCACTAAAGGCTCAAAGTAATGGATCTAGGTGAGTACAGCTTGCAACCTTTAAGACTGTGAGCTATAACCATCCTCCCCCCACCACCTTGGCTATACATGGTGGCCCACTGTAATCCTAGAACTTGAGAGGCAGTGACAGGTTGGTCAAGGCCATCCTCAGCTTCATAGGAAGTTTGAAGCCAGCCTGGGCTACATGGAACCCTGTCTCAACAAACAAAACAAACTAAAACTAAACTTCTCTCTTTCTAAGTTCTCCATCACAGAAACAAACTCAGCCACACCTAAACCATAGCATCTACAGCCTCCATTCTGAGGATGGGAAAACTGAGGCCTGGCAGATTTGTTTGTTTGTTTTGAGACAGAGTTTCTCTGTATAACAACTCTGGATGTCCTGGAACTTGCTTTGGCCTTGAACTCACAGAAATCCTTCTGCCTCTGTGGTCATAGTGTTTGGATTACAGGCGTGTGCCACCACCACCTGGCAGAGATTTTTTTTTTAATCAATTTTATTTAGTGTGTGTGTGTGTGTGTGCGCGTGCGCGCGCACGCACACGCACGCACACACACACACACACACACACACACACACACACACACACACACACACACACTAAATAGATAGATAAATAAATAAATTCCCTGGAGAATGTTCTGAGCCTGCTTGACAAACTTCCGCAGTATGTGCCGCCTTACACTGCTGCCTGCAGCAGCCCATCTCAAGAGAGACCAGAGGGAGGAAAACAAGGAGGTTAGTGAGACAGGGAGGGGTGGGTGGGATGGGGAGTGCAAGATGGCCACAGAGCAGTCAGTAAAGAAGAAGAAAGAACAATGGGCAGGAGGGAAAGAAGGAGCCTGGGCAGGAGAGAGCTGTGTGTACCTGGTCTCATTAACAAAAAGATGACAACAGGCTACAGCAGACGGATTATTGATCGTTGTTGTTATTATTTTGTGGTGCTGGTGATGGGAGCTGAGACTTCATGCATACCATGTAAGCATTTTACCACTGAGCTGTCTCCAGTCCTGAATTTTCTTTTCTTTTTCTTTTAGAGACAGGGTCTATGTAGACCAGGTTGACCTTGCACTCATAGAGATGCACCTGCCTCTGCCTCCCGAGTACTGGAGCTAAAAATGTGCCACACTTGACTCCGAATCTAATTAATTAATTAATTTTTGGTTTTTGAAGGCAGGGTTTCTCTGTGTGCCCTGGCTGTTGTGGAACTTGCTCTGTAGACCAGGCTGGGCTCTCTAACTCAAGACATCCATCTGCCTCTGCCTTCCGAGTGCTGGGATTAAAGGCTGCACCAGTTCCACCCAGCGGAATATATATATTTTTTTAAAAGGCAGGTCTCACATCCCAGGTTCAAACTCATGGTGGAGCTGAGGGTAACCTTGGACTTTTGATCCTACTGCCTCCACCTACTGAGTGTAGTGGGTATAAGTGTGTGCCACCACGCTTGGTTTCAGGATTTAAAAGGAAACAAGTCAGTGTAGAAGTTGGGGAAGAGTGAAGAGGGAATGTGAGTTTACCCACCTTTGTTCTGCTCTGGTAGTGCTGGTGATGAGTCTCCAACTGCTGCCTTAAGGGCCTGACTGAGCAAGATGATTTGCTGCAAGTCTTGAGCTAGGAACACCCTGGAGTCATGCTACATACGCAGAACCAAGACCCAAGTTTGTCCATCCTTTTGAAATTGTGGCATGACATCATCTACAATGTACACAGTCAAGAATTATGCAACTGTGTTATTAAAAGAAAATTGCCAAAGCCTCCCTTATAATATTGCAAGCCACCTTTACGATTTTGCAGTGGCCTCATTCACGGTTTTCCTGGAGTGCATGTATTCGGTGGGCAGAAGCTGCAACTGTCTATCACTGTCTTATAGGTCTTCAAAGTTTGCCCTTTGTCCTAGAAACAGGTTCCAAATGATTGAGAAACCTGTACAACATCCGCAAAACAGGTGAAGCTGGAGAGCAAGGGTGATGGAAGGAAAGAGGGATTGAGAAGAAGGGAAGAATAAAGAAAGAAGAGTGACAAGAGGAGGATAGCAAGAGGGACAGGAGTGGTCATGGCAAAACTGGAGGAGAAGTGAGGCCAGAAGGCGGGGAGGCTGGCAGAGAGATGGGAAGGGAAGAAGAAAGGCATTTTATACTCCTAGGGAGGAACTCGACGAGATCTTTCACCATATCCTGAAGGTTAATAAACTGGGCTGGGAAATTAAGAATGAGTTCTAATTGAGGGTTAGCAAAAAGCCCGAGGAAGTGCAAAAGCTTCTGCTAGCTTCCATCTAGCTGCCTCCCAGAAATTAAAAATCCCAACCCGTGAGATATATGAGCCACATCTCTCCACACCCATGTCCATGTTAGAGCCTGGGGAATGAGGTATCCTCTAAAGCGTTGCTTTAATGTGAGTAATTATAATTAAGCAAGAACATCATAGGCTATAATCACATACACCCACTCTGTGAACCACTGGGAAGAGGCAAGTACTGCCACAAATGTACAGGAAGGAATGTTCTAGAAGAGATAACAGGATGTAAAACTGAACATGGAAGCCTTAGTTCCCACTGCTACAATAAAACATGGGTCCCTTTTGATGTTTCAAGAGCACCAGGCTTAAATCAAGTGGTTTTTCTCTATGATTGAGTTGCTTTTAAAAATACTTCTAGGGTAATAGATTCTGTATGTAGGTTTTGTTTTGCGTGTTTTATTTTGGGGGAAGGGAGTATTGTCTCATATAGCCTAGGATATCTCTGAACCTACTATGTAGCCAAGGATGACCTTAAACTCCTGATTCCTGTCTCCTCTTCCCAAGGGATAGGTTATAGATGACTCCACCACACATGGAGTCCTACCCTCCACTTATTTATTTAAAAGTATTTTTACATTTATTTATTCTCTCTGTGTGTATATATGTGTGTATGTGTGCATTGTGTGGTTGTGGTCATGCCACAGCATGCACTGGGGGCCAAAGGACAGCTTGCAGGTCCAAGGATTGAACTTAGGTCTTTAGGCCCGGTGGCAAGCACCTTTACCCACTGAGACATCTCAATGGCCCTGTTTTTACTTTCTTTTTTTTTTTTTTCCCATGTGACTCATTTTCTGACCATATTTGGTAATGGAATTTTATTAACTGAAGTTGAATTTTTAATATTCTTCATTAATCATCCCTTAAGTTATAAAAATTTGGGTAGTCTCATTGGGGGCTTTTTGGTAAGGAGCCCAGCTCTACCTCCTCCCACAGTAGATAGATGGCCTATTTCGATCTTGGAGCAGCTCATAGACCGAAGGTGACCTGTGCCATCCTGGGACCTACTGGGACTATTCCAGAAGAGTCTAGATGCACAGAGGATCTGTGATCAGCTTCTCTCTCCAGGCCATCTTTGTTGACTATCAATTCAGAAGCTAATCCCTGAGCCGTCATCACCAAGTGCCATAGAAACCTGACCCTGACACTGGCTTCCCATCATCTTCATTAGCAGACCTTGCTGAATTTATGCCTGGAAGGAGCTCATTGGTTCTGACCAACTGACCCAAGGTCCACTCTTCCTCAAGGTTACATAGTAGTAAAGCTGTTATCCATGCTTGACTTCTGTGTTCTGTAACTTTCTGTAGTTTCAACTGAATACTCGAGAGACAACTTCCAGGAAAAAAAGGTTTGTTTTTGATTGTGGTTTCAGAGGATTTGGCCCAAAGTCACTAGGCCCCTATGCTCAGGCAGAACATTATGAATGGGTTGTAGAAGAAGCCCTTATTCTGAGGTGGATGGGAAACAAAGAGAGGGGAGCAGACCTGGGGTCCTTATATTATGAACTTCAAGGACACACCAGTGGTTTTATGTTCTCCAACTGCTCACCTCCCAAACTCTTTACAACCTCCCGAATGGTGCCAACAGCTGCACCCCAAGTTTTCAAAACATGTGCTTGTGGGGAACCTTTCACACTCAAGCTATAAAAGCTTCATTCAGTGCCTTACACTTCCCACCATTTCTTAGCATCTAGAATGACAACATAAAACATTTTGGGTACCTGTTCTAGGGAAGGTACAGTTCTTGCGTCTTCCACTTGGCCCTTAACAATCTTACGAAGCACCATTCCAACATTACAGAAAAGGAAGCAAGGTCTGAGAATGTTCAGGTTAGTGTTGGGTTAGGGTTATCATCAACCTGATAGGGTCTAGAATTACCCATGAGACAATGTCTTGATTGTGTTGAGGTTGGAAGATGGTGGGCAGCCAGGGTCAGGGTTCAGTTTCCCTTGTGAGTGGCACCGCTCACTGGGATGGGAACCTGATCTATATGAATGGAGGAAATGAAAGTGAACAGCAGCATGGGTTCCCTCTTCTCTGCCTCCTGAATGTGGATGCAAAGCAACCAGCTGCCTCAAGCCCCTGACTTCTCCATCATGATGTTCTCTAACCTCTAACTGTGAACCACAATCCAAACCTTTCTCCCTTAAGTTGCTTTTGCCTACGTACCTTATCACAATGTCAGGAAAAATAAAAACAGAGAGCTAATTTAAGTTCACATCATTTGTGACAAAGCCAGTATTTAAACCCAGAGTCATCCCCTTCCTAAAGGTTTGTTCCCACCCCTAAGCCTTCATTATCAGCTTCAGTCCCAATACCTTTAGGGTCTTGGGGATTTCTTCCACCTTATGAAATACAGAGGGTTCCTTGAAAATTCTCATGAGCTCATTCAGCAGGGATTGGCTGGAAGCTATTCCCTTCAAGGTATCCTCCTGAGAATGAAGATGGCTTGCAGAAGTGAGGCTGATCCTCAGAATGAGGAAGGGAAGTGTCATCCAGGAAGTACTGTGAGAAACACTCTAGCATGAGGAATAGCAAGTGGAGAAGGCCAGCCATGGCCAATGAAGGTGTGTGACCCAGCTTGAAAGGTTCTGTTATTAGTTACAAAGAAAGGGAAGGTGTAATTTTTTGTTTTTCATTTAGGAATGCAGCCTGGGTACTTGTCACATCTTAATTTGAAGGAAAGCATTCAGGATGTTGGAGTGAGATGGTCACTGCTGATAGGTTTCAATCAGGTACTCTGACAGGCTGAACATGGCCTGTTTTTCTAGAAGAAAGGGAGGGGGCAGGGTTTTGCTAAGAGAGGCCCTTTACACCTGTGTCTACTGCTGACAGTTCTGACTCCATATTTTCTATCTTAAATATAGGTTAATATCCAGAAATTGCTAATTGTGCTCTCTCTCTCTCTCTCTCTCTCTCTCTCTCTCTCTCTCTCTCTCTGTCTCTCTCTCTCTGTCTCTCCTCATCTCATCTCATCTCATCTCATCTCATCTCATCTCATCTCACTGTATATTTCAAGATGGCCTGAACAAGGCATCCTGTATCTCCCTTGTGTGGGGATTACATGGCAATGGAGGGTTCTTGGTGAGATCCAAATGCAGCAAAAGATTGGCCTACCTTCTCCTCAGTCTCCTGTCCTGTAAATATTCTCTGACAGAAAGGGAAAATCCATCCATGTGTCTCATGAAGTTCTGATTGGGAGCAGTATAAAGATGAATTACAAAGAAAAAAAAAAAAGAAATAGCCAGAACCTGGAAGCATCCTAGATGCCCCTCAACTAAAGAATGGATACAGAAAATGTGGTACATTTACACAATGGAGTACTACTCAGCAGAAAAACAAAAACAAAAACAAAAAACAATGGAATCTTGAAATTTGCAGGAAACTGGATGGAACTAGAAGAAACCATACTGAGTCAGGTAACCCAGTCACAAAAAGACAAACATGGTATGTACTCACTCATATATGGATTTTAGACATATATGAGTAAAGGATTACCAGCCTACAATCCACACTGCCAGAGAAGCTAGTAAACAAGGAGGACCCTAAGAGAGACATACATGGTCCCCTGGAGAAGGGGAAAGGGACAAGATGGGAGCATGGGGGGAGGGGGAGAGAGCTATAAGAATGAGAAGGGGACAAGAAGAGGGGTGAGGAGGACATGAGGGAGCAGAAAGGTTGAGTTGGGAGAAGAATAGAAGAAAACAAGATAGTAGATACCATAATAGAGGGAGACATTTTAGGTTTAAAGAGAAATCAGGCACTAGGGAAATGTCTGGAGATCAACTAACAATCTAAGCAACAGAGGAGAGGCTACCTTTAATGCCCTCCCCTGATAATGAGATTGATAACTGATTTATATGCCATCCTATAGCCTTCATCCAGCAGCTGGTGGAAGTAGAAGCCGATACCCACAACTAATCACTGAACTGGAATCCAGTTACAGAGAAGGGCTAGTGATGAGCAAAGGGGTCCAGACCAGGCTGGTGAAACCCACAGAAACAGCTAACCTGAACAACAGGGAGCTCTTGGTTTCCAGACTGATAGCTGGGATACCAGCATGGGACTGATCCAGACACAAGGAATGTGGGTGTCAGTGAGGAGACCTTGGAAATCTATGGGGCCTCCTGTAGTTGGTCAGTACTTATCCCTAGCATAGGTGTGGACTTTGGGAGCCCATTCCACGTAGAGGGATACTTCCTGAGCCAAGACACACACGGGGGCGGGCGATGGGCCTAGGCCCTATCCCAAAGGATATAATAAGACTCTGATGACACCCTATGGAAGGCCTCACCCTCCCTGGGGAGCAGAAAGGACATGTGATAGGGTTGGGTTTTAGTTGGGGGGGATGGTAGGGGAGGATGGGAGGGAGAGGGAACTTGGACTGACATGTAAAACAATCTTGTTTCTAATTCAAATACAAAAAATCTGCAAAAAAGAAAAAATACCTTTCTATTAAAAGAAAAAAGAAAAAACCGCTCTCTACCCAAGACCCTCGTTTTAATTTTTTTTTTTGAAGCAGATGCTAAAATGCAGGGCGGGCTCTGAACTAAATAGTGCTTTCATACTCTGGGTATGGCCCATTAGTGGGCTGTAGATCAATCTGCTGGACCCTGACCAGTGACTAGCTTCACCTTTATTCTTTTTCCTTCTTATTTTAAAAATGGAACCGTGGCGTAGGATAAACATTTAGAATGTGTAGTTAGGGACTACACTGGTTTAGTAAAGGAATGTATATGTAACAACAATTAAAGAAAAAAAGGTCATGAATTTGATCAAGGGGTGGTACACAATGGGAGGGATTGGAGGGAAGAAAGAGAAGGGAGAATGCTGTAATTACATTATCTCAAAATTATAAAAAATATTAAATAACTACTAAAAATACAGTGAACAAAACATCTTATCATGGGCCACATACACAGAAGATAAATACTGTAGCACAAAACTTGTGACTTGGTTATATTGTACATAATACATGCAATATTGTACAGTGGATCATGAAGTAAGATTCATCTCACATTATTAGTTGAATCCTTAAAGTCTGAAACAGACAGTCTTGGAAGTTTGACAAAACATAGGAGTTTTGCTAGAGAACAGACATTCCTAGTTTTAAAGTGTATGACAAAATAAAAATCTCTGGTTTTAATTATTCCTTGGTAGAGTTGTCTAGGTGCAAAAAGATCAACAACAACAACAACAACAACAACAAAAACCTATCACGTTTTTAATAGCTGTGCATTGCCAAAGAAACTCCAAGAAAGGCGAGAAGATTCTGAAGTTACTAACATCTCAGGGCCACCTTTAGGACAATGTCTAGTTCCTCTTCCTAGATGGGTGTGTTCAATTCATAGGTTAAAATCCTCACCCTAGGTTGATGGTGTGGGGCTTTGTGGAGGAGATCAGTTGAGGGAGGACCTTCATGAGTGGAATAAAAACCCTCATATCAGAGACCTGAGAGATTTCTATTACTTCTGCTACCGTTTCTGATGGTGATATGTTGCACACACATACTTCATCTGCTTTATACTTTGTTTTGCTTCAAGCAAGCTTCCTTATCCCAGTTGTTGACTTCATCCTAGAATACCAAGAAGGTGGGTGTGTTATGGGCTTCAGCAGCTGTAGTAGGGACTATTCTAGAAAATTCCTTTTTGTGCTAATTGACACCATACTAAGTATATACTTACAAAATACGTGGCTTTTAGTTCTTTTGGAGACTCAAAGAATTTTTAGGTGTTTTTGTTCGTTTGTTTGGTTGTTTATCCTGCCTGATACGGTTTGGATATAAAATGACCCTTACAGGTTCATGTCTTAGAACACTCAGTCCCTAGCTTGTAGTTATTTTGGGAGGTTGTGGAACCTTCTGGAACCGGGGGCCTAGCTGGGGAATGTAAGTCAACAGAGGGTGGGTTTTGAGAGTCACAGTCCACTCTTGCTTCTGATCCCAACTGGTCTCTGTTTCCTGCTCCATACCCATGTGAACAAGCAGCCCCATGCTCCCACTGCCATGAATTCTGCCATGTTTTCCTGCCGTGGTGGACTGGATCCTCTTAAACCACGTGCCCAAACAGACCCTTCCACTCTCATGCTGCTACTCATCAGGCATTTGATCACAGCCATGAGAAAAGTTGCTAATATGCCATCCCTGGTTCCTTGGCCATCATTTGTCTTCTCTACTGTGTCATAAACATCAAACTGCTTAGAATTCCAAACTCCATACTGATGAGAACAGGAAATAGTAGGGCAGGGACCTCAAAGCAACAGTTTCAAGAATGTCCTGGGGGCCAGGAATGCCAGAAGAGAGTTCTGTTCTCGCTTGTTATCTCCTAAGCAGCGCCCCTGCCTAGAGGCAACGCACAAGTACATGACTGGGTACCTTGTGGCTGAGACAACTGGACTGACCAGCTTCCCCCCCAACTCCTCCTGCTCTGTGCTTCACCTCAGTTTCTGTCATAAAATTTCTAAAAAGTCACAGAGCCTCAACGATGCCCTATTTCCTGGGATCCTTAGTGCTATATAGAAATTCCGTGACCCCCTCCCCCCAACCTCTGTATTTCTCTCTCTTGCTTCCACCTATGGATTTATATTAAACTTCTGTCTAAAACTTACCCTTTGTTTTTAGTAAACTTGATTATTTGAATCCGTGAGACAAGAATCAGAAAGTCACAAATTCAGACAAGTTAGGGCTCGTTCAGGGTGGTATGGCCATAGACAAGTCACAAATTCAGGATGGCTTTGTGGCCATTGAGTTTTCAGGACCCTGCCTCCTCATTCTTAAGACACACTAGTGTTTTTGCTTCAATATGATGCCATGGGCTTTTATCCATACCGATTCTTGTCTTCTTTTTCTATCTCCTCCCTTTGGTAACATCTGCTTATTCTTTGGGACTCCTGATCTCCAGCTTGGTACACAGTAGCCACACATGAACGCTGAGGCACTCCCCACACCGCAAGACAGGGTTTCTTTAACAGCCCTGACTGTCCTGGAACTCAGTTTGTAGACCACGCTGGTCTCAAACTCACAGAGATCCGATTGCTTCTGCCTCCTGAGTGCTGGGATTAAAGGCGTGTGGCACCACTGCCCAGCGATGCTGAGGCACTTGATTGGTGAGTAATGCTGGTAAGTAACTAAATTTTCTACTTTATTTCATTTCAATTACAAATTTTAAACCAAAGCTATATAAAATATGTTTCCGTTAAACACAACTTAATTGCTTCAATAGGGACTACATTTTACTTTAACTGTTGAAAACTTGGCGTTAAAATGGAGATGGGCTACCAGTATGAAATGTAAGCTGTATTTCAAAGATGGTACAATAAAAAGAATGTCATTCATCTCATTAATAATTCTATATTAATTGTACGGTGACATGACAATATATTGGACGTGTTGAGTCAAATGAAATGAACTATTACATGCTTAATTTTTATTTTTGGAACATGCTGAAAAATCTAATGTTATATCCATGTCCATACTGTATTTCTGCTGGGCAGAACTGGGCTAGCCCATATGAGATAAAATTCATTGCCATGACAAGTCTCAATCACCTAGCGTGGGCACAGTGGCCACCAACTAGCTTCACAAAACACCCACTTGCACAATTAACTGACATTCATTAATTGAAATTCTTTTCAAGTGTCTGTTTCTCCCACTAGGATATAAGTGGCCTGGAACATAGTGAATATTCCATAAATGTGAAGTGAATTCATGCACTGAACTAGTCATGTCAAATTCACAAGTGTTTTCAAATGTGATAAATTTTCTGTCCTATATTTTAAAATGTTCTGGTTAGGTCTCTGAGCCATCCTGTGCAGTGCGCAACCTGCGGCGCTGTACAGACTGCTCTACAGCAAATGGGTTTTTCTAACTCCTGTCCCTTGGAGGGCTGCCAGAGCCATGAGGAGCAGGGGTGAGCAAAGGGTGAGCTCCAGGAATGGAGAAAGGAGGGAGGGGGTGAAGAGAGCAGGAAGTAGGACTTCTTTTCTCCCCAGCAATGTGAGCTGAGCATGGGCTGCCAAGCCAGCGGTGCAGTGGAAGGACGAGAGGGAGAGACAGGCCGGCTGTGGTGTGCCACTGGGTGGGGTTGTAATTTATAACAAGGGAGAGGCAACTCACGAAAAGAAAGATCCTTTAAAAAATTCTGCTGAAGCCTAATTAAAAAAAAATTCCACTTCCTCATGCTGCATTTAAAGAATCATTTTCAGTCAGATGTTCACTGAGCTATTAAAAAGACACTCCCCACCCCCCCAAAAAATCCAAAGGTGGCCAAGATTGCTTCTCTAGGTTATGAAGATAGAGAATGTGAAGTTGTGAGGCCATAAATCCTTCCAGAAAAGTGTGCACAATGTAGTAGAATTAAAAGAAATAAAATGTCAGCCTTCCACAGTTCCCTCCATCAAGAGGTGAGTCCATTTTGGCAGTCCCTGATTCTGCATCCAGTCACTGGGACATTAGAGAAACCTCACACAAGCTAAGGCTAGAAAAGCACTGAAACACTAGGGCTGGTTCTCTTCCACTGACTTTGGAATCTAGCCACCATGAAGAAGTCTATGCTAGCTTTCTAGATACCAGAGACACGTGGCCAGTCACCCATGTCAGCCCTAGATGTGTGAGTGACACCAGGAGGTTCATATAAGCACATTGCCTGCAAAAGAACCTTCTGCTGGACCCAGCCCCAATCACCAGACCACAAAATGATAGGCTAATAATTGATTGCTGTTTTAAGGCCCTAAACCTAGGCATGTTTTTAATTTTAATTGTAGTACTGTGTTCTATGGAAAGTTTATCTTCTCCCAAGATGCATCCATCAAAATCCAATCTCCAGTCTGGGGCCCTCAGGAGGTAGGCCCTCAGGTAGCCTTCATGGGAGGCATGGGAGGAGACTCTTAAAAAAAATGAGGCTGTTCACTGGGGCCTCCATGGGAGGAGGCAGAAGAAGAAGAAGTGTGAGGAAGGGTCCCACAGCAGATACCAGATTGGTTGCTTCTTTAACCTTGAAGTTCCTGATTCCAGAATTTTTGAGCAATAAATGGGTGTTTGATTGTATTTGCAGGCCTGGGATTGCATCCAGGGTCACATGTGCAATTTATGGTATTTTTGTTACTGTTGCTTGGCAAATGCAGCTTACAGTATTTTTGTTATTGTTGATTGGAATGGATTGGCACAGTAATATAACAAAAAAAAAAACCCTCAAAAATTACATTCTAACAGTGGTGGATGCTCACATAGAACCTGAAAACTTAATAAAGAAGATTGTGTGTGTGTGTGTTTTATACATGTATATTTGTATGTATGTATGTATATATGCATGTATGTACACACACAAATAATTTCTTCTAACATTATTTTGAAAACTACATTCATTTATTTAGGATACATACATGAGTGTGCACCACAGTATATGTATGGAGTTTAGGGAAAAACTTTTGGAAGTTGGCTCTCTTCTTATACCATGTGGGTTGGGGGGGCAACTTAAGCTTGGGGCACAAATGCTTTTACCAACTAATTTAGTCAGTGTTCTATTGCTGTGAAGAGACACTGTGACCATGTCAATTCTTCTAAAGGAAAACATTTAATTGGGGTTTGTTTACAGTTTCAGAGGTTTAGTCCATTATTGTCATAGAGGGAGAATGGTGGCACTCAGGCTGAATGTTCTACATCTGGATCCTCAGGCAACAGAGAGAGAGAGAGAGAGAGAGAGAGAGAGAGAGAGAGAGAGAGAGAGAGAGAGAGAGAGAGGGAGAGGAGAGGGAGAGGGAGAGGGAGAGGGAGAGGGAGAGGGAGAGGGAGAGAGAGAGGTTGAGAGAGAGAGACTGAGCTTGGCTTGGGCTCTTGAAGCCTTAGAGCCCATCCTTATTCAAACCTCAGCACCAACTGAGCTATGTTGCTGGCTTGGCATTCTTTAATTGAATGTTTATTCTGTTTGAACTTTGGCAGATTTGGTGAGATCCCACTGCGTATTTCATTAGTACTGCGTTCCTCCTCCTCTTCTTCTTCAAGATATGTATCCACTATGTATCCCTTGCTAGACTGGAACTCACTATGCAGCATGGGCTGGCCTTGAACTCACAGAGATCTACCTGCTTCTGCCTCTGGAGTGCTGGGATTAAAGGTTAAGTGTGACTATACCTGACAATGGTGTCTTCTTACTGTGTTCTCATGTGGCAGAGGGACCAAACTGCTCTCTGTGTCTTTTACAAGGGCACTAATCCCATTCATGAGGGCCCCACCCTTGTAACCTAATTTCTCACAAAGTCTTCATTTCCTGACATTACTACAGGGAGGATTTAGCTCAGCATTCAGATAGTGATCACCAATGTTGTGTTGGAGCCCATTAGACTTGGCCCCAGCATTTGGATGGGGAGGCCTTGGGCATCATTGGTAACACGACACCACATACTTTGTGTGGTTGTAATTGAGAACTATGTCAGCCAGTGCAGCATACCTGGATTAGAGTGCTTTGAGCAGAGATCACCTAGGGACTAAGGTCCCTACAAAGGTGTGGCCAGGGTACAGGGAACCACAGAGTGAGGACAATGCTCTGGGTCTTGTTCCCACCCAAGTATTCAAAAGTAAGCTGAGGTCACACTATTTGCCAGTGGCTGTTACAGAGTAAGGGGGGCCGAGAGGCTGTTTGGCAAGAGCCCTGACCTGGTACTGAGATCAATCTCTGATCAAATTTATTCCTTCTACTTGTGCCTCACTGGACAGAGAGGTCAGCCTCTCGTGACAAAAGGCAAGGCAGAGGGTGAGGGAGAGCAGATCTGGGACAATGGAAGGTACTCAGTCCCAGCATTCAAATGCAACAATGCAGGTGGTGGTGGTGGTGGGGTGGTTCAGGGGGTAAAAGTGCTTGCTGCATGAGCACCAGGATCTGAGTTTGGATCCCCAACACCCATGTGAAAAGTTAGGCATGGCTGTGTGCACGCCTGCAGCCTAACATGGGGAATGGAGACAGGAAGCTCACTGGGGCTTGCTGGCTGTCAAGCTCGATTCCCAAGGGAAGAAAGTTGAATGAACATGAAGAGGGATAGAAGACAACACCTGACATCCTCCTCTGGCCTCTGTGCTTGTGCATGCGCATTCTCTCTCTCTCTCTCTCTCTCTCTCTCTCTCTCTCTCTCTCTCTCTCCATATACATATACATATACAAATACATGCTACTTATATACGCACACCTCTCTCTCTGTCTCTCTCTCTGTCTCTCTCTCTCTCACATCACACACACACACACACACACACACACTACATACAGAAGCAATAGTGCATATAAAAGCACTGTGCATGTACTTACTACTCACTTGCTAAAATTATATTGTTGAAGGTTGCCGCGTGCGCTCAAAGATGAACTGTAGTCTGTGAGGCTAAGACATCTTTATTCAGGTAAACACCAGTCCAAAATGCAAGCCAGAGCGAGCTCACAGGAAGCAAGCTAGCGAGGCCAGAGAGAAGGGCTTTCCACGTGAGCCTCGCTCCTTTTTGAACCTCCTTCTACGTCATCTCAGACTTCCCCTCACCCTGCCCTCATGGGCGTAGCCCGGCACACCTGTCCGGGTTACCTGGGGTGGGGCTAGGGTGTCTCCCTACAATTCCCCTTTTAGTCTAAAAGAGGATCAAAACTTAATAGTGTAAAACGTCTAAAATTAATCATAAAGGTGAAATATAAGAAGATATAATAATCTGCTATTGCACATCCTATGTCTATTCCAGCTAAGCCTTAAAGTCACGTGGAAAGGGTGTCTAACTTGAACACCTCCTTCCAATCCCAACTCTAAACAATAAGGTCATTCTTAACTAGGCTTACACTACCCTAATAAGCAATAATAGGGAATGGGGGCGTAGCATCTTCTAAATTACTTCCTGCTGAAATGGGACGATGGTAGCCTCGTGGGGTCCTGTGGAAAAAAATGCTAGTACAGGGAAAGTCTCTAATGAGTTATCTCTAGTCCATGTTAGATGAGATTTGCTTGATTGAAGATCTAGGTTGAAATCCTCAACTTGATTGAAGTCATTACTCGAGGTTCTGGTTGGAGTGTCAGTCGAAACAGAGTGAGTTGAATCCAGTGTAGTCGGGGAGGTGTAGTCCAATTCTTTTTCTGGAGCATGTAGGGATTGTTGTCAGGCTGGTTCTCATTGGCTGTATGGGACTCAAACATAAGTGTCATCAGAGAAATGTTCGCTTGTACATGTATGTGTATTGGGAAAGGCAATCCTTGAAAAACAACAATTATGAGAGGGTGTAGGCCTTGAAAGAAAGAGCCAAGAAAAGACAAAGTTGGTCCTCTTATTCTTTATTTATTTTGTATTACAGCAATTGGCTTCTTGATAAAACACAGAAACTTTAAAATTTTGTTAAATAACATGCTTGGATTTTAGGGTAGGAAAGCCAAATCCAACTCTAAATCCAGCATCAATTTAATTGAATAAGGACTAGGAAATGAAGAGAAATAGAGTTATTTGAGAGACAGCTGTAAATTTTACCATATGGCATGTTCCTTTTGTTTGATGGTTATAGCTATGTTCTTTCCTTAAGTATCTACATGTGCAGTGTCCTTTGACTTCCGGAGGTGGGTTTTCCTGTGAGGATAAAAATAAAGCATTTCCCATCCTTTGGGAGGCTTTTATTTAGTTCATGAGATATACCTCAGTAAATATCTGTCAGTCATCTTTGTTGAGAGGGTTGTCTTTTTCAACTTGAATCTTGATCAATTTTGATGGTATCCAAAGATTTTCTTCTCCTGTGGAAACAAATGCAAAACCCCTACCCCAACGTAATACTTGTCCGGGTTTCCATACCGAGGTCAGTACATTTTTGAAATACATTGGTTGGTTCAGTTCAGTAGTTTTCTCCGTAGTCCAGTGTCTTTTCGCAGCTGTTTGTTCATTATCATTGGCATTAAGAAAGTTTAGCGTTAATAAAGCGTTATGCAATCTATGTTTGGGGGGTTTTGACTTACCAGCTTGCCTATGGAGCATCTCCTTAATTGTCCTGTTAGACCTTTCAACAACTGCTTGTCCTGTAGGGTTGTGTGGTATACCTGTGACATGCTTAATGTTATAATATTTGAAGAACTGTTCCATTTTTGTGGAGACATATGCTGGAGCATTGTCAGTTTTTAATCTGTGCCAGTATGCCCATAATTGCCATCACCTCCAGTAGGTGTGTAATAATGGAATCAGCTTTTTCAGAGTTGAGAGCAGTAGCTCATTGGAAACCTGAGAATGTGTCAATGGTATGATGCACATATTTCAAATTTCCAAATTCTGTAAAGTGAAAGACATCCATTTGCCAGATCTCATTCCTCCGAATGCCTTTAGGATTACAGCCTGCTGGCAGGGGAGTCTGGTTATAAAAGGAACAAGTAGTACAGTTTCTCACTATCTCCTTGGCTTGTTGCCAAGTGATGGAGAAGTCCTTCTTTAAACCCTTGCTATTTACATGATGCTTTTTATGAAATTCTGAGGCTTCTAGCACAGTGCCAATCAATAAACGATCAATCTCGTCATTGCCTTGTGCCAGTGGGCCTGGCAGACCCGTATGGGATCTGATATGCTAATGTACAGTGGATTACTTCTGTTTCTGACTGTTTCCTGTAACTGTAAGAACAACGAGGTTAGTTCAGTATTATCAGGGACGAATTCTGCAGTCTCTATGTGCAAGACGACTCTCTCTGCATATTGGGAATCAGTAACTATATTAAGAGGTTCTGTAAAATCCATAAGCACCATGAGAATTGTATATAATTCTGCTTTCTGTACAGATGTGTATGGACTTTGAACTACTTTACTTACCTCACCTGCTTTATAACCAGCCTTACCTGATTTGTTAGCATCAGTGTAGAAAGTAAGAACTCCAGAAATGGGAGTTTGTCTTACAATGCGTGGAAGAATCCAAACTGTCTTTTTTATGAATTTAATTCTATTGGTTTTGGGAGAGTTGTTACTAATTGTTCCCAAAAAGTTGGTAAGAGCTATCTGCCAATATTCATTATCCTTCCATAAGGAGGAAATTTCATCATTAGTTAAAGGTACTATAATTTCTGCTGGATCTTTTCCAGTCAGCTGACAAAGTCTTAATTTGCCCTTTAAAATCAAATCAGAAATCTTTTCTATATATGTCTTTAACTTTTTGTTAAAGTTAAAGTTTCTGCTTATGTGGCAGAAATATCCATTCCAATATAGTGTCTTCCCTCTGCATCAGAATCCCAGAAGGGTATTCTCTGGATGGCAAGATAACCAGAATGCAGTCTAGATCAAGGTTTATCCGATCTACATGTGCATCTAATATTCTGTTTTCTACCCATTGTAACTCTTTTTCTGCCTCAGCAGATAATATTCGTGGACTGTTTATCACCTTTGAGGCCATTTTTAAATGCTTTAAGTCATGCCCTGCCACTCCTGGGCCAGGCAGCCTTTCCTAGCTGTAGCGGTTGCACGCAGAGTGGGCTCCCGGGTCGCAGGTTCTGGGCGCCAACTGTTGAAGGTTGCCTGCGCTCAAAGATGAACTGTAGTCCGTGAGGCTAAGACTTCTTTATTCAGGTAAACACCAGTCCAAAATGCAAGCCATAGCGAGCTCACAGGATGCAAGCTAGCTCGGCCAGGTAGAAGGGCTTTCCACGTGAGCCCCGCTCCTTTTTGAACCTCCTTCTACATCATCTCAGACTTGCCCTCAGGGCGTAGCCGGGCACACCTGTCCGGGTTACCTGGGGCAGGGCTAGGATGTCTCCCTACATTATATTATTATTATTATTATTATTATTATTATTATTATTATTATTAGTTTTTTGAGAACATTTCTCTGTGTAGACTTGGCTGTCCTGGAACTCACTCTGTAGTCCAGGCTGGCCTGGAACTCACAGAGATCTGCCTGCCTCTGCCTCTCCAGTGCTGGGATTAAAGGTGTGCGCCACCACTGCCCAGCTAAAATTATATTGTTATTATTATTATTAGTAGTAAAACCAATCCATGGTTATGGGTATCAAAGGAAACTATAGATATATGACTAGGGGAAAACTATTGAATATCTTTGTGCTTTCAGTTGTGACTTGAAGTGAGGAAAACAATACAATAGAAGGAAGAGTAAACGCAAAGAATGTACTGTGTGGGTGCCACTTCACAGATCCAACACAAGTCAGTTCCTTAATTTTCATGTCTACCTTGTGAGGGGGTACTCTTCTTTTCCCTCCTCTTTTTCCTTCTCCTACTTTTTATTCTTTTGAGACAGGGTCTTACTATGCAGCCCCCAACTGGCCTGGTACTTGATATGTAGACCAAGCAGGCCTTGAATTCACCGAGGTCCACCTCTCTGTCTCCTTCCTGTGTGGAATTAAATACATAATCCACTACTCCTAGCTTGGTACCATTCTTATCTCCATCTAATAGATTGAGGAACAGAGGCAGAGAGAAGTTGGATAATTTGGCTGACGTTGCACAGGTAATAGGTAGCCTAGCCAGGTTCTAAGGTCAAGCATTTTTTTTTTTTCAGATAAAGAGCTGGAACAAATGTAGAGGAAACAGCTAATCAGGTGGGTGAGCTAGAGCACAGGATTCATGCTGGGGAGTGGTGGGAGACCACATAGAGTGAGCTGAAGGCCAGATGATAGACTGAGAAATTTGGCCTCCTTTCTGACAAGCAGCGGAGAGTTACTTGGAAATTTAGAGGAAAAGCATCCCAGCCGAGTTCTAGGAAATTAATCTGTGTGCAGAGTGAAAACAAGAAAGCAGAGAGAGTCTATAAGACAGGCAATTAGCCAGAGGATGCTGTGGTGGACCAAACACTGGACCACAAGGGCTTGAATGAGATGGCTGAACAAAGAGAAAAAGAGCAGGTAGTTTAGGACCTATGTGACAGGTAAGTGAAGGCATCAGCTATAACACTCAGTCACATTACTATGCATACTGGGGGAGAGAGTGTGTGTCTTCGAGTTACAAAACAACTACTGTGAGATTGCATCACCTACACGTACCTCAGTGTGTTGCACAATGGCAGCCCATTTCACCATATTTGCTCCCGGCAAATTCACTTGGGAGCCTGCACCAGCATAGTCATGGATTCAAAGACTACCCCCGACCTCAACATTGAAGATCAGGGTTTGTTCATCCTGGGGAATCTGGAAGTAGGCTCTGTGACCCGGTGGCAATGCTACCTCTCTAGCAGCCCCAAGTTTTCTGAAGGATGCATCTCATTTAAAAAGAGAGAGACAGATGGCTGACACATTTTCTGAAGTGGCATTTCCAATGTCTCAAATCCTGCTACCTTTTTTATAAGTGGCTCTAACAAAATACGAGGGTGATAAGAAGTGAGAGAGCGAGAAAGATCTAGCAGGATCGTAAGCACCAGAGGAGTCAATCTTGATGCTTGTGTTTCAGAGCCTTCTCGAAATCCACCCGACATGAATTAGCCTGAAGTAAAAGTAGGTGTTTATCTCAAGTCATTGCCTCAAACAGCCAACTACCTGTTGGAAGAAAGGTCTGATCGATGCCAACCAGAGCAGCCGTGCGTGAGCTGTTACACAGCAGTTAGTATTGATCAGAGCCAAAGGCTGCCCATAGGAATGTGGAGCAAACTGACAGGCAGAGAAGAGGGAAGAAGGAAACAGCCTTCACTGGTGGCAGCTGTGCAGAGCAAAGCCGATAAAAAGTCAATTCTACTTAGTGGAATCGCTGCTAACTAAATATTTGGGGGGCCAGAGCCTTCCTGGGTAAGCTGCTGGAGAGTCTCGGCTTCCAAACTGAGACATCAAGCAAGCTCAGGGAGTGGACATGTGAGATCCTGGCTCTAGGAATCGATAGGGGAGAAGAGAGCCCTAGATGGAGGGTGAGAGGCTCTGGCCTCAGCTATGATGGCTTGACTAGGGCACTAGAGGACAACCTGCTTCACAGGAAGTTTAGCGAGGGTGGCTGGTGCTGCAGTTTGGATTTTGAATGAAAATGTTCACTGTGTTGGAAGCTTGGTCCCCAGCTTGTGGTTGCTATGGGGAAGTGGTAGAACTTTTAATGGGCAGATTCTAATGGAAGGAGTTAGGTCACTGGGGCGTGCCCTTTATCAAGACAAAGGTAATCTCCATTGAACCCCTCCCCTCAGAGCTCAGGGAACCCTGCAGAGCAAGAGGGGATGGAGAACAATAAGAAAACAAGGCTTTCTAAACCCAACTGGACAATACAGTTGTGATAGGAACTCACAGATACTCAGGCTGCATTCACTGGGCCTATATGGGTCTGCATCAGATGGGGTCCTAGAGCCAAAAGGAGAAGTGGACACACGCCCCCATCCCTAACACAGAAGCCATCTCCAATCGATAATCACCTGTAAATGAAAAATTAGTTTTCACCAGGGAAACAAACTACTCTTCTTTATTTTTTCTTTTAATTTTTTTGTTAATTTATTTTTTATATTCCAATCCCAGTTCTTCCTCTCTCCTTCCCTTCTGCTCCCCCTATCCCCCACCTCCCATCTGCTTCACAGAGAGGGTAAGGCCTCTCCTAAGAAGTCTACTACGCCTGTCCCATCATCTCATTGAAGCAGGACCAAGGCACCTCTCCACCCCCACACCTCTGTGTCTAGGCTGAGCAAGGTATCTTTCCATATAGAATGGGCTCCACTAAGTCAGTTTGTACATTAGTGTTAGATCTTGGACCCACTGCCAGTGGCCTCATATATTGTCCCAGTCACCATTGTCACCTGTATTAAGGGAGTCTAGTTCGGTCTCATGAAGGTTCCCCTATTGTCAGACCTGAGTCAGTGATCTCTCTCTAGCTCTGGTCAGCTGATTCTGTGGTTTCCCCATCATGGTCTTCACTCCTTTGTTCACATTATCGCTCCTCCTTCACTTTGATTATAGTCCAGGAGCTTGGCACATTGGTTAGTTGTGGATTTCTGCTACTCTCAAGGGTATGCTGCACGCTCAGTACCAGACGGCCAATAAAAAATGAACTCAACATCATCTTTGGAGGTTTCTTATGTCATGTCAGGGCTTTTTTTTTAAAGTTTATCTTTTTATTTTTTTATTTAACTTCTCCCTCTCTCTATAGGTCTTTTGTGTATATATTATGCCTTCTGGTTTTGTGTTTTTATGGGATTTCTGAATGTGCAAATAAATGAGTAGGTCTCTGAGTCTATATCTGTTTCTTGTGCCTTTTCTTGGACTCTTTTCCTGTTTGTTTGTTTTGTTTTATTCTAATGGGTTTATCTTATTATATTATTATCCCTTAGAAGCCTGTTTGTTTTCTAGTGAGAGACAGAAAGAGCATGGATTCAGATGGGAGGGGCAGTGGGGAGGAACTGGGAGGAGTAGAAGGAGGGGAAACCATAATCAGGATATATTGGTTGAAAAAAATCAACTTTCAATAAAAGAAAACAAATATTTGGAACTAAAAGAGAATATTGGAGGTGCTTGCCCCCCCCCCCCCACTATCATGAGGTGAGTGGCTTTCTCCCTTGTGTGTTCCTGTTATGATCTAATTTGCTACAGGCACAAGTACACTTGGGTCAACCAACTATGATCTGAGTGCTCCAAACTTATGGAGGGGGAGGAAGGAGAAAAAGGGAGGGAGGGGGGAAGAGAAGGAGGAGCAGTAGCAACAGCAAACTGAGAAACTCAATCCAAAAACTGCGCCCTCTGTTAAAGTGGCTTTATCTCAGGTACTTGTTACACTAATGGGAGCTAACTCCTTCAGTGGGCCTTGGAACACAGAGAAGCTGAACAGTGCTCTGTGGGTTATTAAGAGGTGGACCCTGGAAGGTCTGACATTCACCGATAGCTTATCTTCCTGAAGTTATGTATATTTGGCAGAACTGATCATTCTTTTTCTTGGATTAGCTGGGATTATGGGTCTTGTGGTGGGCAATGAATTTTGAGAAGTGATCTGTGTGGCTTACCACTCCAACCCAAACCCTCATGTTGATGGGAATGAGTGAAGCCATCTTGGAAAAATCCAGAACTGCACTGGATTTTTTTTTTTTTTTTGTGTGTGTGTGTGTGTATGTGTGTGTGAGTAGAATAAACTTTTATTGTGTTATACTACTACATTTCGGGGCTTACTTGTTACTCAGCATAACTGAATCTTTGCTGATTGACATAGGTGATTGAGTTTTAAAGATCTCAATTCTATTAGTATCGTGTGGTTTTGCTTAACCCACCCAGGTCATAGGTAATTTATATAATGCACATAAAAGAGGCAACAGCAATAAAAATGGCCATGTGTGGAATGATTACTAGTTATGGGCATGGCCAAATCTCTGCCCATATTAATCTGTAATCCTCTAGGTGTCCCTGTGAAGAACCTATTGTCCTCATTTTACAAATAGAGACTTTGAACCTCAGAGAGGTTGACAGAATTCCCATGGTCACACAGCTTACAAAGAACACACAGGAATTAAGACTCAGGTAGAGCAGGTACAGAGCACATTTTCCTGACCATTTTGTCATACTGACTTTCAGCTTAGATCCTTCACAAATAACAGACTGCTAAGTATAGGCTTGAGAACAAATTGTCTGTCTGAATCGCATCCACACACTCTCTGTAGGAAGAAAAGAAAAACACAACTAGGATTCATTTTGAACTGTTACCTTTCATAGCCTTTCTTCCTATATGAACCTCTATTGGGAGTGAGCCTGTTTGGAAGTTCTTCTGCATTTGGTCCTCAAATCTTGACTATTTCTCCAACAACACAGCAACTGGCTGTTCATTTGTGATACACATGAGAAAGAATTTCTTTTCCAGCAAGAGATGGCTGGAGACTTATGAGGGGCTTTTGAGGTACAAAGTGGGCTAGTAACATCCACCTTACTGTTTTCTTTTAAACAGTAACATTAAAAAATATTTCCTGCTGTGTTTGGCAACAAAGGCTTATTAATCCCAGCTACCCAGGAGGCAGGAAGATGGCAAATTCAAACCCATCCTAGGCAACTTGGTGAGATTCTACCTCAAAGTAAAAAGTGAGAGGAAGACTAGGGTGGAGCATAGTGATGTGCTTGAATCTTAGCACCACAGACCTGAATGGTACAGATCTCTGCAATTACTACAACTGCTCTCACAGCCAGCATGTCTGTAACATCAAATTCCCTCACACACCCTTCCCTGCTGAACCATGCACTTTCCATATCTCTTTGCTCCAAGACATTTTTTTGCTCTCTCCCACTGTTGGCCCATGTAAATACATCAAGCAGAAACCATGACAGTCCAAATGCTACCCTCTCTTGACATTTCCTCTGCCAAGCAAACCAGTCTGTTGCTTTTGAATTCAGCCTCATCCAAATTCTCAGGACATGGGCAGAATAAGTCAGAGTCTTGCCAGAAGCTCAGTTCCCAGTAGAATCTTTGTCCCCTCTGAAGTAGCATGAGCTAGTTCTCTGTGCTCTGCATTTCTCTCAGCATTCTGGTCTTCCCAACTCCCAACTTCCCAACTCCCACTCCCATGCAGTCTGCTTACAGCATTGTGGGGAATGCCCTAACTTTCAGCTTCAAACTCTTCAACATTCTCCCAACAAACCAGTTCCAAAGGCCTGAGAACCACATGGTCAGGTTTATCACAGCAATGCCCTTGTTCTTTGGTAACATTTTTCTACTATTTACTTTTTTTTTCTTTTTAAAGACAAGGTTTCTCTGTGTAGCCTTGGCTGTCATAGAATTTCCTCTTTAGATCAGGCTGGTCTCACAGAGATCCACCTGCCTCTACCTAACAAGTGCTGGAATTAAAGGCATGTGCCACCACCGCCTGGTTCATAATTGTTTCAGTAAGGGGGCTACCCATGGTTTCTGTTCATCAATTTCACATGCTGAAAAATGTATTTATTCCATTTATTGATAACTAGTAATATGTGAGCGTGTGTGTGTGTGTGTGTGTGTGTGTGTGTGTGTGTGTGTGTGTGTGCGTGTGCGTGTGCATTGTTCAGGGACACATATTTATGAACACTGTCTATTTCAATATTCAGGCTTCATTCTGTGTGTGTGTTGAGAGAATAATGCTCAGATTATTTTGAGTTTCTGTATTTAACACTTGACAGTGTAAAAAACTTCATTCCTTTAGGTAGTTAGATAAATATGTTATGAATGGTTTTAATTACTGTCCTCTTCTTGTGTAAGAGAAACCAGGAGAAGGATAAAGCATCCAACCTACATGTGTTGTCAGAGACTACTCTCTGAGGATGAAGGCCAGGATTCCAGAACAAGGATGCTGCAGCTCTCCCATACTTGTTTCTTAGACTTGGACACGCAGTGCTTAAATCATGTTAGATGCCACTGGCTTCTCTTATCCCGGCTCAGCCTGTAAACATTTATCTCCAGGCTTTCCCAGAAATGTGTCTTATGGAAGGGATTAGCCGTCGCCAGGGCATTTAAAGAGCCGAAGGTGAACTCCTCCAAGCTAACGCTCATAATTAAAGCAGAAAATTCCTGGGGAGGTGGAAGAAAAAAAGTTAGAGAAAATACCATGTTTGGGAAGAAAGCTGGACTCCTGTTGTCCTGGGAGATGGTTCTGCCATCTTCAGCACTTAGCTCTGTCCTAAATCACTGAGTGAGCTTCCGGCTTCACACCAGCATCACTGTCAGATGAGGCAGCCAGAGATGGGGATCTTGATGCTCAAGTGGAGCCACTGATTGGTTTTTATAGTGTTTTTGTCTTGTTTCATTTTTTAAGACAGGGTTCCCCTATATAATCCTGGTAGGTCCTGAATTTGCCATTCTCCTGCTTCAGCCTCCCACGTGCTGGGATTCTTGGCACACGTCAATATTATGCTGGACTATAGTATCATTTAAAAATATTCATAAGATAAAAATATACAGAAGATAAATTTTAAAAATAAAAAATGATAATGAATGAGTATCCATGTTCTGGGTGAAGACACAGCACTTTGCCTCTAGTCCAGGTTCTGCATTGTGTTGTCTCTAATACATTTCCATCTCTGTCTCTCCACCCCAAAAGTGGGACAATGGCAGTCCCTGCCTCCTAGGATTACAAGAGACTTCAATGAAAGAACACACTGAATACAGGGAGAATGAAGTCACACAGCAGACACACAGTAGACTCAGATACAGGGCTTGGGGATTTAGCTCACTGGTAGAATGCTTTCCCGGCAAGCTCAAGGCTCTGGGTTTGGTCCTCAGCTGGGGAGGTGGGGGTGGGTGGGAGTGGACTCAGATATACAGTCAGTGCCTGAATATAAACAATTTGAAAACAACTGCTCTGAGAGTCTAACAAATGTCAAGCGCAGTCCACGTCAAGCGCAGTCCATGTGTTTTATGTGACTCGTGCAATCTTCCACACAGTCCTAAGGAACAGTCCAAGCCCACTTTTTAGAAGGGGAGACTCAAAAGCAAAATGTAAATTGCTCAGGGTCACATGGCTAAGTCTCTTGGGCCAACTGGGTTTGGAGAGCATATCTGATTGATTCTTCTTTTCTTTCTAGGCTACCTAAGACAGGGCAGCTTTGAGAGTGGAGCATGGAGACTTCCTGGCCCCAGAGATTCAGTTAGAGTGTGGGCTGGCGCAATGGGAGGGCACAGGCTGGGAGGGACGCCTGCAGGGGAGGGGAGGGCTGACCTAGGGGAGGAGGAAAGGCATCAAAGACACTCTGCCCATACTGTGATCTTGCCTAGGGCCAGCACAAGATCTGATTTCCTTTGTGGTCTCCTGGTTGCCTGGGGCAGGGAGCTGCTAGAAGCCACAGGCTGCAACCCCGAAACCTGGCATTCCAGTTCTGCTGTGAATTCTAAGGCATTGGCAACTCACATTACTTCCTGGGCAAGTTCCCACTTCTGTAAAGAGGGGATCGTACATCCTGGCTCAAAGGGGTCAGTCTGGGGCTGCTTAAGGGCTTGGTTGATGATTAGAAAGCATAGGGCCTTGAGGTACTGTGCTTTGCCTGATGTGAACTAGGAGTTAAGAAGGACCCTGTAGAGTTTCCATTTAGAGATAACCCTGAACATGCACCTCCCCGGGAAAGAGACTATTGTGCCAGGGATCCTAGTATTGTCTGTAACCAATTCAAGAGCAGGTAAGGAGCCTAGGAGCCCCATGGATGGACAGTATTATTACTATCTAGCTGCATGATAGCAGGGTTGACAAAGACACCATAATAAGCCCTCTCTGTTTTGTACTTCTACTCCTAGCAATTTGGGGGCAAGATGGGGCTGATGACATCTTCTCTGGTGGGCTGGTATCTGTCTTGTTCTATGGTCTGCTCTGCTTTGGGGATACCTATCACATAGGGACACTAAGTAATCGACGGCATCTCAGCCATTTCTTATAGATCCAATATCCTGTGTCTAGGTGGTATTGCAGGCCGAGTTTTAGTGCAGTGGATCAATGCCCGAATCACATAATGTAATGTGATTCTTCAAGAGTTTGATTAATTATGCCACAGTCACAGCCTCAGTTCAGGTTCAGCCTTTTAAAAGTTTTATTATTGTAGAAAGTGATCAATCAGGAGGGGCAGAAAGACAAGTGCCCCACGTTGGCTGTATTTCCCCTCCTCTGTCAGCAACTTGTTCTTCTGGTCTGTTCAGCCGGAGTGTCAGAGAGACCAGGTCTCATGACAAACTGGGGTGGAGCACACTTTTGACCCATAAAGCAGGGGTTCTCTAATGGCAAGCAGGCTGCGTTGGTGCTCAATAAACACACGGGAAGACCTTAGTAGTTTACAGTTCAGTATCCCAACCATGGGGATGCTGATGTTGTGGTCTAAGGCAAGGTCTGGGCATCCCTCAAAGATTTTAATGTGCAGCCAAATGTCTTGGGCTGTATTGCCTCTACTTCAAATTTGTATGTTGATATCTTAATCCCCAGAATCCCTAGGCTGTATATGAATATATGCCTTCAAGAGTTAGTTCAAGTTACATGGTCTTAGACCAATATGACTAGTTTCCTCCTACAAGGAGGAAATTCTTCCACACCAGATCCTGTGAAGTCAACGGAGGAAGTCAGCCATCTATAAACTAGGGAGAGAGGCCTTAGAAGAAACCAACCTTACCAACAACAGGACCTCGGACGTGTAACCTCAGAACTGGGAGGAAGTAAATTCTGTCATTGTGGAACCCTCTCAGGCTCTTATCCTTGGCTCTGACAGCCTGAGCAAAAGACCACACTGATGATGGTAGTCACTGACCTTGTGGGAGCAGCTACAGGCTACAGCTTCTGGTGTAAGAAATCTGGGGGGAAGGTTCATTTCCCTCAGCCTGTTTCCTCTGTCTTCTTCATCCTCTTGGATCTCTTCCTCCCAGAATTCCTCACAAATGTCCATAGTTGGTAGGGGTTTCAGGTTTTAGCATTCTAGGAAGTACCTAAATTTTAGTGTGGGATTCTACTTTTTTCTTTTCTTCTTCCTTCCTTCCTTCCTTCCTTCCTTCCTTCCTTCCTTCCTTCCTTCCCTCCTTCCTTTTCCTCCTCTTCCTTCTTCTTTTTCTTCTTGCTACAGATAGAGCCTGGGGCCTTGCATACATGGTATCTCCAGACCTTAATGTGGGATTTAAAGAATTTATTTCTATTGTGTATATATACCACAGTAGGGGTAGAGAAGTCAAAAAATACTTTGTTGGAGTCAGAACTCATGACTTAGGTTTGGGCTGCAAGTGTTTTCCTTGCTGAGCCACCTCTGATGTGGGATATTTATTACTGGCTATTTTTTTTTTTTTTGGATAGGATCTTTCTAAGCTGTCTAGACTGGCCTTGAGTTTGCCATTTTCCTGCCTCAGCTGTGCTAGAACTGGGTTGCAGGTGAGCACCACCATACATATCCTTAATGTGGAACTTTGTTTTTGTTTTTTGAGATAGGGTTTCTCTGTGTGGAATTAAAGGTGTATACCTGGCTAATGTGGGATTCTTTTATTTTATTTTATTTTATTAGTTCAAATTAGGAACAAGCTTGCTTCAGATGTCAATCCCTTCTCCCTCTCCTTCCACTGCCCCCCAACATCCCACCTGCCCCTCCCTAGCCACCCACCTCCACTCCCCAGGCAGGGTAAGGCCCTCAAAAGGGGCTCCCCAAAGTCTATAATGTGGGATTCTTAAGGGCAAATTTCTTTTGGTAATGACAGAATTGTTTGGATCTCACTAAGTTAGTAGCTGAAATACATTTGGGCCAGTAACTTTCCAGTTTTTATTACTACAGTAATGGTCAATAGTATGTGACAACAACAGTTCTCAGTGTCTGTCTCTCTGTCTCCCTCTGATTGTGTTTTTGTCTGTTATTTCTTCATTTTCATTCATGGGATCCTTCTGTCACTGCGATTTGTGTGTATTTATGTAAGGGAACAAAGGGGTTGACCGTCAGATCTAAGCTCCTACAGATACTCAGTGGTAAGTGCAGGATTTGAACCTATGAAGTCTGCTTTCAACTGTCAAATACACACATCATCTTGATGGAAGGTATCGAGCTCAGAACAGAGCTGAAGAGCCAGCTTTGCTTTCCAAGGGTAGATAATGGGAATCTTCTCTGGAAAGCTACCCCCTCAAAGTCCTCTAGGTACTGCTCTATGTGGGAAATCAAACGTTCATCAATAGTTATCCCCTGTACACTTATAACTCTTATATGCTCCTGGTGTTCTTCTGCATCTTAAATCACTTGTAGATTATTTATACCTAATGTAATACAAATGTCTGTAAGTAGTTGGTTGTCAAAGTATATTGTTTGAGGAACAATGCCAAGAAAAATGTCTGCACATATTTATTATAGAAACGTTTTTTTTTTCTGAATATTTGGAGCTGTGCTTGATTAAACCTGTGAATGTAGAACCCTGGGATATACAGGCCTGGCTGTGTCACCTTTCTGCACAGGAGGATTATACTTCAGCCTTATCAACATTGGATGTGGCCATGTGACTTGCTTTGTTTTCCTATACAATTTGAGAGGAAGTGATAATGTGAGCAAATCCTTTAAAAGCCACCATGTGGAACTTTCTTCTCTTCTAGCATGAGTTTAGCCAAGGCTAGACTGTTCGCTTAGCCTGGGTGCAGTATAAAGATAGAATAGAGAGGTGAGAAGTCTGGTCTTGAAAACTTTATCTTTGTGGATAGCCAATGAGACTTAAAGGGCTGTTTGTTATTGCATCATAACATAGTAGAAACTGACTGATACATCCTCCAAATATTGATATATTTAATGTGTGTTACTATTACTGATAAGCCAGCAAATAAGCAAAAAAATGTGACATGTCAGAAATAATGTAGGGATAACATCTTAGAGTAATCAATAAATGCTATTAGTGTTTATCGAAGTAATCTGCCAAAATATTTCAGCCTATCTTCTCTGGATATTTTCTATCCATCTGTCTGATCCTACCTCCCAAGGCTAAGGGACCATAAACATCTGTCTGGCTCAGTACACCAGCTATAACCCTTTCACAGGAATTCAGAAAGATACAATGTAGCTGACTTGAAGTTACTTTATATTCTGGACATGGAAAGATTGGGAGAGAAGAAGGCTAGGTCTTCTTTTACAGATTGGATAAAGATGACAGAACTTCTCAAAGTCAGTATTCAGTCCCTGTCTTTACTTGCTACTTTTAGTCCCCAATTTCTTACTCTGTCTCACAGACTGCAGACATATGGCCTGTCAACTGAATGTAGAATGTAGGTTTTTATTCAGTCCATTTCAAATAAAACACTGGTCTAAGCACAGGCATTTGTACCATATTGATCGCCAACACTCCATGTGTGAGGTAGTGCACACAGAGAAAATATCAGTATTTCTGTATTTTGTTCAAAAACCCCTGGAAGCCTGGGTTAGAAACCATCCACTGAAGTTGAGCAACTGTTGCTGATTGGGCTGATAAATTCCCCACAGTCAATAGTTCTCTTGCTCACCTTATATTAGGTCCATAGCACTCATTTAGATTCTTTGTTTATCCTGTGTAGCCAATTAATTTGTCAGTCTGGGGATCCATTATCCCTTCTCTTTCCCTCCCCTTCCCTTCTTCTATTCGGTCTGTCTTTTTCTTCCCCTGTCTCCCTCTCTCTCTCTTCCCTCCCTCTCTCCTTTTTATGTATTTGTTTTTTTTTAAAGACAGCATCTTTTGCTGCTCTGGAACTTACCAAGTAGCCTAGGCTGGCTGACCAGTGAACCATAGGAATCAACCTGCCCCCACATCCTCAGTCCTGGGAATACACACACACTCCACCATGCCTAGCTTTTCTTACATGGGTTCAGGGATTTTATTCAGGTCACTTGCAAGGCAAACATTTACCAGCTGAGCTATCTCCCTAACCATGTATTCTTGTTTTTCTATTTCTCTTTGTAAGAGAAAATTTTATATGTAGTATGAGCTAGCCTCGAACTTACCATGTAGCCCACCAGGCTAGCCTTGAGCTTGGAACCTGTTACCTTAGCCTCCTGAATTCTGGGTTTTACAAGCATGGGTCACAATGTTCAGCTCACCTCCTTTCTCCTGCATCAAATTTGTTGCTATATTAACCTTCTGCTGACTAAAACTTCCTCCCAGGGATCAGGGAAGGGAAGGTCTGTGCAGGCCACACTATAGAGTGTGGGCATACAGCTATATGAGTCTGCTCCTAAGGAACCCATGCTGGAGTTCCCATGCCAGCATTCAGTTTGCCGGCCTCCCCTCTGCTTGCCTTCTAAGGAGATTAAGAACGGACATTTTATTTTGTTTCCGTTTCAGTTTATTTGAAGGTTTTATGATGTCTTGGTTGAATGGCTCTTGGGACTTCCAAATAAACACGGTGCTTTTAAAAACGGAACGTTGTTTTTATTTATTCCTTTTGGGTGCCCAGTGACCTCTGGGTATATTAGGCAGCTTTAAATTATAATTAAAATAATAACTGTGGTCCTAAAATAATAATAGATGTTGAATTACAGAAACGCCAAATTAGGATGTCCCGAAAATCTGTCTGAAGGAAGCCAGAGGAAGCCTGAAATTTAAAAAGAGATCTTTGTGCCAATGGAAAAGAATGAAGCTCTATAGCCATAGCCTCAATTTTTTATTTTTTATTTTTTGCTTTGTTTTGGCTTCCTATTTTGTGCAGTCTGTGTTTATTGGACTTGGGGCTCATTAGTTGACTTTAACATGGCTTTACAGGCAGAAGAAAATAATGAAATCTCTTTGTCGCCTGGGTATATCCCTATATTTTAATAATTTTGACAATTTCCCACATCCATAGTCACAAGCAGTGGGAGCCGACTATGCTTCCTCCCTGATACCAAATCCTCAGAGCGCTTTCAGGTCCAAGACATACATCTGCATCCCTCCATCTGTCATCTTAGCTCATCTCCCTCTTCCAACTGTTCTTAAATTAAATGACTACATGTAATGATGAGAGATTTTCTCATGAAAGCTTAGGAGAACTCATCCAAAGACAAATTAAAACATTGCGAAGTAATCACCCGCCTCACTCCCTCCTCTGCTCAACCCTGGGTGCCTGTTAGTGCCTGAGGGAGTTCATCAATGTTTGTGGACGAAAGCAACCAGGAAGAAAACCCACACAAGAGAGGATGGGAGCTACCTGAGGCCAGCTGCAGCAGGGGCAGGGATAAAACAGGCCTCCTTCAGCAGCAGAAGGCTGTGTGGTGTACAGGGCTCCAAACACCGGGAAGAAGAAGAGGAAGGGAAGAGGAAGAAAATAAAGCATCGACTTTTAGTGTATCTTGGGAGGAGTCAATCTCAGCATACGAAATCTCCGTTTGCTCCCTCACTTTCCACTGACCATGGGTAAATGGAGAAGGGTCCTGCAATGGTCAGAGGCCACTGGGGTTTGTGGGACTCCAGCTTTGTTGCTCATTCCTCTGTTTTTTCCTCCTTCTACCACTGGTTGAAAGACACAGTACCTTCAACAGTTCTGTCTTATAGGAATCCATCCTAATGAGACAACCGGGAAGATTCACCGAGCGCAAAGATGTTCACTGGGGCATTGTTTATAATACTGACCCCAGAGTGGGGATGACATCAGAGGCTATGGGGCTTGGCAGAGACCATGGTGCCACTGATGCCAAAGTGCCCTCCACCTCTGCTCAGTGCACTACTGATTCATCCACAGTGCTTTACTTTTAGAAGTGAGGTGAGCAGGGGCTAAAATAATCTCTTATGACCCCACAAATGGATGAGAAATCCTTTGCATCTTTGTGCAGATGTTCAAGAGTTGGATTCTGTCTGGCCACAATGAAAAGGCTCAGTAAGAGGAGTATTTTGGGGACTTCTTGGCTGTCAGTAGTTGCTGCTAGAATGGTGCCCAGGGGAAGTCTGGAAACCCCAACAATGTCGTTGATGCTGCTAGCTGCTGCAAAGTCAAGAGCTAGCCTGTTTGGGCTTCAATCTTTCTAAGGTAGGCTGATCAGTGAGATTCCTCAGTATTCCCTAGCTAAAGGCATTATTTGGGGAACCAAGTGATGGGACAGTTAAGGAAGTCCTCACTCTCTTGTCTTCTCCCCACTTTCTCAAGAAGACTTGGTTGCTCCACCCATATCACATTCTTGTAATATTCCATCATTTATATTCTACATCTCCATGTGTCTACTGTGAAGGATAAAGTCAAGAGCAATTCTAGAGCCAGGTATGGTGGTGCAGACACATAACCTCAGCACTTGGGAGATGGAGGCGGGTGGGGATCAAGTTGAAGGCCAGCCTTGCTCCATAGCAAGACCCTGTCTTAAAAAACTAAAAAAGATTTCTGATTCAACACCGTGCATGTCCAGAACCTCACAGAGCAGTTTTCAATAGCATAACATTTGGGTGGGTGAGCTGGCTCAGTGGGTAAAGGTTCTTCCCACCAAGCCTGATGACCTGAGGTCAATCCTCAGAACCCACATGGTGGAAGGGAGGACACAGCTCTTGCAAATTATCTTCTGAATCCACTCAAGAATTGTACATGTGCTCCTCCTTAAACACACACACACACACACACACACACACACACACACACACGAACACACCGCTTCATCAATAGTAAAGCATGCCATTGTGAAACTACATATAAAGTGAACCTGTGTCCACACTCTACCATATACAAATCAGTAGCCATTTAAAAAAAAACAGCTTACACTTTATAAGATCCTTAAGAGTGTGTAGAAAAAGCAATATTATTGCTGACATCAGAACCATCACTTCATGCCAAAGCCTGCACTTGTGCCTTCATGGAAAGTTTCTTTTTCTGTGCTCCTGCCTCCCCCAGAGTTACATACTGTCCTTATGCAACCATGGCTCAGGAGGAAGTCAGTGCAAACACAGAGAATGGGTCTTCATCTCCTTCTCTGCCACAAACTTGGCTTCTGCTCTAGCTGCATCTCTGGAACAAATGGGAACCAGAAGGCAGGGATGTTCAGCACTGCTTATTTCATTTTACATTGAGTGTTGGCTCGCCTCTTGTAGATGCTCTTTGTATCAGCTGGTGCAGCATGTCAACTAGAGCAGGGTCACAGTGAAAGCCTCTGTGGACTGTGTGTTGTTACCATGCCTTCCTTCTGACAACATCGATTCATCACTGAGGCACAAGCACCAGCGTAGTCCTTTGCTTTGCTTCTTAAATGTTCCCATTTTTTTAAACTTCCCTTTTAGCTTCCTCTTTACTAGCTGAGTGACAGGAACTCAATGATGACCACTTCATTAGCCAATGACCTTGTTGCTCTGGCCTTCTGCCTGCTTGTTCTCCTGGGCAGGTTGCTGTACGTAACAAGTCCTCATTAAAGGTCAGGACCTTAGAGCCACCTGCAGCAGAATATATAATATATATAATATATATATATATATATATATATATATATCTTGAGAAATCAGGCCTGTTGGTTCATATTAGGGCCTATTTATTCACTGTACACCAGTGTCCATGACAGAGATGAACTGTTACTTTTAAAATAAAATCATAAGGTGTTCCCAGTGAATATGGGGTGCAGGGAGTAGGATCATCCATGCTCTATCAGGGAAACTGTGTCTTCCCCCACTGTTCAGAGCAAATCTTCATATACAGTCATCTTGTAAAGTAGTGAGGCTAGGGGATGTAGTACATCTATGAATCTAGACGCATACAGAAAGGGAAGTTTTGTGTGTTTTAAGTCAGTGCAGCAGGAGCCCATGGTGACTTGGCACACTCTTCCTGCTAGTATGCTGATAAGATGCTAAAGTTTACCACTCCTGTGGTTGGGACAGATTAAAGCATTTCATATACATTATCTTGTTAGATATTTACTATGTCCCTCCAGTGTAAATACTATTGTTACCCCCAGTTGATGAACAGAGAAATGGAGGTTTAGAATGGTCCAGTGACTGCCTCTAGTTCCCAGAGCAATAATTATGTAGAGGATGGAATTGACTAGAGTTGTTCCTGACTCTTACATGGCTGTGATTCTGCAATGATACTATTTGGTCTCTTTGGGGCAGTGGCATTTTGGGTGGTGTTTAAAGAGAACCATGTTGTACTTGTCTCCCCAAATGTCTCTATTAACGCAATAGGAGATTTCTTTAAAAATTAAGTCTGGGAATAAGATTGCCCCTCCACACACACAGCCATTTTCTGTCTTCTCCAGGACAAACTTTAAGTTCATTCCCATATCCCCTGGGAGTCTGGTTGGACAGATCCCTGATGGAGATTAGAAATAGCTCTCATGGGCTATTTTAAGGAAAATGTGATGTCAGAAAATGAGGCAGGAATGGGCACCCAGAAGGGAAGAAAACGCATAACAGGAGAGGTTGAGGGGTGGTGACAAGAGGGAACAGACAGAGATGGTTGGGAAATGTGGGCACAATGGCCCACACCTGTAATTCCAACATTTGGGAGGCAAGCCTGATCTACAGAGTCCCAGGGAAGCCAGGTCTTCATAGAGAGAGCCTGTCTAAATAAATACATAAGTAAATAAACATACAACAAGCGGTGTGATAATGTGGGCAAAGATGGATGAGTAGGTGGAGATGCTTTTGAACATGGACAACATATTTCCGCCTCATTCACTGTGGTTGGCTGATAGAGGACTCAGCTACAGAAGGCAAATCCTCTCAGCCTCCAGCAAAGCCACTTTTCTCTCTGCAGAAACACAGCCCAAAAAATAGGCAGGAATACCTGCTGGCCTCTTTCTGAGAACTCTAGGTACAATGTGGAGGTGTCTGGTGACACTGTAATTTCCTTTGAACTGTAAGGTTTTGTTTGGTGCACTTGTCTGGAGGGTTAGTCTTTTTGACTGTGTTAACTCATTTGGCATAATATTTGCTTTCATGGAGACACACGAGAGGTGGGATTCGACACTCTTATTCAGCAAGGCTGGACACCGTCCAATGGCATGGTGCTACACCTCTGCAGGTCATGAATTGTATCTTCCGGGCTAAGGAAGAGAAGACTAAAGCATTGTTGGGGAGATATTGTTTGAAAGCTGAGTGGTTAATGAGCAAGATGACCTTCCCATTTCTTCCTTTTTTTTTCTTTCTTGGATAAGGGTTGCAGCTACGGTGAAGTTTTACCGAAGCTAGCCAGTGCCACAAGCAGATATAGTTACTCATATTGCTCTTGTTGGCAATGCTGTAGAAAAGCATATTGTCTCCCTGGAAATGAGGTTTTTAAGAAGTCAACCCAGGACTGGAGACACGCTCCGTGGTTAAGAGCATTTGTTGCTCTTGCAGAGGACTTGGGTTCAGTTTCCAGAACACATATGGTGGCTTACAATCATCCATAACTCTAGTTCTAGGGTCTCTGATGCCCTCATCAGAGAACAAGGCACACACATGGTGCACACACATGTGATCAAAACATTAACACATAGAAAATAAATCAACTTAAATTTTTCTTAAAATTAAAAAAAAATACAACTTGGTGCGGGGGGGGGGGGGGAGGGGGGAGGGGAGAAGGAGGAGGATGTGGCTTATTTGGGAGAGTGCTTGCATATCACACACGAAGCCCTGGTTTCAAGACCTAAACCCCCATAAACTAGACGTGGTGGTGTCTGTTTAATCCCCATACTTAAGAGGTAGAGGGAGGAGGATCCAAAGTTCATTATCCTTGGCTCTACACAACAAGTTTGAAGCTAGCCTGGGTGACATGAGACAGTATCTTAAAAAACAAACAAACAAACAAACAGAAAGGTAAAAAGGAATATAACTCAAGCTGGGCATGGTAGTGCACATTTGTATCTCAGCACTTGGAGGCTGAAGCAGGAGAATTACATTTGGTATGAGACAAGCCTGGGCTATAGTACAAAACATCAAAAAAGCAAAAATTGCAACTCATGACAGCCAATCTCAAGATGGAGATGGATATTAACTAGAAACCATAAACCAATCTAAGGTGAACTATAAGAAGTTCTGGCAGAGGAGTCAAAGGAATATAGAAGACTACAAGTGGGCCCCACACTGATGGGAAGAAACTGCAGCCTGCCTGCCTCTCTCTCCCCAACCAAGACATTTCTGCCTTCCCATCCCTGGGAAGAGATTCGGATGGTGTTAACTACTGAACGCTTGCCTGACTCTCTACTCCCCTTTCCCTGGGTAGCTGTGGTGAGTTGGCTGCCGAGACGTAGCCCTGAACCTATCCATCAAGTCTACGGAAGAGAGAGTTAGAAAGGCAAACATTATCTGGAATCAATATCTTTACAAATCCAAAGGAAACCCCAGCTCCCGAAGGGTTAAGCCAGGGAAGGAAAAGCCATCAGGCTGTTTAGTGAGCTAATGTTTTTATTGACGGGGAGGCCTTTAAGGCCCTAACAGCAAAAGTGGGGAAAATGGCAGATTGTTTGGCTGGGGAGAAAGCGGGGAAAGGACTTTATCCTGCTTGCTCCTTCCAAGTCCCTGTACTCAACCACCTGAAATCCATCTAATGCAGGGGTAGACTCATAACCTTGGAAAAAATTCAACCTAAGGAGTTTTCCCCTTTGTCCTACCCTCTGCCAATGTGGAGTCCACATCTTCCACTGAGAACTTTGTCTAATGCACATCTCTGGCTAATGCCTGCTCTTCGGAGCACATCTTAATTTAACAATTGTTATAAAGCAATCCGAAGCTAACATTCCTGGGATAATCCATATTTCAACCTAACTACCCTGGCAGAACACTTCAATCTAATTCCCCTACTGTAAGTACATAGCAATCTAACACCCTCATATAATGTACATCTCAGTCCATTATTTTGTATTTTGTAAGCCATATTTTGATATGTCTTTTCCATTAAGTCACAGGACTGTCTGGAGACAGTGGCCATCCCTGTGCTGAAAGCTTCCGTAGTTCTTACGTTGTCCTTTGGTGACAGGCTGCTGATGGATATGCTCCTGAACTTTCACCTTTGACATCTTGGGTTCAACTCTGTCTTGTTTCTGTACTTGGAGTCTTGAGCATCCTGTTGGGAGCAGGGGCAACCGGAGAGCCCTGACAAGCTCTCTCTTATGCTAACCAGCAGGGCAGGCCACCTCAAAAGATCAGAGTGTACCTCAGGAGAGAGCCATGAGAGGTCAATGTCAGGGTCAGGGGTCAGGGTGTAGCTGTTGGCTAATAGAGTGCAAGCTAACCTGTCGTCAAATTGCTGGGCTCAAAGACAATGGCTGCCTCCTGCTGATGATTTTACCCTGGGGGAGGGAGTTACTGGCTTTATTGGAAACCTGCCAGCTTCAGAGGTGATGGAAGTGGCTGATCACAGCTAAAGACGGTTTGATTGTTGATGGAGAGGCAGTTCTGTGGTTGGTCCCCAACCGAAAGGTCCACACGGTTGCTTATTGATGTCTGAGTTTTCCACATATGATGGATTTCTCTTCCATCTCCTGTGCAGCTGGAACACCAGTCTGCTGTGGAGGTAGGCCACTGTGATGGTCAGTCATAGATTTCTTTCTGGACCTAAGCACCATTAGAGGCAATATTGTCACTGAGTCTTGTCATGACTGAGGATGACATCAACCTTCTGTTGCTAGTTCAATGGGGCTAAAAAGAAATCAACCCAATAATTGGGTATAAAATAGCCTTCAAGACCAAGGCAAATGGGTAAACACAAAGAAGGGAGTGAATATATTCTGGAAGAGATACAGTATTCTATTAATATCCTAACCTCAAACTTTCAATACATTTCATGCAGGACAAAGAGATGGATTGATCTTTATTATTCTTTCTTCATCTATATTATTCTTTCCTTACTTATATTAGTTTTTTTTAATCTACTGATTGGGAGATCTAACCAGGCTAGTGGTTCAGTTAGATAGTCCAAGGAACAGAGTTTACGAAGACTGAGATTCCCCCAGTTTCCTGGCATACAATACATTCAAGAAAGGTGAAAATGGGAGGTGGAGAACAAAGTGCAGATGTAAAAAGTGATGCTCATAAAAGTCATATGGATAGCAGAGAATTGCCAGCAAGCACACAGACTGCTGAGACAGACATTGAGGGTCCAGAAGGCACAGACGGGTGAACAGCTTATTAAAAGTGCCAGGTTGTTCCCCTTTTGTATTATGCCTCAGGGGATGGCACTGACTTGCATTCTCTAACTTCACAATGAAGCATTCAGCAGAACCACTCCAGATTATGAAGAATGGCCTTCTAGGATATCACATGTCAGGAAACATGGCTTCAGCCATGTCAGAGGTGTGAGGCATATGGTGAAAGTTTGGTTTGTCTGTAGATAACCATTTTTGCTTCTTTAATCCTGGGTGCTCTTTGATAAAGAGTATCACACCGTCCACTGAACAAAATTACAACAAGACTGATTCAACTAGAGGACTGTTGACTACCTGGTGTAAAGTCCACATTAAAAGCACATATCCACACATTTGTTTGTTTCCTTTCATTTCTTCCCCCTCTCTTTCCTTCCTCCTTGTGGATAGAACTCAGGGCCTGATAGGCAAAGTACTTCATCACTGAGTTACATCTCCAGTCCTTGTTTTCTTTCACCCTTAAGCTGGGACATGGGTTTTTTATTCAGATGATGAGAATTAATAAGTACTAGGTTTTGGATAATAAATCTCCTTGGTAACTATGTATTTAGAAATATAGGTATATCCAACTTGACTAAGGAATGACTTTAGTGTAGACATCAGTAAACTATGGCCTAAAGGATAAATCTGGCCCATGTCCTAATTTTGTAAATAAAGTTTTATTGAAACATTGCCATGTTCATTCATTTACATATTAACTATGTACCTACTATGTAAAAAAGTAATAGAGTTGTTGCAACAAAGATGCTATGGTCCATAAGGCCTAATAGCTTTATTAGAAATGCCTTTGTAGAAAATGTTTTTCAGGCTTTATTCTATACCGGGATATTCCTTCATTTTTTTGTTTAAAAATCTAACAACTTAAAAATTATATTCATTTATATATATGGGAAGGGTGGGAGTACAACAGTTTACATGTGGAGGTCAGAGAACAGCTTGAGGGAATCTGTTTTATCCCCCTACCATGTGGGACCTGGATATCAAACTCAGATCATGAAGCTTGGTGGCAAGCGCCTTTACTCACCGAGCCACATCACAGGTCCTTGTTTACAATCTCACGAGGACTTGCAATATGCAAAGCAGTGATAAATATCAAACATTTCCTCAGGGAGCTGAACTCTTTTCTTTTTTTGCACAAGCATTTTGTTATTGGTAGAATATCCCTGATTCCATGGAGCAACCTGAGTGTTCTGCACTGGTTGGGGCAGCCATGGATTATTCTTATGGTCCTAAATGCTCAGTGGTCTGTTAATAGATGACATAAGTGGTATAGCCAGTCTGTTTGTGCCTGGAAAACTCTGGACTTTTCGATATTCTAATTGGGGAAAGAGGAAATTACCTGAGGGGGAGGACGGAGGTCAGGAGGGGAGGTGAACAACTGAGGACACATATGAAGAAGCTATGATGAAACCAAGTATTTTGCATGCTAAACTAACAACTCAGTATTGAAAAAATGAGCATAGTGGAGCTAGAGAGATGGTTCAGTGGTTAAGAGAACTCGATGCTCTTGTGGAGAATCTGGGTTTGGTTCTTAACGCCCACATGGAAGCTCATAGTTGTCTGAAACTCTAGTTCCAAGCATCTGATGCCCTCTTCTGGCCTCCTGGGGCACTAGGCACACATGTGGTGTACATACATACCTGTAGACAAAACACTCATGCATAAAATAAAATGCATATAAAATAAAAATTCATATAAAATAAAAATAAATACTTCTTGAGAACAATAAGGATATGTTTTCTCAACCCATAATCTAAGAATTAAATGAGATTTTTATATGTATATATGTATTTTACATATATATAGTGACTTTATCTAAAGCTTACCTCACAGTTATTTTAACCATTATGTTAATATATTATAATTAGCACAGATGCTAATACCATTATATTAACAGTATGAATATCATCTCATTTGAATAGGTTAACATAATATGACTAGATACATGAATTTTCCTGTAATTATTACTAGTACTTGGGACTTTGTTAGTGCTATACCTATATTTGCATATTGTTTTAAACATCCCCAAACAAAGTTTGGGGATATACCTTAGTTGGAGAGAGATTTTTTAACATATGCAATGTTAAATGGTTTAATGCCAAGTACTGGAAAGAAAACCAAAACAAAATAATTATCCTTAGCAACTCTAACTCTTATTGGTTAATTAATGCAACTGGTCACACTGGACAAGTGTGGTGTGCTGAGGTAACCAAAGATCAAATGAAGTCTACTCAGCGCCAGCTGCATGCTTAGCCTTCTCCCTCCACCATTTCTAGCAGCTCATATGACTGCATATTTAATGAATTCATTTGGTTATTTTGTTTTGTTTTGTTTTGTTTTTAGACCGTTCATATATGTCAAGCTGCCTCAGACTCCATGTGTAGCCGAGGATGACCTCGAAGTTCTGATCTTTTCACATCTACCTCCCTAGCGCAGGATTTCAGGTGTGAGCCACATTGCCTGCCTGGTGTTTATTGCTCTCTATCTTATGTGGAGCTCAGAATGACACCACTGCTCAAAACAACTTCCTACCTCTCCATCTCTGACTGTTTCACAATTAACTTTTCAGCTAGCAATTTGTTTTCAGTGTCAATGAATTAATTAGATGTTCAATGCTCTTTACTAGGATTTTATCCTGTCAGTGAATAGGAAAGAAACACCAATTATTATTTAATATATATTGAAGAGCTTCATAAGCACAGACATAACTTGCCTTGTTGTTGAGATGACAGCATACTTCCGTCAAGCACGATGTAGAAAAGCAGTTGGACACTCATGGAAGCCCAAGCTCTCAGACACTGTGATACCATAGACTGCTCTGACCCCTGGCCCCTGAGAGGTCAAGCAGTTTCTAATTATTTTTCCCTAAGCACAGTTTCTATATTGGGATTACTAAATGGTCACTTTCAAAGATGCTATCCCATAACTCCTTGTCCCAGGCAAAGGGAACCCTTTAAGAAGCAGTGTTTCCTACCACCACGAACAGAATAGTGGGATTGGCACAAGTACAAATGTGCCTGAATGAAAGCTTTAGTCCCATTGGGCTTCATTGCTCCACTTTCATAGATTGGCTCAGGTCACCCAGAGCAATATCCAGAGTTGCTGGCCAGAGAATCAGCTGGACAATGTGAACTCCTGACAGTGAAGAATGCTCTCTACATATTTGGTGCTATTTTGACCCATTGGTCAACTGTGTAAGCTTTGAATAAGTCAGCTCTGAGTTCAAGTCTTGCCCATGTTGCTTACCAGGAACTTGCCTTGTATCACTCTGACCCTTGGTTTCTTCATCATTAGTGAAAAATCTTGCCTCCCTCATAATTGTTTTGCATATTAATATGAAAAAGGCACAGTAAATAGTCGCTGCTCTAATTTTCATCACATGGCTGTACTAGAATAGAAATAGAACTCACAGTTCCTGTTTGGGATGGCTTAAACAACATGGTATAATCAGAAATTCATAAAGCAAGGTCAAGAGACAGTGACACACTTACGCATGGATAATGTAAGTCAGTTAAAAGTTGATGGTATCAGAGTGACTCATGGATATGATTTGTTGTTCACAGACTGTAAAGAAGTCTGGACTGTTTGGCCTTCATAACTTGAACATTTTCTAGCAAAAACTCTTGCACATTTCAACATTCAATGTACACCTACTGAACTCCAACTGGATTTGAAAATTCATCACAATTCTAGCAAAAGTAACCATGGGTATAATTCATATGTGCACAGATATGAAACATGAACACTATTCCTGTTGGAGATGTCTTGAAGTCATCATCAGGAGTACAAAAGTGAAACAGAAATTCTTAATGGAACGGGAGAATACCACGGAATATTACCTTGCAATAAAAATGAGTGATATAGTGCTGTGACACTGATGGTCCTTGACCATGCCAAGCTGAGTGAAAGCAGCCAGTCAAAGATATACATACTAAATTATTCTATTTATAGGATGTGCTCAGTGCACAAAAGTTTACAGACAGAAAGTAGATCAGTGGTTGACGAGGCTCAAGGGTGTTGGCTGGAAACAAGAATGAGAGTTCTCTTTGGGATGATGATGGTCATGTCTGAATGAGCCAAGTGATGACCACAAAGATTTGTGAACATGTTCACACTCATTGAGTAGTGTCCTGTAATGGGATGAATTGCTTAGTACAGGAATTATATCCCAGTTGTGATTAATAATTTAAGAAAGGGGGGACACACACTGAGATATCATCAGAATACTGAAAAGATGGTTCAGTGACTAGTAGTGTTTGCTGTTCTTGAAGAGTACCAAGTTCAATTCCAGCAATCATACTAGGTATCATATAACTGCCTGAATCTGCTTGCAAGCTCTCTCACACATAAATACACACACACAATTGGAAATGTGCTTCAAGACTGCTCAACTACATGCTTTAATATCTAAGGGATTGGGCTGGAGAGATGGCTCAGAGGTTAAGAGCTCTTCCAAAGGTCCTGAGTTCAATTCCCAGCAACCACATGGTGGCTCACAACTGTCCATTATGAAATCTGGTGCCCTCTACTGGTGTGCAGATATACATGGAAGCAGAATGTTGCATACATAATAAATAAATAAAATAAAAAAAAGATTTAAGGGATTACTTTATGGGAATCATAAAATATGAAACCACTGTTTTTGTTTACAAATACATATGAAGCTGGTATGCCTATTCTGTGTACTCTCTCATGTGTAGTTCATAGACTAACTTTTTTTTCTTTTGAAATAGTGTCTCACTTTCAACTTTCCAGGTGCATCAGGTTAACTTCAAAGTCACAGAGATTTGCCTCTGTCCTTTTAGTACTGGCATTAAAGGTATGTGTCAACATGCCTGGTGACTAACAACCATTTTATTAAGGTGTCCCTTACATACCATATATTACAAAATTCACTCACTTTGGATGTAATTATATCCATATATTTTAATCACAAGTGACTACATTTTTTAAAATGTAGAGTTTGATGCATCCAGCTAAGTATTCTATTTCTGAGCTATATCCTGAGCTCCTGTACTTAAAACTTTTATAATAAAAACAAAAACTATTTATATATTTTGTTTGGACATCTATACATCAGTATGTATTATTAGTGATCTAATTTTGGAAAGAGTTAGTAGTATAAAGTTAAATCTATTACATTAGGGGCTAGACAGATGGCACAGCAGGTAAAAGTGTACTTTTCTAGAGGACCTGGGTTCAATTCCCAGCACCCACATGGCAGTTCACAATGGTTTATAACTCCAGTTCCAGGCATTCAATTCCCTCTTCTGGCATCTATGGGCACTACACATACAAACATGCAGGCAAACACCCTGATACATAAAAAACAAATAAATGTTTAAAAAAATAGAAAAATACACAGCAGCAACAAGAAGTGATTTGATGTGGGATAATGCTCTTGTTCACTTAAAGATTTGTCACTTGTATTGGTTTAGTAAAATGCTGATTGGCCAGTATCCAGACAGAAAGTATAGGTGGGGCTACCAGACTAGGAGAATTCTGGGAAGAGGAAAGGCAGAGATGAAGTTGCCAGCCAGATGAAGAGGAAGCAAGATGAGAATGCCTTACTGAGAAAAGGTACCAAGCCATGTGGCTAAACATAGCTAAGAAGTATGGGTTAATTTAAGTTGCAAGAGTTTGTTAGTAATATCCCCGAGCAATAGGCCAAACAGTTTATAATTAATATAATCCTCTGTGTGTTTATTTGGGACTGAATGACTGCAGTACTGGGCCGGACAGAAACTTCCATCAACAGTGATTGAGAAGCTCAGCAAAGCAGGACAGGTATTTGTTGCTGGAGTTTTTCTTGTTCTGCCAGGTACTGCTGCTGCTTCAGCCCCAAATTAGCACACAAACACTTATATTAATTTTTAAACTGTTGGCTGAAGGCTAGGGCTTCTTTTTGGCTAGCTCTGTCTTAATCGTTAACCCATAACTACTAATATGTGTATTTCTACGTTGCCTTATCTTACCAGATAATGCCTGGTGCATCCTGTCTTCCTGGTCTCTACATGGCGTCTCTCCACCTACCTTTCCCAGAATTCTCCTCATCTCCTAGTCCCGTCTATCTTCTTGCCTCTATTGTCCAAACAGTGTTTTATTCATCAATCAATAAGAGAAACATATATACTAAAGGACATCTCCCATCAGGTTTTTTGAGGGGGAAATGAAGGAGGGTAGCAACTGGAAAAGTCTTCTTGAATGGAAGTGTCAGATATAAAGTGGACCAAGGAAGGATGTCCATGTGGAACCAGTCAGTGTCAAGTTGGAGCAATGCTTTATGGAATTTTGAGAGCCTTGGAATCTGATATCAGGAAATAGAAGCTGCTGCCTGCTCAGTGACAGTGAGTTTTTGCAATTGATTAGTGATGTCTGCATGGACATAAGAATGGAGGATAATGGCAACCAAACCATAGACTTTCTACCACTGAAGGGCATTATGTAGACACAGCCCAGTCTTTTTCTACAGTCTTTGAAAAATCACATGCTGATTTTCATATGCTGAACTGACTAAGCATACTTTGAACTCTCATCTAATTTTTCCAAATTCCCATGAACATGTTCCAATCCACACAAGCTCTACTCCACTTGATAATGCTGGCCTTGCCAGAGGTAACCTAATGATGTGAAATTTCTATTGTGCAGATTAAGAGAATAAACAATGCAAACAGGGATGAGGAGTGGGGTGGAGAGCTGAGAAGTGGGTAGAACCACAGCCTCCTCCAGCCCCAAGTTACTGAAAATACCCTCTATGACAGCTGGATGCAGCCTGCTCGCCTTGAAAGACAGCTCCTCTCAACTCCAATGGAAGGTATTTTTAGTATATCCTGGGTACCAGATAACTGTTCCTATGTCCTGAAAGATGATGAATTCATTCAAACAACAAGTCAGGACTCTGGGTATCACTCAGCTCCAGCCAGTCATAACAGCTGCCAAATATAAAATATTACATGTATCCCGTGAGTCTTGGTTTGCGTTCCCCTCAACATGCATATTCAAGAATCTCATCCCATCCCTAGCTGTCAGAGATGGTGACAGTTGTACTAAGGGTGGGGGGATCCTCCAGCATTATCAAGAGAGATTATTTTTTAACCAAAATTATTTTCCATTGTAAATGTTTAAATCCATATTAAGTCCAGATTAATGTAGGCAGCAGCTTCAAAGGATATCAACTGGGGGGAATAATAATAAATGAAATGGTTCAGGACGGGTCCCATCACAAGGAATATTTTCAGACTAGAAAAGAAAGTTGTTTGGATTTAAAAGATATCTAAAGAAAATATGTTTCCCAGGGATTGCTGGCTCTCTTCACAGACACCCAAACTTTGTATACAAACCAGGCCCTAACACTTTTTTTTCTTCTTCTTCTTCGCATGATTGGAATTAATAATGTAGATAAACCCTAAACAAATCAGGATTAGTGCTAACTACGTCTTGAGGTTTAGGATGCAATAGGAAAATGAAAAGGGGGGGAGAGAAAAAAAACAAAGAAGGTTGCAAAAAAGAAAAGAAAAGAAAAGACCTAAACTGCCTGGACTATGGGATGGGGAAAGGAGTCATGGGAAGGGGTGGGTAAGGAGAAGAGAAACAGCAAGAAGGAAGGACCAGCTGAGCTGGGTAATCAAAGTCCTTCTAATCACAACAGCTTTGGAGATGTGTTCAAAGGCTCTTTCTTGACCACAGGCTGGGTGAGGTCACAAGTGAAATGCAGTTGCTGGGGAGGGGGAGGGGTAATGGGATTTGGTAGAGCTCTGCCATCTCACTTTGTGAGTGAGGGCAGCCCTGCTGGATGGTCAGCATGTAGCATCTCAGGAAACTGGTCCGACTCTCTAGTCAGGAAGGAACAATTCCACCCCCAACTTAACACAACCTGTGAGAAGATGAAAAGATTCCAAGCTGGCATGTTTATTCCCACCTGAGAAGTTCCTCCCAGAGCACTGATCCCAGGAGTGAAGAACAATTTTCTTTTTGTGAACAAATAATTGCACGATGGAGTGAATTTTAATAAAGTCATTTAGATTCTTTGATGTATCTGCGTTTGAGTCATTGAAAATGGTCCCAGCACATGGAATCAGACTATCTCTCTTTTCCTCTTATAGGAGCCCTTAAGGCAGGAGACAGTGCAGACTAAGTACACTTCTTTTGGTCACCTTTTAAAGCTTAATTCTCAGTAAATAAAGGCTTCTGTGGAAGCCCCTAATTTTAGCCAAAGGAAGTAGTATTCTCCAGACACACTCACATGGCTGTAGAGATCACAATGCTGCCAACGTGAAGCTAGGGCATGACGCAAGCTCTGCAAGCAGGCCAGCCTTCTTCACCATGCTGGCCTCAATAGATTCAGACATGGTGTAACTTTCTCCTTCCTGAAAGATACTGTTGAGAAGCCACCCACACTGCCAGCCTGTGACACGACCCCTCTAGGTGCATGCCTCAGATGGCTTCTCTTTGGTGAACACACAGCCTTCTGATTTAGCCTAACCTTCCAGCAACCAGGCTGATGTGAGATTTTGAGAGATCATGTCCCCCATCTGTTTCCTGTTCCGCTTTTCAGCATGTCCTCTTTTCTCTCCGGCGGCACGGAGAGAGGCATGCACATGGAGGGACATCCATTCCTTCTCCCTGTCTGTATAGAAGCTTGTTGTCTTTGTAGGTTTGTTGTTCTCTCTTCCCAGAGATACACCAGAATGGAAAGAGTCCCAGAGATACACCAGAATGGAAAGAGATGAGAGACTTCAGGGCTCGGTGACTTCTGTTTTGCAATGTCTGTGGCTTGCTGTAACTGTGCAGTAGATTGGTACCAAAACAAGAGCATGCATTTTAAAGGACTCTCGATAGTAACCATGGTAATTTGAGATTTTGATAAATAAAAATATATTCTGGGGAATAAGAATAAGTCAGAGGTTTAACCTTCAGAAAACCTCATTATACTAATGATGGGTGAAAAATGAGGGAGAAATGCTAAAATCATGGCCATGCAGTAGCATGAACTCAATTCCAGCCTAAAAGCAAAGGATTTTCTTTTCAGTTGGAACATATATCCTTACAGCCGCAAACACTGTCCATAGCCAAAACAATGCACCATTAAGGGTAAGTGATTGTGAGGGCTTTAGGTTTCAGAGGTCAGCATAAAGGACATTGTCTTACAGATAACAGGCATCTCCCAGGCACCAGGCCCTTTGTTGCAAAGAAGCCTCGCCACCAACCGGGACCATTGCTAAGACTGCTACTTAAACCCACCAATGATAATAAGAAAGTGGAAGCTGCTGATGCAATGAGACACAATTACTTATACATGAATTTTAGAGGCACATAGACCATTTTATATATAGATATACACACAGAAACACAAGCCAAACTTCCCTAAATGCTGCAAATCTTATCTGCTGATTCAGCCAAATACAGATTTAAAATATGTGAGAAGTTACATCTACACAGGACAGGTCCAGACTCCCCTCTTGTCAGTGTTCCCTGAACAAGTACAATATAATGATTTACACAGAACCTACATGGCATTAGAGACAAGATCTAGAAGTGGCTCAGAGTGTAGGCGTATGTATGTAGGTTACATGCAAATACCATGCTACTTCATAAGAAGGACTTGAGCACTCACAGAGTTTTGTATCTGAAGAGGATTTTGGAATCAGTCTCCTGAAGATGACTGTTGATATACATGTAAAAACCACACATGCTCATGCACACATAAACACACACACACACACACACACACACACACACACACACACACACACGGGGTGGGTTGAGCATCTTGATTCAAAAATGTGAAATCTGAAATGCTCCTGCATCCCAAACTTTTTGATTATCAATTGACACTATGTGTAGAAAACTCCTCACCTGATATTATATGACAGATTGTCATCACAATGCAGATATACTAAAAATACTGTATAAAATACCTTAAGGCTATGTGTATAATATGCAATGTGAAAGGTAAATAAATACCAAATTAAAATGGATCACATTCCCATGATAACTCATTATGTATATGCAAACATTCCAAAATTGAGGGGAGCATCTTCTAGATATTTTAGATAAGAAATACTAAGTGTGTGTGTGTGTGTGTGTGTGTGTGTGTGTGTGTGTGTGTGTGTGAGAGAGAGAGAGAGAGAGAGTGTGAGAGAAATATGTATAAAAAACTTTTCCCTTATCTGTAATACAGAAAAAGTCAGGTTCATTAGAAGAACTGGTTAAATAGGTAGTAATATCAATTTAACCAAATGATTTTTGGTACAGAAGGAAAACTGTATAACTAAAAAAAATTGTGACTATTAAAGGCAATGGTTGAGCTGGAGATGTAGCTCAGTGGAGAGACAGTTTGTCTTATATGCATGAGAGCCCAAGTTTGGTCCCCAGCACTGTATAAACCAAGCATGGTGGCACAGCCACCACCCAAGACTTGAGAGGTGGAGGCAGGAGAATTGGGAGAACAAGGCTTGGGGACATTAGAAAACAAGGCTGTCCACTCTCTTCATACCTCTTCAATATTGTCCTTGAAGTTCTAGCTAGAGCAATAAGACAAAAAAAGGAGATCTAGAGGATACAAATTGGAAAGGAAGAAGTCAAACTCTCACTATTTGCAGATGATATGATAGTTTACATAAGTGACCAAAAAACTCTACCAGGGAACTCCTACAGCTGATAAATACCTTCAGGAAAGTGGCAAGATACAAGATTAACTGAAAAAAAAAACCAGCAACCCTAATATATATAGATGATAAATGTGCTGAGAAAGAAATAGAGAAACAACACCCTTTACAATTGCCACAAACCACAAAAAATACCTTGGGGTAAGACTAACCAAAAAAGTAAAAGACCTGTATCATAAGAATTTTGAGTCTTTAAATAAATAAATTAAAGAAGATACCAGAAAATGGAAGGATCTCCCATGTTCTTGGATGGGTAGGATCAACATAGTAAAAATGGCAATCTTGCCAAAAGCAATCTACAGATTCAATGCAATCCCCATCAAAATCCCAGCACAATTCTTCACAGACATTGAAAGAATAATTCTCAATTTTATATGAAAAAAAAAAGACCTGGGATAATCAAAAACAAAAACAAAAGACAATGATCTGGATGGTAAGGCAGTGTGAAATAGATTTTCAAGAACTGAGATGTAACAAGTTCTGCAATTGGGCCATTCATAGGAGAAAGGTCACAGGGATAGCCCAAGGGTGCTGTCCCCTCCAGTGCCCTTTCTCCATGTGGCTGCTAGTGCAGATTAGCTCCACCTTGGTTTGGGTGGATGGTGACTGGAACATCCTGGGGTTTCCAGGACAGTTGTTTTCACAGCAAGAGACCTCTGTAGGGACTATGCTCTCTGACCCACTAGGGCAGACATCAGGATTCAACACAAGTTCCATTCTTTTGTGACAGAATCTGTTCCAGGTGATTTAGGCATCTTTGGCAAAGAGCTAGCCCATCACAGAAATAGCAAGGCATCAAGAAGAGATAACAACTGTAGTGCTTTTCCTGCTGGCCCTTCAAAAAACAAGCTAATTTGCCTGCCCTTAGTCATACCTCACGGTTTCCCATTTTACATAACTGAAACAGAGAAAGTTCTTGAAGTCTGAACAGTGATAATTAAGTCTGAATTGGATGGGATATTTGTAATTTTGAATGTTTAAATTCTGAGAGGAAAAAGCTATGTCATGTTGTTGGCCAAATGACCCTAGTGATTAAGATTCCTATGGCATTATTTAGTTAGCTGGCTTTTTATAACACTGTGAGGTTTGCTGTAAGCTGTGAAGGAAGCCAGTGGGCTCAGAGGGATGAGGAGAGTTCCAGAGAAGATGAGAAGCAGCAGTGCCTTCGCCCCACCCTTGTCACTCTCAGCATCAGCCTCTCTGAATTCCTGTAGATCTGGGAGACCAGGAGAGTAGCTGAAATAACCATTTTTGTGAAGCCAATGGAAACATCATCCTGATCCAGGAAAAGAAAAGTGAGACAGGAAAGGGAGGGCCACATTTTTTGAAGGAAATCATGCAGTATTTTGGTGAATCCTTTGTTGACGAAGGAAAAAAAAAAAAGAGTAGCGCATTAATTATGTCCTGAGAATGGAACATTGCTAGTCTGTATTTCCTAGGCTGGGTCTGTTGTCAAAGTGTTTACTACCCGGTGGACTGGAGACGTGGGCTCCTAGACATAGGCTGTGAACATTCCCATAGTGTTGAAATCTGCCCAAAGCAGGAGAGAGGATGACCTTTGATGAGACACGACAATTTTTTGGGACCCTTACAAGACAGGAAGGGTTCATCCCCTGTGGAGTAATGAAATGAAATATACCAAGAAAAATGCCTCTGTCTCCCTTTCCTTTTGTCTCTTTGTACCTTAAGAAGAATTTATCAGGGATAAGTAAATTGGAAGACAAATTGGAGGGTGGCTCAGTGGATAAAACCCTGTGTGAACGCAAGTGTCAGGACCAGACTTTAGGTCCCCAGCAGCAATGCAAAGGCTGGGACACGTGTGGCAGCCTGTTTGTAAACACAGTGCCCGGAAGGCAGAGACTGGGTATCCATGGAGCAAGGCGGCTGCCTAGACTTGCTGAATCAGCGAGAAACTCTGCCTTAAAGAAAAAGGGGAGAGCAATATAGAAGGTCAATTGATATCAACCTCTGGCCTCCACACACATGTGCATGTGTGTCCATAACGTGTGAACCTTCATATACATAATGTATGCATGCATACATATTTACACGTGCAAAATAAATAAAAAATGTCATAAGTAATATACATTCATGAAATTATTTCACCAAAGTATAAAACTTTACATTTGGATAGGTGTATATCAGCATCTCATCACAGGCTATTGTCTTCTATAGTATAGGAGTCCAAACAGAGCATGGCAGCTGTGGCTTCTTGGTGATCCTCTTTAAAGCAGAGCCAAAGGGTAATTGACTACCTTCTTTGGAGGGACACACTATGGTTACACAGACCACACTGTGGGAAGAAAATAGTCTAGCATTTTCCTCTCTTTTGTCTCTGCCCTGGGTACAGTCTTCTCGTGGATTCTGGTCTGGCTATGGGATTTTCTTTGGCCTTTAGGATAATAGCAGATGGTTTATCAGCCCAAACTGGAAAGCTTAGGCAGTACATATGGCTCAGTCTTTTGTCCTGCTTTGGAGTCACCACAGGATGAAGCTTGGTGTTTCCTTGTGGAGAGACTAGAGAGCATCCTCAGCTGGTATCAAGCCCACTGCCAGCCATGAAGTCCAGGTTGTTTTTGTCTACTCATTTCAGTCAAACTGAGAATCATTCAATTCTCCCCTCAGTGAGAAATGATTTGTAGTTTTAGGGGACTACACTTTGGGAGTGGCTTATTAGATGGCAAAAGTTGCGTTTATTTGCCTTCACTCCATGATTAGGGCCATCTTCCTCAGATATAAAATGCTGTTTGGAAATCTGATTGCAAGTATTACACAATGACAATGTCCCTGTCTGGCTGGGAATCTAATCAGGTTTGTGTGTGTGGGGGAAAGCCACTCCCAGGGAGTGTCTGCCGCCCTGTGTTGCCAGAGTGGTGAAATGGCGTTCCTCATTTTAGCTGCAGTGAACAAAGCCCCAAAGGTAGGATTCCAAACAACAGGGCAGATGTGGCTTCTCCATTGTCCTCCTTTCCCTACCCCACAGCCACTTGCTCTCCAGCTCTGAGCCTGGCTGATTCCAGGCGTCTATCTGCATGTCCCTACGGCTGCTATCATAATCTCCCTCCTTAATTGCTTCTTTCAAGTCTGTATCTCTCTTATCACAAATGTTAGAAAGAAAGAATATCAGGATTGCTTTGGTCTTTTAAGTAAAATAGGAATTTTGTCATGGTATTCCTATTCTTTGGGGGCAAGGGTTGTCATGGGGGGCCGGTGATTCTAGATCCACCAATTGGTTTCCTTATCTCTAATCTTCCAAAGCATTCTACTTCTCCAGGCTCTTGCCCTGTTATTTATGTATTACCTCATTCCCTGGGGGCTCACCAGGCCTTTCTTGTAGATTATTTGGCATCACTGGCTCCAGCCTGCTGTGTTCCTGTCCAGAAGTTCCTAGAGCTCTTCATGCTCTACAAAGCCTTAATCTCTCCACCAGCCTCTGAGGGTCTCACAGGTCAGTTTGGTCTGACTCTGCCTTACCAACAGCCATCATCTTAATTCCCATGTAAACAGAATCCCAGCCAAACACACTGCCACCTCTCCTCCAGGCCATTTCATTTTCCTCTTTCCAAGAGTTTGGCAGAGAGGATGTCCCTCTTCCATAAAGTTTTCTCCAGCAAGCACCTCTCCTGGGGATGTTGGTTCTTCTGAATTTTTTTGTGGTCCACAGGTTCCCAGTTGTTCATTGTTCTGATACTATTCTGTGTTTATGGTCAGTTGCTAGTCTCATGGTTTTTAAATCTTCCAGACTTAACCTAATCTAGATTTCTTACCAGACGGACTAAGTTTTCCCAGCACCCAAAGCACCTAGCAGAATGCTGGATATAAGGTAAGGCGCTCTGCACATGCTGGGTACCAGGTTGCTCTCTATCCCTGAGCACTATTTCTTCAAGTATGTTGTGGGCTTCAAGTACAGTATGACAGAGGCTGGTCAGTAAACACTGTCTCCTGTGTTATTCCAATGACTATATTTGCTTTTCTGTTGGAAAAGGTCAGGAATCTACACTATAGATAAACTTCTAAGTTAACTCTTAAGTTTATAAGAGTTTGGAAATCAGAGCTGGTGAGAGGGCTCAGTGGGCAAAGGGCTTGTCATACCAAGCCTGAAGACCTTATTTCAGTCTCCAAGCCCACATAAAGCCAGATGCCATGACTTATGTGTGTAATCTGTATTGAGCACTCCTGTATTGAGCACTCCTGTATTGAGATAAATGATGGGGATAAGGAGGAGTACTGGAAACTGGCAGCTTCTCTACACATCCTGATGGATAGCAATAAGTTGTGTCTCAAGCAAAGTGAAGGGGAAGAGCAACACTGGAGACAGGCCTTTGGCCTTCACACGTGCACCATGGAGCATGAGAACCTACAGAAAGGTGAGACAGAATTGCTTCCAGCCACTTGAAGATGTGTGTTAAAAGAAGGATTTTCAAATGTTTTCTGCCCTGATTTGCGTGTGTGTGTGTGTGTGTGTGTGTGTGTGTGTGTGTGTGTGTGTGTGTGTGTGTACATGAGTGTAGGTACCTGAGAAGTTGAAAGAGGTATTGGATCCTCTGAACCTGGAGTTATACCCAGTTACTTGGGTTCTGGGAACCGAACTCAGACCTCCACAAGAGCAGCAAGTACTCTTAACAACGGTACTGCCTCTCTAGCTTCCAAACACATATATTATAGATTAAGATTTTGATGGAGATGGTTGTGTTAATTTGTTTTCTTAAAGGAAATGTTTTCAAGAGCAACAGTTTTATTGCCATAAAATTAACCCTTTTAACATATACAATTCAGTGGGTTTTAATATTTTATAGAATATGCAGCCATTATTGAGTCTTAGAGCATTTTCATAACCCCCCACCCCACCCAAAACTACCCTTATTAGCAGTCACTCCTTGTTCCTTCTTTTAGCTTCTGGCAGCCATGAATCAACTTTCTGACTCTGTATTTGTCAAGTAGGAAATCTATAACAATGGACACATACCAGACTGTCTTTGGTGTGACTGGAGTCTTTCACATAGCATAGTGTTTTCAAGGTTCATCCACATTGTAACAAATGTCAGCACTTCATTACTCTTTAGAGTTGAATAATACTCTATTTTATGGCCATTCTATATCTTATCCCTTTGCCATTTGTTGGATATGTGGTTTGTGTTACCCTGGCTATTATTTATACCAGCATTTCTCTTGATTATATTATATTTTAGGTCTATGATTAAGGAATTAGCTTTCATCTCTGTATTACACTACTCCTGCTGTCACTGGATGCTAGGAACTGTGGACTGTTCACTCTGCTCTGAGCCCTATAATGAGTTCTTCATATATACAATCTCATTTAACCTTCACAAAAATATCCCTCTTCACAGAAAGAAAGACTGAGGCAAAGACATGCAAATAACTTAGCAGAAGCCTCACTAGTTGGAACTCAGGTCTAACTCCAGGCCCTGATGCCCACAGTCACTGCTTTATTTGAGCTAGAAGTATATTTCCAAAAGAAAACTATTTGTTTTCATATGAATTTAAATGTGAAAAATAATAGAGAAGTAATTTTGAGTTGATGGATAATGATGGACTTGTTGACTGTAGGGGACAGTAGTCTTCAGTGAGTTCCCAATCAGAACTGGGTCCCGAGAAAACATGAGGGTACCTGAGTTCCTGGTCTTAGATGGCATGTGCCGAGTTCAGATTCTTGGAACACATGGTCTTCAGGTGTTTTCTGTAGCATCTCCCCCAGAATCCAGCAGTGATTGGTAGAAACAATGCTTCCAAATGCACACATTTGATAGCAGATGGCCATCTTTCTTTCACTGGGGACAGCATATACCCAAGTTCATCTAGACACTACCAATTTGCTATCTCCCTATGGGGTACTTTATTCCAGCAAGCATACACAGAGATTCACGCTGGCTTTAAAAGAATGTGGGCTAGGATATCCTAAGTAACTAACAATTGTTCTTGTTCTTGGAGTTCTGACACTAATTGCTTAGTGAAAAAAAAAACATACAGGAGAAAAAGCGTCTCAATAATAAATTAGGAGATAAGATTAGATGTTTCAAACTATGGTTTGGAGGCTAAAACTGGCCTGTCACTTGTTTTGATAAGTAAAGTTTTATTGAGACAGGGCCATGTCTAGTCACTAACATATTGCTTTTGGTATTCCTATGCTACCATAACAGAGGTGAGGACTTGTGACAGAAATAGTATGACTTGCAAAGCCTGAACTATTTTATCTCTGGGCCTTTGCAGACATGGTATGCTCATTAAGGTGTTTTAAGGTAGCTTGTGGAGCAGAGGTGATATTTAAAAATGATGCTGGCTGGGTGTTGGTGGCGCACGCCTTTAACCCCAGCACTTGGGAGGCAGAGGCAGGCAGAGCTCTGTGAGTTCGAGGCCAGCCTGGTCTCTAGAGCGAGTGCCAGGATAGGCTCCAAAGCTACACAGAGAAACCCTGTCTTGAAAAACAAACAAAAAAATGATGCTTATTTTTCTTGGCTACGTCCTTGTGAGGTAGGCATGGCAGTGTGTGTCCTCAGTTTAGTAGATGAAGGTCAGAGAATGTGGCTAAAAGTCTTACTAAAGATGTCAGAGCTGCTGGACCCACCTGCAAATCCGGAAAAATTTGCTTCTCCAGAGAGCCTGTATGTAAATTCTGCACCTTTTGTCTGGGTGTAGCAGACAGGGTTTCTCTGTGTAGCGCTAGCTGTCCTGGAACTAGCTCTGTAGACCAGGCTGGCCTTGAACTCACAGAGATTCATGTCTGCCTTTGCCTCCCACATGCTTGCGTTAAAGGTGCTTGCCACCACTTCCTGGGCCCTTGATTACTTTTTAAACCAATGCATTTGTTTCTTGATCTCTATGTCCTTCTTTTATCCTTGGCTGTGAGACATTGAAACATACAGGCTAGTTTTTGATGTAAGGTTTTGTTGAAATCCTGCCAAGTAGAATCTGAACACATGGATGGGTTTATCATTTGTCTGTTGAAGAACCTGATCACCTTAGATCTTGTGTGTGTGTGTAAGAAGCAGGTTGACATTGGGTGTCTTCAATTGTTCTCCATCTTATTTCTTATTTCTTTGTGAAAGCAGCAGGTTGACATTGGGTGTCTTCCATTGCTCCATCTCATCTCTTTGAAACTGGATTTTGATGTACTGGCTAGATTGCCATCCCCAAGGATATACCTGTCTCCACCTCCCACAGCTGGGGGTATATGTGTAAATAATTGCACCTGGCTTTGCATGGTGCTGGAGATCTGAACTCAGGTCTTCATGCTCACACAGCAGGCACTTTACTTACTGAGTCATCTCCCTAGTCTGAGCATCTTAAGTCTTTGAAGTACCAGTTCATCTCAACCCCCCAAAATGTGCCTGATACTCCTTAGACAATTTGGTGTTTAAACCATGTTTTTTGCTATTGCTAATATTTATTTATTTACATCCACCTGCCTCTGTCTCTTGAGTGCTGGGATTAAAGGCATATGCCACCATACTGGCCTTATTTATTTTGGAGACATGCTGTCTTTTATTATCTATGGAATCAAGGGTGACTTGGAACTTCTCATCCTCTTGCCTCCACCTGCCAAAAAGGAAGATTAAAGGCACATAGCACCACAACTATTTTTTATGGTGGTAGATGTCAAACTCCCTAGCTCTGTGCATGCCAGGCAAGCACTCCATCTACGTGAGCTATGTTCCTAGCTCTAACGATATTTACTGAGCCACAGACCAAGCATCACCATTAGTATGTGTCTAATCCTTTCAATGACCCTCAAGAGGTAGGTACCATTATGTCTCTATTATACAGACGAGGCCAGTAGGTTGCAAGCAGTTAACATGCTGGAGGAAAAAGACGGAAACTGGAAGTGAGTGGCAGGACTTCTGAGCTTACATTTTTATTCTCTATCTGTTGCATATCACTATTCCCTGACATGGCGCTACAACACTCTGAACAATAGAGAAGTTGAAGAATGGTATGCAGAAATCAGGGAAAAAAAGACCGTGTTCCCATCACACAGCACAGCTACCATTAGATTTAGAAGATGATGAGTCCAAACTCAAAGGATCCCAAGAGGGTCTCAGTCCTGCTGATATCTCAGAGGGAAGCCAGAAAGACAGGAAGAGTGCAAGGTGGGAGCAGGAATTAGTCCCAGCAGAGAAGCAAAAACCTGACAAGACCTGAGAAGAAAGAAAAAAGGGGTTTATGTGCTAAGGGCTTAAGTACAAAAAGGTTTCAACATCCCCCAAAGAAGGTCTGCATATCCTTGCTTCAGTAGGCAATTGGATCATACTCTTACTAGCTGTGGGAGAGAGAGAGAGAGAGAGAGAGAGAGAGACAGAGACAGAGACAGAGACAGAGACACAGAGAGACACACACAGAGAGACAGACACACAGACAGAGAGACACAGACACAGACACAGATACACACACACAGACACACACACACACACACACACACAGAGAGAGAGAGAGAGAGAGAGAGAGAGAGAGAGAGAGAGAGAGCAATATAGAAGAATATAATGTAGTTCAGAATGCCTGGAACGTATTCACTGTGGACCTAATAACAAGCTTATGTGACCTAATGAGTCTTGAAATCAGGAAGATAAACTCAGAAAGAAGAATGTTCTTATAGGTATTGGGGTGGGCATTTAAAAGATGTGGCAGAGAACCCTCACAAAAAGGAGGGAGTGTTGTGGGGTACAATGAGCCTAAACACATGATCCTCATGCCTACATGGCAATGCACCCTGTTTGGGCCTCCTACTGTAAAATGGAAACAAATGTGATAAAAGAGGTGGGAACCAGGACCTAGTGTGACATGCAGATGAACAGGGCTTCCTAGGCCAATTGTAGGAAGCTCCTGGTCTAGTCTCTTGCAGAGGAAAAGGCATAGAGCTTAGTGTAGGGAAAGACAAATGAGATGGTTATAGATTGTGCGTGTGCGTGTGCGTGTGCGTGTGCGTGTGTGTGTGTGTGTGTGTGTGTGTGTGTATGCATTGCATACATGCATATGTGTGTTCATACGTATGCAGGTACCAGTGTATGGGAGTTACATGTGCATGAATGTGCAGGTGATTGTGAAGGCTACGGTCAACCTCAGGTGCCATTCCTCAGGGACCATCTGCTTTTTTTTTTTTTTTTCCAGATAGAGTTTTTCACTGGGATCTTGAACTCAACAAATATGCAAGGCTGACCAGCCAGCAGGCCCCAGGGAGCCACTTGTTCCAACCTCTTTTATGTGTTTGTTGGGGATGGAACTCAGGTCTTAAGGCAAGCACTTTACTGGCTGAGGCATCTCCTTAGCTGTTTTTGGAGTGTTTTGAGAATGATGGTGGCATATGTTGATTCTGAGCTTGTCTGGGGACCTGAATAACACTTCTTGGTTTTAAGCAAGGGTATCAGGACAAAAGCCCAGTAAACCAATGAGGAGGAGAAGAGCAGCAGGGACCTGGATTGGAGAGGGCACTGGACTGAGCTGACTGCAGGAGGTGGGGTAGGAGTGCCATACTGCCTGACTTTTCTTTCAGGGTTAATTTCCAGAATGTTTCTCTGATAGGGGAAAGTCAAGGAGGGCGCTTTCTGTCTGTAAGAGCAGAAAAGGCTATTTTCAGCTGGCTTTAGGGAGGGAGCAACACCAGCATTCCTTTCTCAAACCACAAGAAACCTTCATGAATGTGGCTAGAAATTGAAAGTAAAATTATGATTATACTGCTTAAGTGAGAGCAGGGCCTCTCAGAGCCACCCTCTCAGAGGAACCTTCAGATAGAGATTTTAATGATATCTCAGTGGCATCAGAACACAGGAAACCACTATGCTGCATATGTCTCGACACATGGGACAAAGACAACACAATGTCCAGCCCTTCACCATCATGATTTCAGTGTTTGAGCCATTTCTATTGGGTATAGCCAGAACTCACAGTCCCTTATCTTTGGAAGACCCTCAAATGTTTAATCTTCTCTGCCTTGTACAGATGAAATTATCAATTTCCTGGGGCTGTTATGTGGCTATTTCTTGTTTTCTTTTGCAAGTCAAAGTCTCACTCTGTAGACCAGCCTGGCCTTGAACTCACAGAGATCCACCTGCCTCTGCCTATAGTGCTAGGATTCGAGGGGTGTGCAGTGCTCTCAAAGCTTGCTGTTGTTTTTAAGGCTAAATTAGAAAAAAAATAAAAGAAACGGTCTTTGTAACTGCATCCACACTGGGACTTACCTGATAAACAGCACTGAGTAATAAGATTGGAAATTGTCTTAAAAATTTTTGCACATTATTTGGTTACAGTTTCCATATGGCAAAAAAGAGGCTGGGAAAAAAGAAACCCTTCCATTCTGCTCCCCCCTCCCCCAACCACATATTTAATCCATGCGCTTATGTCAAACTTAATTACAGGACTTTTGGCATAAAATAACAGTCTACATCCTCAGAGAGAAGAACTTAAGAAGTTAATATGTGCGATTGAGTGAAATTGCTTGGCCCAATGTTTATGAGTAACTCAAGACCAGTGAAATGTGCCGATATTTTAACCATTTCAGGGCTGAATTTGTGCCAAGAGGCTGTGAAGTAAGGGAAAAAATAATTTTTCTCGATCTGCCATGTATCATATTTCTGGAGACAGAGAGGGCTGGTTAAGGCCATTTTATGGGACTTTCACAAATAGGTTTGTGGAGGAAAAAAAAAAAAAACAACAAAGTCAGAACAATTATGGAGCTTGTCACCATCTCAAGGAACTACAGGAATTTGACCAAGGTGCAGCAACTTTAAAGCATGTCTGTTTTGAGGAGAATTCTTCCAGTGTTCTCTCCTAAGGACAATAGCTCTTGCTTTACTCCCCCAGCCCTCACACTCCTTTTCAGACATTTCTCTTTCCCATTGATCTCCAGTCCAATGTGAATGGTTTTAAACTGTGGAGATCCCCACCCAAACAAGACACTACTCTTCCCACCACCGTCTTTAATGAAATAAACATCTGTTTAAACACTCCCTCTAAATTGTTCCTATTAGAACTTACTTTTGGGACTTGAGAGATGGCTCAGTGGTCAAAAGCATGTATTGCACTTTTAGAGGACTTGACTGGCTCTCAGCACCCATATGAGGTGATTCCCCCTGTAACAGGGGAATCCTTTGCCTCTGGCCTCTGGGGGCACATGGGCTCACATGCTCACACAACACACATAGACACAATTAAAAAATAAAATAATCTTTAATTTAGGATCTCACTCTGTAACCTTGGCTGGCCTGGAATTCACTATGTAGAACAGACAGATCTGTCAGCTTCCCTAGTGCAGGGATTAAAGACTACCACCACACCCCGTCTGTGTGGTACTATTGATGGAAACCGGGGCTTCACGTTGCCTGACAAGTACCCTCCCATCTTAGTTCTGGCCATTTGGTGGGGAGCTTCACTGTCTTATTACTTTCACTTCGGAAACCTCTGCACTCCCATTTGCCCCAGAAGGATTTCACTTTATCCCTTTGGAAATACCTGCACTCTAATGTCTAACTGAGACCCAGTTCTACCCATTTTCTTCTGCCTCAACCCCTTGACTTTGGGAGTGTTTTCAACTAGTGCTGAGAATGATAGGATACACTCACATCTTTATATCTGCAGGACATTCACCTCGTTCATTCTTTTTTTAAATGTGGCTTAAAATTTGTTATTTATTTATTTTATATGTATGAGTGTCCAGCCTGTATGTATGTCTGTACACCGTGTTCATGCATTGCCTGTGGAGGTCAGAAGAAGGGATCAAATCCTCTAGAACTAGAGTTATGGATAGTTATGAGCCACCATGTGGTTACTGGGAATTAAACTTGGGTCCTCCAGAAGAGCAGCCAGTGCTCTTAACCACCCAGTCATCTTTCTAGCCCCTTAAAAATTGTTTTTTGACGTAGGATCTTTCCACATAGCCCAGACTAGCCCTGAATTTGTGATCCTCCTGCCTCTGCCTCCCCAGTGTTGCGATTATAGGTGTGCACCACCATATCTGGACTTTTCCCTTTACAACTTCCTCCGTATCCACTTGTAGCCTGTTTGTAACCTTTCGTTTTGCTCATTAGCATCTCCTCTTGTTATTTCAAAATGTTTCCGAAAAGCCCTTTTCTCCCCTCACTGCTACTTCCAATTTCGATAGGCTATATTTTATAATTATTTTCAGAGCTGTTGCTCAGCTCTGCAAACTGGATCCTATCCTTAAGAAAGATGCAATAAAACTATGGTGTTGAAATGGCAAGATGCCGGTGAATAAACTCTGCACCAAACAGGGTCCAGAGGAGATTCATTTATTTGTTCAATGTAGTCTGAGCATTTAGTACATGATGCCATTATATAGTAGTAACACTTTGAATTTTGCTGGATCTTGGGGATTCAGATATAAGAATCTTACATTATCCAAAATAGTCCCAGGGAGGCAAATGCCATGCTCTGGAAACTTCCTACATTCAAGCCTTGAATTAAAAGCATTACACACAACAAACAGAAGCAAATGTGCCCTCCTGCATTGGTTCTGAGTAGATTATAAATATAGAGATTTGAAGGTCATGCTTGCAAACTATTTAGGTTTCAAAGTGAAATATTTTGGTAGGCATTAAAGTGCATGGGGGCTCAGCAGAGATCCATTCTTCCTCCAGGTCCTTGATTGAGGCTGATTTTTATTAGGAGACTCCCTCCCCCAACCAAATTTAAGTTAGGTCCCCTGTTGATGCCATCTCTTGTCCTTCATGTTTTTCTTTGCTGCATTTATGACAACTGGTATGTATGTATTTACTGTGAGGTTACTCCTTTAAGGTCAGTCTCCCTTTGACACCACCCCTTGACACTGTCAGATTTAGAAAACAGGGACTGTGTCTATTTTGTTCAACACTCAACGCACAACCCTGGCAGAGTGCCTGGCACAGTCTGTGCTCTACACCATTTGTTGAATAACTGTTAATGTCATAATGGTGATTACAAATGTGAAGCTAGTCTATTTACTTTTTTCTTTGGAATCAGTTACACAACTTTTTGACGTCTCTTCCTCTCACTGGTTCCTTGTATGTAGTTTATTACTGAGAGATGATTGAGATCCCTGTGGCCTGTTGGGAAGAAGGGGACAAAAGCAACTGATTGCTGCCCCATCCGATGGGAATGGGAACAGCTTTACAGATGGGAACTGGAACAGTAAAAGCACAGAGCACAGCTAGAAGATGTCAACTCTCAGAGGAGTCTGGGAAGTGGGAAAAGCCGGACACAGGAAGCCAATGACCTCGGAGTCTTCCTGTCCTCACTTCCTGTCTCCCCAGGAAGTGTCAGTCAGAGACTCTCAGGAAAGGGTGTTGTCATGGTAACCTGTGCTGGCTCTTCCCCTCCAGGCTTTACAGGGACAAGTGCCCTTGTGTACCTCCTGCTGGTACAGGAGGACAGCAGCCAGTTTGACATTTCAGATACAACATGGAAAATCCAGAGCCCAAAACATCTGCAACTATGTGCTCCATTATAGCCACAGCCAGGACTCCAGCCCAGAATACAGTCAAGCCTTTTCCTGAACTAATTAAAATTTAATCTGCTAAGGCCATTTTCTTGATAATTTGGGAATCCTCTTTTGGCTTCAGCATGTTACAAAGAGCCTCTAAAATAGAGGATGCTACATTTTTGCACTTTCATTTCTGTGTATTGGAACACACACACACACACACACACACACACACACACACACACACACACACACACACTTCCAAAAAGGACTTTTAAAGAAAGGACTCTAGCTATAGCATCCATACAATTTAGCATCCAAACTGGGACACATTAGAGGGTGAAAAGCAGGACTATTAATAATTACACGGGGACAACAGATAATACCAGGTTGTGGTAGGGCCAGGGATAGACCAATTGGGCTTCTAGTTCCAAGATGCCTGGATAGGTCTGTGTGACCCTTATGACAGTTCTTGGTATACAGTCAGTGTTCAAAGTGTTATTGAGTGAGCCTGTGCTTGCTCTGGGCCTATGTTCTGAAGACAAGCTAGTTGGAAGCTTCACAGGCTGCGGGAGGACCGTGAAGGAGAAGCCACTCATAAAGGACAGACAGGTACCTGATGCCTAAGTAGATGTGTATTCTGTGTTTACTCATTCCTAACGGCTAGCAGTTCATTGCCATCTGTTGACAGACCCGAGGGACATGTTAAACAGCTCTTGATATTTGCATATGAATTGTCTGCCTGTACATTTTACTAACTCTCATTTATGGGCTCCAGTTTCCTCAAATGTGTTATAGCACCCCACATTTCACAATATATCCACAGTAGATGCCATTCCTTAGGGTTTGATGGGCAAAATAAGCAGACTCCTCAAAATTCCCTTCAGAATTAGTCAGAAATGTCTCCTTTAGACTGGGCTGCCCTGACTCTCCAGGACACACTGGTTCCCACCCCTCCTCCTCTGGCCTGCTGGGTCCTTCAGGAAGAGCGAATTGGTCCATTGACCCCTAAGGAGCAAAAGGGCATGTCTAGCTTTTCCAGGGGTTGGCGACTCTCTGAGTGACACTGGCAGAGAACAAGTTTTGAACATTGGCGTCCTGCACCCTAGTGTGGCAGGTTAAGGCCTGGCCAAACAGCCTCACCTCCTTGCTTTTTGCCCAAGCCTGTGAGGACTGGTTCCCTGCCCTCCTCCTCCCTGCCCTCCTTGAGTGAGTGCTGGTCTGTCCTCTTCCCATGTCTTGGAAGAGATCTGTCTCCTTTGACAGACTCAAGATTCCAGGCAGAACTTTCCCATGCCACCGTCCCTCAAAATAGCCCGTGCGAGCTGTATTTATAGCTGTGTGAGACTCTAATGGGCCAATTTGTTTGAATTTCCACTGCTTTTGTGTTGAACTTACCCCTCACCCGTGGGCAGTCTCTTCAGGCCTTTATTGATGGGGTGTGTTAGGGTGGCGAGGGCCATGTTCAAGATGGTAGCTGTATAGAGTGTGGGGGCTGCTTTGCATATTTACTGTTCTTTAAAGCTGTATTTTTTTTTGAGAGAGAGCGAGAGCAAGAGAGCGAGAGAGAGAAAGACACAGAGAAAGAGGTTTCTGTAAGTAGCCTGGACAATGAGAACAAGACCGGCTGTATGCCGAGCTCGGGACCCTGGCCAAAACACATATCATTAGCTTGGACCAGCTATAAGCAAGGAAATGAGAAACATATGTTAGAGGGAAAGGTTAGGAGTGAAGGACTATGGGTCAATGACAGTCGCCCTAAAACTTTTCCCTTGTTCTTCAGCTGTGGCCTGGTGGTGTCAGATGTCATTTGGACTGCCTTGATTTCTCATGGCGGGGGCTGCCTCGTGCTCCTTTTCTTTCTTTCTTTCTTTCTTTCTTTCTTTCTTTCTTTCTTTCTTTCTTTCTTTCTTCCTTTCTTCCTCCCCCTTTCCTCTTCCTGTTGCTTCTTCCTGGGACTTTTTTTTTGGGGTGGTGGTTAAAAGACAATAGGCAGAGAAGGATGTGTCTGATATTTTTCTCAGCTCTGGGAAAGAGACAACCTCGTTTCCTGTGATGTTGTCTAGTTCCTCACTTGCTCTGAAATCGCCCTGTCCCTGTCTGCTTAGCATTTAGACTCAATTGATTCTTTTTGGGGAAAAGGCGGGGGAGGCTTTTAGGGTCATCCTCGATGTTTCTTTCTTAAATATAATTAGACGCGCCTCATTACCTCCACTGAAGGACTTTTGTGCTTTCTGAGCTGTGTCTCCAGAGATCTTCGATGAGCCACAGCTTGTCGTATTCTCTTTGCATTTGATCATATTAGCAGTTATTTTTTTTCCTTCCTCTTGACACATTTGTACTCTGTGTTCGCTTTCCCTCAGATATCTGGAGTTGATTTTGTTGGTTTGAAAGTCCACACCCAGGGAGCATGTTTGGGGCCTCCTTGGAACGAAGGGACTGCATTCTGCAGGCCCTTCCCAGTTTCCCTTAACATTTTTTCCCCTCTGGACACTTTGTTAACAAGGCTGTGCTCTAGTGTACTCCAGGGTCAAGACCTCTGGTTCTCTATAAAACCCAGACGAACAACTATATCACATGAAACTCAGAGGCAGTCCCCAGGGAACATGCTGTGGCTACTGTTCTGAAGTCAACCACTGAGCCCAGACACTCACCAGGCACTTATACACAGGTTTGGCCAAAGTCACAATGTGACTACATATGTATCCACCTGTTCCTGGAAAGGTGTTATCCAGTGGGTGGGAACACCAGGCTGTGGTACATCTGTGTGGAGAGGGAAATGAGAAGCCCCCCCCCCCTCATGTCAGCTCTGCATGTTCTTCATTTCTGTAAGATTTGGGAATGGTGTTGGGGTGGAAACCACTTAAAATAATTGGTACATCCAATCCTTGTTTATGTATTTTGCTTCTTTCATTGGGCCTTGTTCTGAAAACAAACTAATGCTCTGAGTTTCTGAGAGTGGGAGTGTCTTCTAAGCCTTCGACAGAGTTGAGGATTGACTTGAGGCTAGGGGGAGTCTCTCTCCCCCCAGGTGAGTTGTGCTCACTGTTTTGTTATGTTCATGTGTACGAAGGCATGTGTTTCTTTTTCCTTTTTCTTTATTTCAATACAAGGTCTTGCTATGTTGCCCACGTTGGTTTCACCTTGTATTCCCAACCTTCCCGCCTCTGCCTCCTCATTGCTGGGATGATACTGCCCTCAACCCTGACTTTCAAAGTTGCTGTTTCTGGATGGTAGTTCTTTCTTTCTTGGTCATAGAGGTAAGCTGGTTTGATGATCTGATTGGTTGCTGGATCATGTAGGGTGTTTGTGTGTGTGTGTGTGTGTGTGTGTCCCTACTTAAAAAATGTGGAGGAATAAAGGGGAATCATACAGTCATGGGCTGGATGAGTCAGGATGCTGGTGACATATCTGAAAACTCTCAGGGACTGTTTCTCAACCCCTGCTTCATTTTCTTGAATGGTAGAAATGACTTGGGATTAGGTTAGAATCTATGAATAGTTTTCTTTCTGTGTCCTCACTGTTCGGCTGTCTCTTATCTCTCAACACAGTCATAATATGCCTACAAACCCTTTGCTTCCCTCCATCACTTCTACTGGAAGCTTCTTGGCCCAGTCACAAGGCCCCTTGTTGGACCGCCATGCCGTCCTTCTCAAATGCCCCTCCATTTTCTCTTGGGCACCACTGAAGTCCACACATCAATAGTTACCATAGGGATCCTTACAAAGTCCATATTAGATTAAGCCCAGCTCCCTGCTGAAAACCATGGTGGTCCCTGTCTGCTTCTACTTGATCTTGAAGTCATGCTAGTTTCATTTCTCTTACTAGAAAAGTGGGAGAATAACAATGCTTTCTACAGAGATAGGGATGACACACACACACACACACACACACACACACACACACACACACACACACACACACGACACCTGTACCAGCATCTCCTAATGGCAGTTGCTCCATAAATAGAAGTGCCATTAACATTTGTCAATCTGAATTTGCCAAGGACTTGCCTGACTCAAGGCCATCATAAAGTCCTCTGTCAATTCTCTTTTTCTCTTTGTACAGCTGACTTTTCCTTATCTTTCAAGTTCAAGTTTAAATGTTAACCTTTCCAAAGTCTTCCCTGACTAGTCTATTCACACAAATTTAATCCCCATTCCCATTATTTCCTCCCATAGCACCCAATTTATTTCCATAATAGCACTTTTTCTAACTTGTGACTACATGTTATTTGTTTACCTGGGAGCAGGCCTATATTTAATATCCTTATCTAGTACAGTGATATTTGTGGAATGAATGCATGAATGAGAGAGCTTTATACCTTTCATCTTCTAACATCAAAGCCACCCTCCTTATCTCCTGCATCTCATTCTTCTCGCCAAGTCCAGTATTTATCTGTTTTCCTATCCTTTCGCCATTACTGACCTGCTAACGGCAGTGAGATTGGAAATGGAAAATCTCTGAATCATCCACCCCTGCCCCTATCGCTCTCTCACTTCTCTGCTCTTCTCTCTTGCTCCTGGGCCAGTTTTTCCTTTGAGAGCCTCACACTCTCCTTTATATGTAAATGATAAATAATAGAATATGTAATATACTGAGTGAGTCCAATGACTAATAACTCCTCATCTGCCAAGTTAGAAGAGTTTGGAAATAAATTAACTCATCCTCTACCATTAAGAGATCAATGCCTGGGCAATTAGTCCAGGAATAGCCAAGAATAGGTATCTCACACACCTACCTGAAAGACTCAAGTCATGGAGGCAGTCAGGTGGAAGAAAAATCCTGCTTCTCAGACTTGGTCTCCATCATGCCCATCTTGTGTGCACAGAGGATGCTCCTGAAGCTGTGTCTTATGAGGTAAGAGGAGATGACCTGATCTGGCCCATGAATCCCTCCTTCATGCTTGATTTCTTCCTTTCTTTCTTGCTCATAGCCAAGAACACCAAGATGGAAAATGCCTTCGACTGAATTTTTTATTATTTATTGATTTAGCCTGTAGTTCTTTCTTTCTCTCTTTTCAAACCTCCATGCACTTTGCTAATTACTTCTCTGGAAGCCATCACTTTCCACTCGCCAGCATGCTTCCACCGTTGGGAAGGAATGTGGTAGTGTGATGGACTGTAGGCCAGACAACAGCTAGGCATCAAGAAATGTCTTCTCACCTAAGGGATGGTCCCACCCTACCCACATTCATCTAATGCACCGTGAGGGCAATGATGTAATAATGAGAAATGGCACAGGTCTCCCCATCTAAGGAATCCTTTTCTTTCACAGATAGAGCAGATAGGTAAGTATCTTGCTCATTGGTTTTGGGTCTTACTAAGACTTGTACTGTCAAATGACTTAGTTTCTCTCATTTGCACATTCAAAGCTCTCTGACCTCATCGTATGATCAGAAGATAAAGTTTGGATGTCTCATGGATGAAAATGTTCAGTGATTTGAGTTATTAGGAGTGGTCCAAATCTAAGAAGGAGACAATCAAGACCTCTTCCATTGCACATTAAAAAAAGACACCACTAGATTTGTAGATGCTTGAGTGGGTTCATTGGGCTTTACTGAAATGAACTTTCTAGAATTTCATTGTGGGAGCTTGAGGGAAGAAAAGATAGTGTTATGCGTCTTTCAGGTGTCATTCTCATCAAGAGTGTACTTAAATCTAGACCAACCAAGTTTTTGGTGTTAGACTTGAAGCAATGAGGTAGCCAAGATCTATTTAACTCAAGAAGTAAAGTGAGTGCTGAGCGTCTTCTAGACATAAAAAGTGAGACAGGCATGGGCCTTGTTTGCAGGAGTTTTGCTCTTCCCACCACTATATTTCATATGTACACAGTATGTATATATGTGTGTGTGTGCATGTGGGCACATGTGTGGGTAGATGTGCATTCACATAGGACCACATGCATGTGAAGGCCTGTGGATGATGTCAGCAATTATCCTCCATTGATTTTCTACCTTATCCATTGAGGCAATATCTTTTAAGCAAACCCAGAGCTCACCCATGTGTCCAGTCTTGCTAGTTAACTTGCTTAGGGGGATCATCCATCTCTGCCTTCTTAGGCTGGAATTGCAGGTACTTTGCCATGCCTGTCCAACATTTACACCAGTTCTGAGATCCAGACTCTGGTCCTCATGTTTAACTGATAAGCACTTAACCACTGAGCCATCTCCCCAACCTTGTTTTCAAGGAATGTACAACTGAATAAAGGAGACATATACAGAGACCTCCATGTGAAGTAGTACTAACTAGAACATCATGGAAGTTGGCTGTAAGTTTGGAGGCACAAACAAACCCTGCTCTGGATAAGGGATGCCTGGAGCAGCCTTAAGAGATAGAGACTGACCAGGCTACCTTCCCCTGTGTACTGGAACACTCTTCTAAGTGAATAGGGCATCAAGTGGAATCTATGGACTGATAGCTTCTGCCAATTGTTTCTTGCATCAAACTCTAACATTCCTAGTCTGAAGGGAATTTACCTTCTCTTTTCCAGTGCCCTCTTCTCAAACACTTGTTGGCCATTTTCTCTTTCAGATCAAGTGTAACAACCAATTTTTAAAACTTATTTGTTTATGGCATGATTCCAAAATCCTTCTCTTCTGAGGCATTGTTCTCTTGATATACTTCCAAACTTGTTATGTTCGCCCTCAAAATGTAATGTTGAAAATTTAATATAATGTTCTCTCTATATGTTGACCACTGAGTTGATTTTCTCTCAGTCTTAGTTGGGGTTACTATTGCTGTGAAGAGACACCATTACCACTGGCTGGCTTACAGTTTCAGAGGTTCAGCATGATAGGCAGCATGGGGGTGTACAGGGAGACATGGTGCTGGAGTAGTAGCTGAGATTTCTACATCTTGTAGGCTTACAGGAAGTCGACTGAGACACTGGGTGGTGTCCTGAGCATAGGAAACACCAAAGCCCACTCCCACAGTGACACATTTCATCCATCAAAGCCATGTCCACTTCAACAAAGCCACACTTCCTAATAGTGAAACTCCCTATGAGATTATGGAGGCCAATTGCATTCAAACCACAACACTCTGTTATTGTCCATTCAGCCATACATTTCCCCCTATGTCCTTCCCTTCTGTACTTAGTTGAGCTTCTGTGATTTGAGGTACTTTTTTTTTTTTAAAGCTTTCTCAGTCTTTTTTTTTTTAAAGATTTTATTTATTTATTTATTATGTATACAACATTCTGCTTCCATGTATATCTGCACACCAGAAGAGGGCACCAAATCTCATAACGGATGGTTGTGAGCCACCATGTGGTTGCTGGGAATTGAACTCAGGACCTCTGGAAGAGCAGTAGGTGCTCTTAACCTCTGAGCCATCTCTCCAGCCCCGATTTGAGGTACTTTTGTAGCAACTACAGGAATACAATCATGAAAAATGTCAACAAAAGACATGTCTTATGAGATAATGACTTTAGGTAATCATACTTGTGAACACAACCTAAAATTTCTTTAATATTTTCTAGTCATCTGTTACACAGCAGCATGTAAACATCTGAACTTGTAACATATCCTCATGAAACTTAAGTTTGTAGACATTGCCCTTATTGGTGCCTTAGTATTTGAGTTTTGAAGCCAAAGGTCATTTGCTTTATATTAATTTTATCATTTGGGGGCTCAGTCTATCTTTCAACTTACAGCAAGTTTTTTTTTTTTTCTTTTTAAGAATCCAAAAATTCTCCATTATCCAGCCATTCCTATTAGTAGTGGACAAACTACAAATGATACTGTTACTTAATGTGCCACTTTGGGGAATACCAAGGCAATCTTGATACCACCTAGCTCTATGATTAGTAAATCTTCATTCCTTTATCTTGACCATCAAACTGATCTTGAACATTTATTGTCAAATGAGATATTAAAATCATGATACCATGAAGCCCAAAGGATGGTAGCAGTTTACTAGTAACAATAGGGAATAAACTAAATATGTACATTAATAAAAAGTAGAACTCAGCTGGGTGTGGTGGCACACTCCTTTAATCACAGCACTCAGGAGGCAGAGGCAGGAGGATCTCTGTGAGTCCGAGACCAGTCTGGCCTACCTAGGGAGTTCCAAGTCAGTCAGGGCTACATAGGGAGACCCTGTCTCAAACAAACAAACAAAAAAACACAAACAAAAACAAAAAACTGTAGACCTGAGTTTCAGGCCTTGTGCAAGCCCATGTTTACAGAGGTCTCAATCTGCTAACGTGATAATTGGCATCTCCAGGTAGCTTGAGGAGGAAGATTTGCCTGCTCAATTCAGATAAATTAAAATTGTGGATAGAGTCTCCAAGCTGTTTTGGGGACTAGGGAGAATAGGCCTTTAAAAATACAGTAGCTGTCTATGTTTTAAAATCCACTGGGTCCTATCAGTCTGTGGTTTGTGTGCTCCAGCACTGGCAAACTCGAGATGGGATTGCATTGTGATTAACTAGAGCATTCCGTACTTTGGAAAGGGAAACTCACTGATCCCTGACCACAGCCTTGTCATACAAAGGGTGTCAGAGGTAGCCCAATTACCTAAGAGGACTGAGAAAAATCAAACAGAGGTGGGACACATAAGGGGGAAAACACGAACAGTAGGCCCAGCATTAGAACTGAAGCTTAAATCACTACTCTGTCAATAGAAGGTGATAAATCAAGGGAGATATTTACTGATTAAAATTACAGACTCCTACGGGAAACTGTATAAACAGATTGAAAAACAAAGCCCACAGGGACTGAGCCCAGGCGAATCCATCCCAACTTTGGTCAGTTATTACTCTTTCCAGCCAACTCTTGGACTCAGGGGTCACCAAGAGAGCAACTTGCTCCATAAAGCTCAGACTTGCTACTACATATGGATCCAAGTTTTTGCTGGGAATCATCAAGCAGTTAAACAACTGGGTAGAGAGACAGGATTCAGCTCCATTCATAAGAGACTTATGTTTTCACTCATCCCACATTTTACTCTCAAGTCCTGCCTAGAGTCACCTGAAGGGGCTAGTCTGCCTGCTCTGTGTATGTTATCTGCCAGCAGAGGTTCTGAGCTTGCAGATGCTGAAGGCTGGTGAAGGAATCATGAGTGGCCATGAAGCTCACCCCAACATAAGACTGGCAACTCGCAATGATTGCCAGTTTGGCATGTTCATGTTGCCATTCCCAAGCTTTGCTCTTCTACCCTGGCTTCTCCAAGTTCATTACATAGCTACTATCATTTTGCTTCTTAAATTTTTCATATTTATTTGTGTGTGTCTCCACAGGCTACAGCTTGAATGTGGAGGTCAGAGGACAACTTGCAGGAGTCAGTTCTTCCACTATGAGCATCCTGGTGATTGAACTTGGGTGGCCAGGCTTGGAGCAAGCATCTTTACATGCTGAGCCACCACCCAGCAGGTCTCATCTTACTTCTTTATAGCATTCTTGAATAACAGAAATGGGTGATCCTATTAGTTACTTTTCTTATTGCTGGGACCTTCTGTGATCCAATGGAAACAACTCAAGGTGGGAGGATTTATTTGGGCTCATAGTTCAGAAGGTGAGGTCCATTATGGCAAGGAAGGTATGTTGGTTGGGGCCACAGGAGTCTGTGGTATGGCTTGCTCACATCTCAGAGAATCAGGAAACAGTGTTCTCAGCAGCAACAGGAAGAAGATATCTTCAAGGTTCACTCCTAGCAACCTCCTTCTGCTAGCTAGTCCATGATCTCAGAGGTTTTACAATCTGCCAAGACATTGCCAACCAGATGGGGGCCAAGAGTTCAAAACCATGAGTGTATAAGGGATATATCACATGTTAGTGGGTGTATATAACCAGAGTACAGTATATACTCACATGTATGAGAGTGTCATAATGAAAGCTATTAATTTATACCATTAATACACATTAATGAGTAAGGAAATGAAAAACAAATGGCTTTTGAAGTATCTGGGGATAAGGTCCCACTGGGGCTGGGGAAGCAAGGGTGTCCTATTTGGCAGTGTCCCATGAATTTCCTTTTGCCATTATTGGTTGAGCAAGTAGGACCATCACCCCAAATTCTTCTGATAGGTTAAGGGGCATCATGAGTTTCTGTGTGATGGACAAGGGAAACCCACAGGGGGCTGAGTTCCATTATCTCAGAATGGTCTTGGGGTCAAGTTTTGCCCTTACAGCCTACAGTGCCTTCCTTTCCTTTTATTCCTCTGGCGGTGGCTATGCAGCACTCACTCAGAAGGCTACAGGCAAAAACGTATGACAAGTGGGTTTCATAATAAACAGGGGCAGGGAGAATCATTTATGGGATGTCAGTCACAAGAGATGGGTGTTGGGGTTCCTGTGAGGTTGCCATGTGTGGTGGGGCATTTTGTAGACCGTGTAAAGTGGTCGAGAGGCAACTGTGGACTGAAAGCAGCCAACATCCCAATGCTACATGTGTGCAGACATAGCCCAGGGGCCACCCAAGGCACAGGTGGCATTCTCTTCACATGCAGCCATGTTGCTTTGTCAAGCTAGAGTGAGGACACACTTCCTGTCCCTCTGGAGCCCGATGTCTGTTTATTTGTGGTGCTGAAATATGGGATGATCTGGATGGGTTTCATGCAATACTGACCTTGTCCTTGGAGCTAGGTAAAAGAAGGGGCACAGAAGGCCTCAACAAGAGCACGTAGACTAGTGGTTCTCAACCTCTGGGGGTTGAATGACCCTTTTACCATTGGAAAACACAAATATTTACAACACAATTCACAATAGTAGAAAATTACAGTCATGAAGTATCAATGAAAATAATTGTATGGCTGGGGTCACCACAACATGAGGAACTGTGTTAAAGGGTCACAGCATTAAGAAGGTTGAGAACTGCCATAGATGTTCTGATCTTGCCTTTGAAGAGGTTGTGGTGGCTGGCTGGTGCCTGTCTCATTACTCTGGCTTGCTTCTCTGTTCTTAGAGATCTTAAAGTTGAGTTACTACGAAGTATTGTCCTTTCATATTTCTGGGTGGATTCCCTGTCTAGAGGTGGTGGAACTGACAAGGCAGATATTACATGTTTTCAGTTCTAGAAAATTCTGAGCTGTCCTTTCACTATTTTTTTTTTTTTTAAGGAAGTTGTGTTCAGAGATGCTGAGCTTGGCTCTTCTGACCTTCAGAACTTCCTCTGACTGGCTTCCAGGGCATGCTGCTGACTGGATGGCATTGGTTAGCTTTCTCCAGCCAGAGGCTGAGTTTTTTTTTTTTTTTTCTTTTCAGCAGTCCACGGAGTGCTTCGATCTTGTGTTGTTGCTCTGTGGCTCTTCAGTACTGTGACCTGGAACCCTTTAAATGAAAAACAGTTGTGGAATTGGCAGCAATTTTGAACTTCTGCCAGCGTACAAGTCCATAGGGAGCTGGGCCTTGGGGATGAGGCCATGTGTCTGGGAAGAGGCCTGGTTTGTGTCCTTGGCTTTGACCACGCCTGTCCTCAGGTCTTTGCTTCTTGTCTTCCCCAGTCAAATATAGATTCTTTAAGATGTGGCCAAGCCTTCCTTCAACCTTGACTTGTGCCTTGTTCCATCTGAGGTTGGAGAGTTTTCCATGTGCTGAGTGATGTTTTGCACAGTCTTTGTCAGGTCAGGCAAAGAAGCAGAGGCCTAAACATCCATTTTCAGAATGACCAAGGGTCAACATTTTGGCAGTGAGAAGCAGCAGCCATGTAGCTACCAACAAGGCCGTCATAGATGACAGGAATCCATGCTTGGAAAGCTAAGCACAACTTTAATAGAAGATACCTCTGCCTTTTTGTTGTCCTCTGCATGGAAACACTATCAATAAAATTAAGGGTTGAGGATGAGCCAGTAAAATTCCTTTCTGTTTATGGCCTGCTTTCTTTGAAACCAAGAGGTACTCTGCTTTCTTTGAAACCAAGAGGTACTCTGCTAAGTACCTAAGTACCTAAACTCCTCCCAAGGCAGGAGTTTAGTCAAATGGGCTTGGTCAGAGGGTAGATAAGGAGTTAAGCCTATGGGGTGGGGTGCAGGGTGGGTAAGGGCTAAGTCTATAGTAGAGATGATTTTCCTAAGAAAAGTTTTCCTACAGACACTTTCTTTAGCATTCAAGGGTGGGGTTTCTTCTTGTCTTTCTGGAACATTCTAAACTATCTAGTATCTCTAATTAAAATGTGAAATCCACTTGTGAGCACGAGGAAGCAGGAGGATTTATATCTGTGAAATCATTCTTGGGAGAAAAGGACTTTAAACTTAAATCTAAAAAAAAAAGTACTGTATCTCGTTCTTTAATCAAATTCAGAGCGATATTCAACAAGTTACGCTGACAAGCATTGATTGATTATCTCCTACCTGTGATAGCAGGAAACAGAGTTGGAAAGCTTGGAGAATTTATACAAAACATTGTAGGTGACACTAGCTAAAGGCACTGGTGCTGGCCCTGACACTGAATTTTTATAAGAAGGGATGACTTGTAGGCAATTCTCTAGTCTCCAGATAAAGTTTTCTTTTCTTTTTTAGTTTAGAAAATCACTCAACTGTTGCATATTTTACTCATCAGAGGACTTGTCCTTGTCCTCACAAAGAAGAAAGCTTTGAACTCAGGCTTCTTTTTGATGTTTCATGTAGACTATATTTTAAAATGCTGGCTATTTCCTCTACTGATAAGCTGCTGCATTTAAAAAAACAAAACCAAAAACCATAGGGGCTGGAAAGGTGGCGCATTAGGTAAGAGTGCATTCCCCACAGGCATCAAGGCCTGCATTCAAATCCCCAGCACCCACATAAAAAGCTGGACACAGTCATGTGTGCCTGAAACTCAGTTGTTGTGGTTGAGGCAGGGGATTACCAGAGCTGACTGGTTGTTAGCCAAGCTCCAGGCTCAGCGAGTGACCTAGCTTCAAGGGAATAAGGGGTAGATCAATAGAGCATCTTCTAGTTTCTGGGTGTGTGAAACACACACACACACACACACACACACACACACACACACACACACCACATACTAGCCATTATTTCTGCCCATGTTTAAAAGCCAGAGTAAGAGAAACAATGTCCACTATTTTATCTCCAAGCCTTTACTAAGTAGGTATGAAATGGAAACTCAGACATGGCCACACAGTTTCTATCTGTAGCACTCCACCCTCCATTCCCAGCCACCTCTCTAATAGAAATGGATACACCCATTGGAAAGTGGACACTATTTCAGGTCTCAGAAGTTCTGTGGGAACGAATGTGCTCTCAGCTCTTAGGCCTGCAAGGCTGACCTCTTCCAGATCTTTTCATGGTTTGGAAAGACCGGAGAAACAAATCAAATCAAATCAGGCAGGCCTCAAGCAGCATGTTTGGGAAAGATGTAGAGGGAGGGACAATTGTGTGTGAAAATTACATACTCAGCAGGAAACATATTTGTCTCAAAACATTAGATTAGAAAGTTCTCTGAGTGACAGCATTTCTTCCTTTCTTGCCTTCATTTCTAGTTCATTCTTATCTAACTCCTGTCAGCTCTCAAACTGACATTTCCCTGTTCTGATCTTTTCTCAGATAGTAAAGAGGGATGTTTCCCCCATTGGCTTGATACAAATAGCAGTTCAGCTTACAGAGAAGCATCAGGGACAGTTTGGAGTCCTAATCCCTGACCCTCTGCCCTCTCCTAACTAGCTATTGACACTGAACTTAAAAAAAGCTTGCCATGCTAGGATGAGATAATATTTTAGAGGGCAAGAGAAAAGGACTGTGATAGGGAGTGTGGGGGCTGGAAAGGGCTGAGGTGGGGAGAATGGGGACTGGGAGGCTTCAGAACAGAGTGTGATGCTGGCTCAAGTGTCAAACTTCAGGCTTTTAAAAGATCAGCTTTGCTTATATGATCTATCAAAGACAAAAGGTCTCAGCTGGGTGTGGTGGCTTATGCCTGTCATTCCAGCACTCAGAAAGCTGAGGCAGGAGGATGTTGAGTTTGAGGCCAGCCTGGGATGCTTAGTGAGAGTCTGTCTCAAAACAATGACAGCAACAACAGCAGTATCAAAACAGCACATCTTCTAGACCAGAATTGGTTCTATTTCGATAATAGCTATTTTTTCTTTCTGATTGTGATGTGACAGAGGGGTGTGTGTGTGTGTGTGTGTGTGTGTGTGTGTGTGTGTGCACCATCTTTTTTTTTTTTTTTTTTTTTGAGACAGGGTCTCTCTCACTGGCCTGGAACTCTCCAAGTAGACTATGTTGGCATGTTGGCTGGCTACTGAGTCCCAGAGATCTATGGATTTCTGCCTGCTCAGCTCTGAGATGACAAGCACGCATTATCATGATGGCTTACAACAATCCAAAAAATAAACAAAAATCATGGGATCTGGGGATCCAATTCAGGTCCTCATCCTTGTGTTGAAAGAATTTTACTAAATTAGCTATCCCACCAGCTTCTGGATTTGGAATTTTTAAACAGGACTATATGAAGCAATTCTTCCCATCACATAAAAATGGAAAATGAAAAAGATGATTGTCAGTCATGCCCCCTCTTTGTCCTGGGTTGCAGCTAGCTCTAACTCCTGTTTAGTCTCAGGTAGACCCTCCCACCTGAAATCATGGCGCTAACTTGATTCCTCTCTAGCTGGCTCAGAGAGAAAGAACAGAGGTTCCTAAGGAAACCTGCACCATGCTGTTGGAAAGATGCCTGCCTTTGTTCTCTTATCACCTGGTCCCGTGTGTTCTGAAATAAACCCTGACATCTCCGAACATGCTTCCTCCATTTTGATGCTGTGTAGAACCTACTGAGCTAGAAGGGAACATGAGGAATGAGGGGGAGGACATTGGACCTGGAAGGTAAGATTTATTTAGTTTTAAAATGAATTCTGAAACACCTGTGTTCTCTCTTTCTCTCTAATGGGCTATTTACTTACAGAGAGGCCACTGTCTGGATACTTCCACAAGGCAGTATGCTACAGTGCTTAACAGAAAAGGGTGAAGGCATTCTTAGATGTCTCTACCTTTTAGAAAGTTCCATTTCCTTCTTGTATAAGCCTTGGGGAGTTCAAACTTTCCTCATTGTACCAAAGACCAGTGAGTAGTCTGGGGAATTTGAATCATATGATCATTGTTCACTGGGGTGGGCAGATACCACGCTTTCTGTTTTTCCTGTGTTCACTGGCTGGGACAGTTGAAATGAGGGCTTATGAACCACTAACAAATGGATCACAGGGAACCAGCTTGCACTAGGTCCTAGGGAATGTTCTAGAAGACTTAACAGGCTTCTTTCAATCTTTAATTTCCTTTGCTCTACAACGTTGGCTGGGTATAAAGCAGCAGGTTGGTTTTCCAGGCAGATTGTCTGGGTTTGAGAGTGCTCAGAGCATGGGACTGGCTTCATGTAGCCATATCTCTGTGAATCACACTTGAGAAACTGCTTGGTTTCTGAGAGTGACCCTTCCATCTCTCCTTTTACTTCCTGTGGCAGAGAGTAAATGAATCATAAAGAGCTGCCTTGGGCTGTACTTCAGAGTGCAGTAACCAAGTACTGTGGGCTCTGGGTCCTGGAACTCTTGCTGGCCTACCTGGTAATGTATTAGGACAAGCAAAGGAGGGGTGGAAGGATGTTAAGTGGCTCACCACTGTCTTATGTCTACTCTGAAATAAGCCTTCCCTGGAAGAGTCCCTTGTTTCCTCAGAAGAGGAGTGTCAAGGTCACGGCCAGACAAGAATCTAAGGTCAAGGGAATCAGACTCACCCTCCATAATGCTTCCTCGGGCCCCAGGAAGTAGCTGATATGCCTGTGATGGTAAGATTTCATATTCCACAGCTGGCAAATTCATTTGGGAAATGACTGTTTTGGGGGAAAACTGGCTGGTTTTCTGTTGGTAATTGTTCTCATTGGCTTCCCTCATGCCCCACTCCCACCATGACACAAGGAAACAATTATGAATAATAAAAAAAGAGACAGGACTAAGTTTGGAGAGAGGGGAAGGGTCCTGGGGTTTCCAAGTTTTCTTTGCATTTATACATAGAGTGTTTCCCCTGCTCCCCGGGTGTGGGAAATGTGAACAACCTCAGTTTTTCCATCCATTAAACAGAGATCTTAATTATTGTTTGATTCACAGAAAATGCTGGAAGGATGAATTAGCTAAGATTCTTTTCTTTTTTAAATAGCAATCTGGAGATGAACTCTATGTTGCAACTGTAAAGGATCTTTCAGAATGGTGACAGATACCTAAGAAGGTGACTCAAGCATCTGAAACAGCTAGAAAAGATACTGTGATCATAACATTCCAAGACTGATAGGGATGGTGTGGGGGTTGGGTAGCTTTTGTGTGTATGCATGTATGTGTGTGCATGTGTGTGTGGGTAGGTGTGTGCATGTGAAGGTCAGAGATCAACACCAGGCATCTTCTTGGGTCATTTTCTATTTTGCGTTTTGGAATGGAGTCTCTCATTGAACTGGCTAGCCAATGAGCTCCCAGGGTGCATCTGTCTGTCCTTCTTTCCCAGCACTGGGGTTACAGTGCAGCACTTTACTTTTACACAGGTGCTGTTGGATCCAAACTAATGCTTGCAAGGCAGGTACTTTATCAACAGAGCCAGCTCCCCAGGCCTGACATCATGTTTTGAACCACTTTATCCATATGGACAAAGTCTGTTCCCAGTGAATCAAACCTGAAGACACTCACAGAACTGTTGCTTCAGGTAGAGCAGGGTATTTTATGAAAGGCAGAACAGAGAGCTGAGGAAGACACAGACACAGAAAATACCAAGGAAGGCTGTGTTCGGGAGTTTGTCTGTCTGTTTTGTCAACTTGATACAAGCTGAGGTCATCTGGAAAGAGGGAACCTCAACTGAGAAAATGCCTCAATCAAATTGCCCTGTGGGCAATTTCCTTGATTACTGATCCATGTGGGAGGGCCCAGTTCACCATGGGCAGTGATACCCGTGGGAAAGTGGTCCTGCATTGTATACAGATGCAAACTGAGCAAGCCAAAGGGAGCAAGCCAGTAAGCAGCACTCCTCATGGCCTCTGCTTCGGTTCCTACCTCCAGGTTCCTGTTTGAGTTCCTGCCATGACTACCTCTACGGTAGACTATAAAATAAACCCTTCCTCCCCAAGTTGTATTTGACCATGGTGTTTATGACAGTGACAGGAAGCACCTGAGGACAAGTGCCACATACTTTTGCTGTGCATTATCTAATCTGGAAGAATCACTGGCAAGTAAAAGCAGGCCAGTTTCTTAGAGCTCTGCTTCCAGTCTGCCATCCCCTAAAAAGAGAGCCACGCTCATGGCTGGGAGAGATCTTGCCTTCCTCCCGCCTGGCGGTTGCCTCTTCTCAGCCTGCATGTCATAGTCAGAGGCACGAGTGAGACAGGACTACCTCCTCCCCCATCTCCTGCTAAAGCAATTTCATCAGGATTCCACAAGCTTCCTATGTAACTCCTCTTAAAAATCTGAAAATGAAACAAGACATATTTCTGAGGTTGTCAGCAGGTAGATCCACTGGCTTGTGGTAAGTACTCTCTCTGGGAGGAGCGCTCGGCTCTGATGTCTGTGTTGAATGTTCCATGGCTCCCCCTTGGCCGCCTGTGTGTAGGTCTGTTCACTGGGCAGGGGTGGTGGTGATGATATTGCTTCTAACAACCCGACTGAAGCATAGCCTCAGGCTGTCTTGCAAAGCCCCCTCCAAACAGCGTCTAATTAATTTTTATCCTGCCATCCCAATGAGTCCCGGGAGTGTACCAGCACCACAACAAAACCCCCTCATCTAGTGGTTTGGAGAAAGCTTTGACGTAACACTTGTGGGCCTTAGATCTCCAAAAGAGAAACCGCTGCAGAAAAAAAAAAAAAATTAAGAAAACTGTCTCCTTTTAGTCTTCTCCACCCTACTTGATATTTTTTCCTCTGGCTTTCCATCTTTTTTCCCCTCAGTGATCATTAGTCTGATCTTTCTTGGACTCTCTCCTGCCCGTGGCACTTTCAGAGAGAACCCTGGAGATACATATTTTTGCTGTGGGAGAACCCCTGTATTCTCTGGAGTCTAGGGTCAGGTAACAGCGTGGGGCTGCCCTGAGGTCCTCAGCAGGTTTAAAAGGCAGGAAAGAGAGCAGGCGGCTGGTTTGTCTGGCTTTCATCTGCAGTGTGGCCAGGTAGCCCAGGAAGCAAGGGAAAGGTTTGGCAAAGAGGCCTATTACTCACCCATCCCATCAAAGCTGCGGTATTCCAGGACCACGCTCCCTTCCCTGGAATTGTTCCTAGAAGAGGCTCAGTCTCATTGTTTGGCTGTTAGTGACAAGTAGTCTAAGAAACCCCCCTAGAGGGCACTATTCAGGTTGCTTTCCTTCTTATTCTCAAGGGAGTTGGAGTTGTGGCAGGGGCTTCCGCACTGGCACGGACACTGGCACCGGCCCGCTCCTCTCTCTGAAGCTCCAGGAATCTCCCTCCCAGAGCTCAGATTCCCTTGATCACTTCCCAAACACCATATCCACCTCCCCTCCAATTCCCATTGCAACCCCTCTTCATCCACCGGGGCTGCTTGTCTTTGGACCTTGGAATGAATTAAAGTGAGCAAAAAGTGACTGTTAAACAAGGTATTCCGCGGTGCTGAAATCTAAACCAGCAGCGGACCTGTGCTTCCTGGGGTTTCAGGACCAAGAGATTGACTGTTCTCAAGGATCCAGTAGAGGAGGCTGATCTACCACCAGCAGCCTCTTGGTTGTTAATTTCACCATCACTGGGTGCCAAAGACATTCCCTTGGGACCACTTGACTCAGCACCTCCTGAGAAATGGGGTCATTGTTCCTAATGAGCTCAAGCAGTCTGGCTCCTTGAAATGAGTTAATCACAGAATTGCAGGCCTAGAAAAGATGTCTTTGATGGCTAGCTTCTCTGTACCCAGTCCAAAGAGTGAGAGCCGATCCTAGTTTTGAAGACACCCATGGAGCCCCACTCCAGTGACTAATCACTTGTAATTGTCCTCTTTCATTTTATCCTCATGCACTGGTACTTTCAAGGGCAGATTTCCACTCGCACCCTCCTCAGAGAAGGTAAAAGGCTTGCTTACGAACCAGGCCGTTCATCATCATCTTCTCTTCCTCCTCTTTTCCCTGTCTACTGGGCTTATAGTGTGGCTCAGTGACCAAAAGGAGAGCCAGTCTGGAGTCTGGAGTCTGGAGTCTGGAGTCTATAATTTACCAACTATACTATTAAGCTTGTGTTTCCCTGCCTCTATGACCTAGAAATCAAAAGATTCCCTCTGTAAAGTAGCTCAGTGAGGGTGGAACAGTCTCTCTCTCTCTCTCTCTCTCTCTCTCTCTCTCTCTCTTCCTCCTCCCCCTTTCCCTCTTTGGGTCTCATGTAGCTAACGTTGGCCTTGAACTGGCAATTTACTGAGGACCATCTTGAACTTCTGATCCTCTTACCTTCATCTCCTAAGTGATGGGATTATAAACACACACCTCAGGTTACGTGGGGATCTAACCAAGGTGTTTGTGCATGCTAGGTCAGTACTCTATTGACTGAGCTCATTCCTAGTCCAGTCATCTTTCTTTAATGCCAAGTGATATATATATATATATATATATATATATATATATATATTTGAAGAGCAGTTGGAATAGATCGTTCCAGGAGCCCAGAGAGACCTAGGTGTGACACATGGCTGCTGTGAGCCAGTCCTATAACCCTCACTTCACTCATCAAGTAAAGGACACTGAGTTCAAGCCTGAGTTCAAACCCAAAGACTCCTGAGAGTTGTTCTCTGATCTCTAGACATGTATTACGGCACGTGCACCCACACCACCAGATACATGCAAATATATATATAAATATAATTAAAAATAAAATAAAGAATAGTGCCATGGTACATGACAAATACCCAATAAATGTTGAGTATAATTACTATTAATTAATCTTTTTCTGGTCCATGCAACAAGAAAGCCTGATCAAGAGACACATGATTCAGTTCAAAAAGATTTCACTATGTTATTGCCCAGTGGGCTCCTAAGTTTCTAGGGACTGAGGTTTGTTAGAAGAAATGGTAAAATGTTACAGACTTTCTGTAGAAAGGTTAACACAGACTCCCAAATTATACACCTGTTTCCCACTTATTCGTGGAATTGTCATTAATAAGGAGCTTCTATATTGTTTTCTTATTTATGAGATTATCAGGACCAGCCAAATGCGGTTTTGGAGGCAGTAAAGATAAGGAATTGATCAGAAAAATCATATTAATAGCTAATGCCAATTGGAGGTCTCCAAAGGAAAGAAAATGTATGGTATAAGTGAAGATAAGCCAGACTAAATATTTAGTTTTAATTACCATCTTGTGTATGTGATGTGTGTATGTGCACACATGCCATGCTGTGTATGTTCACTCAACAACATTCAAGAGTCAGTTCTTTTCTTCCAATGTGGGTTCTAGGAACTGAACTCAAGTCTTCAGGCTTGATGGTAAGCACCTTTATTTGCTGAGCCGTCTCACCAACCCTAAATTGGACCATTTAAACCTCTGTTCCTAGAGTAGTGTGCCTTAATATATGCCACGGCAGTTAATGGAAAAAGTCATTACATTTTCACTTATTGATTTTTGTGTGTATTCGTAAGTTCTTGAGTGGAGGACAACTTTTTGGAGTTGGTTCTCCCCTTCCTCCATGCAGGTCCTGATGCTTGAACTCGGGTTTTCATGATTGACAGCAAGCACCTCTACTATAAGATCCCTCTCACAGTCCCCAGTCCACACTGCTCTTCCTGGAAGAAATTTTCCCTTTGCTTCCATGGCAACTACCAACAGCCAAGCATCACTTGGTGAAGAATTCCTGATTCTGAAAGTCAAAGTCATGAACCCCAGTTAAATAGTGGACACACTTCCTTATTTCAAGTCATATGAAGACTTCTCTCAGGTATGATGTTTAAAGGTTAGAGTCTGGGAGATAGTTAAAAAACAAACAAACAAACAAACAAACAAAGAAGAAGAATCCAGAGATAGTCTTCCATGTGATTAGCCACCCAATGATTCATATCAGCTTGACAAGAGTTACAGCTGGGCTGTGAGAGTTGAACTTACAGGCATTTCAGCCTTCTGGCAGACCTACTTAGCAAATATCACCTTTTGCAAGTTCCTGATTTATTTCTCAACCTCTACACCATTGACTTTGAACATTTCCTTTGCTATACAGAAATCCCTTCTATCACCTTTCTACAAAACTCTTGTGAAGATGAAGAAGGGCAGGAATTTCTGAGTTTTCTGTCAGAGACGGATGACTCTCAGGAAAAAACAAACACAACCCCGTTAGCACAATCATCAAGGGGTCTTTAAAAATCAAGGCTTCAGAAACTAAGAACTGGGACTATAAATACTATACAATCTGGTCTAGTTTCTCTGTAGGTTCGTGTGTGTATGGAGGTTAGAGAACGAGCTCTGCTGCCGTTCCTCAGGCTGTCTATCTTGTTTATTAGGTCAGAGAGACAGGGTTTCTATTTGGCCCATTATGCAAGACTTGCTAGCCAGAGAACTGCAGGAATCTGCCTGTCTCTACATCTTTCCAGTGTTGGGATTCTAAGCATGTACCACCATGCCAAGCTTTGTCGGTTCTGGGGATTGAGCTTGGGTCCTTGTGTGGCAAGCACTTTACCAATGGAGCCATATTCCCATTATGGTTTGGTTTGTTTACACTTGTGCTCAGTTAAAAGGGAAAGAGAAAGGAAGATTGGGTTAGAGACCATGACATCAAAGGGAGGAAAGTAATAGATGACAAAAGAGCATTCTGGGTAAAGTAGTTACACAAATGGCAAGGATAGAAAAGAATGTGCATTTCCATTTACTCTTTGTTTATATATATCTTTAGATCTCCCTCATTGCTTCATATATGCTAGGTACTCAATAAATCAATGGAATAGCAACAAGGAGAATACATACCGTTACCACAGGCTTTGAAATTAATGTATGACACAGAGATTTCATATCAGCTATGATCTTGCCACCACCAACGATCATTTCTTTCCCCTGGAATTCCCTTCCCACCTCCATACCCTTTTGTAGTTTAAATGCCATTTACAGATCTCCATCACCTTTCAGCTTCTGAAGTCCTACCTTAAATGAGGCAACTAGTGTTTCCAGCCTGAAGTGGTGGCGTGGGTATGGGGAGGATCATCCTTGAGTCTGTACTATGAGTAAGCAGAATCATAGCCACAGTCTCCCAGCCTGACACTGAATTGTGACTGAGCCTGATGATCACTTACTAGGAGATGAACAGATATCGTTAACATTTCTTCTCTGGAGAATAATTTCTGAATGGGGATGGAAAGTACAGAGTTAAGAAAGAAAGGAAGAAGCATTCATTTTGTAATTAACACCCCATAGAAACATCAGCCCAGGAAAGCAAGTGTTCATTCACTCCGATAGAAGCAGGTGCCAGTAGATGGTGGGTCTAGAATGCTAAGGAACTTTGGAATGAGTACACTCCGTGTTGTACCAGGCATGAAGAAATTACATTAGCCCCACATGAAGAATGAGCACATGAGGAATGAACACATGTAGGTAGTTAAGATGTCACTGCCTAGAATGAGTTTTGGAGAGGACTCTGTACAGTTAATTCCTCAAATGGTCACATGCCATGAACCTTAAGTAACATTCTTTGAATAAACTGAGAGCCAAGGTTTGGATGATGGAGGGCTTTCTGGAGGGCAATGGAGCTGGGACACTGGTATTAATATGGTGCCCCCTAGTGTTTTGTGGTGGTAGTGTGACTTGGACTCACACCAGCAC